>NW_019170453.1:1518149-1542063 GCF_001890805.1 Aspergillus glaucus CBS 516.65
AAAAAAAAAAAAAAAAAGAAAAGCGTCCAAGCCTCTTCTTCCGGGACTAACCAACTGCGTGGCAGTACGATAAGGCGCACTGGGCAGTTGATTGATGTGCCGCGGATTGAAAGAAAGAGAGGGCGAAAAGGTAGGAAGAGGGGGCGGAAAAAGGAAGAGAGGGCGAAAGGAAGAGAAGAGAAGAGGAGAAGAGGAGAAGAGGTGAGGAAAGATGGAGAAAGCGATTGGAATATGGAGAAGATGGATAGAGAACAAGTGAGAGAATACGGAGAACAGGAGGAACTGGATCGGGATTGGGGGAACGATTCCAGGGAGAGAGGCTGAATCTTACATACTGTGTATTACTATGTATGATACAGAATCATTACCGAACGTGACGGTATCTACCACTATCGCCTACTAGCAATTTTCGGGCGGAGGACAGACCTCCCTTCTTGATAGTTTTTAATATAGTTGGGCGGGAGCCACACAAGGACAGTTGGGCGCTTGCTTGTCGGGCCACGAACGGCTCAGCGCCGGGCACTAGAGGCGTCTAGCCCGGTCGATGTATTTATTGTATCGTACCGTACGTATTCTTAAGATACATGCAAGAGCATCGTAGCATTGATATACAAGGAGGAAGAGGAATATATATATACCTACCTGTCCGAACGGGAGTATATTCCGCAAGTAATAGACAAAATCTCACAAGATGATCTGTTATCATGGTGACTAATAATCCAATTCCTCCTGCATAAAGGAGGGAGAGAACTGAGTTAGATCTGTCTGACCTGTGGAATGTATCGTATCGGATATACCAGGGAGTTGCCGCCTCCATCCATTTGCCAATCAATAATAATATAGTTGGCGACCCCGGCTGCATGTTCCTTCCCTGAGCTTTAAATCTATCCAATTCCAAAAAGGTACTTGGCATCAACGAGCCAATTGAAGGTGTACAATTCACAAAGACATCACTTCCTTTCTGCAGCTAAAACAACTTCTCTGGTCGACTCAGCGGCTGTGGCTGGCGTCCCAGGGCGGCCAACCAGACGAGTGCCTTCAATACCAGTCATTACTTGTATGTGACAGTATCACAATACCGTACTGTCAGTGCTTTCTCCAACACCGAATAAAGTATTTCTAGAAACCACATAGTGCTCTATATATTTGATTTTCATTTGGAATAATTGACAAGGAAAAGATCAATCTTCACTCTTCTCTCAGCCAACAAAGTGAAATAATGACTGGTGGTCGGTGCGTGTCTCCTGAACTAAACCATCACGTGATATAGAGCTTAGTGCTTGTCCCTCCTAATTGGCTGTCCTGCTATACAACCCTATGAGTACATACCATGTGCCATATTCCAACTCAATTGCTCTCGTCTCTTCCATCCTGGTATCACATTATCCAAAATACCCACCTATTGAAGGATTTCTAACGCAAATATCTGGCGAATCGTAACTAGTATTTCTAACGGAGTGCTACTATACTACTCGAATGAAATGAGAGGAGGATCAATATAAAATTCTTCGGCTGTCAAGCCCTTTCAACGAGACCACGGATGTTACTTTTCTATGCACGAAACTACATAGCTCAGAGCTTATACGCAGTTGGTCTCTCGACCAGAAGCTATGGCAGTCGATTGATCCGATTCAAGTGTGGTCGCGAGCCACTAGGCAAAATGGAAGTGCGCGTTTGGACCATGAGAGGGCTGAGTACAACGGAAGGTTGATGGAATGTTGAGGACTGGCTTCTATTGCTGAATAGGATGGCCAGTGTTGAAATCCAGTGCTTATCTTACAATCTTGAAAAACTCGAGCACGCTCTGAAAGCTACTATAAGCCACCAAAACGTATAGCTAACACATTACTCTGTACATGCTCTGACATTCTCAGTATTCCATTCGTTCTCTCTCACAGCATCACGCATCATCCAGATAACATTGAATAGAACCGTGCCATTGATTTGATGCTCTCCGCAGCGCTCCATGCTTTCGTTAAATGTACCAGGGCACTCTTTGTAATGTTTAATTATGTTTGTCGCTGTGAACTAACAGAGAAAGTACTCAGTTGAGAAGAGGAAGGAGCTCGATGGAAGGTGATGAGTGACTGAGTCGTAGAGACGCCGTCTGAGTCACTGAAGAAGGAAGGACCTTCCACCCGCAACCACGACTCCCCAAACACTTGCGATCAAAAGGCGCTATAACAAATTGATCTTTCTACTTCTTTATTCCCAGGCAGATATAAAGTGAGTGAATTCACAATGGCAGATAAGCATCCAGGGCTTCGCTTGAAGATTAACAAATTCTCAGAGGGGGTGGAGCGTGTTGTCTACTATGAACCCGGAGGGTGCTACGAAAATTTGGTTTGCAGGCTGCGCGCGCTCTGGCTATACTCCATGAGCATGACATTTGTCATGGTGGTAAGCTCTACCCCCTCAATCTCTCCACTCACTCGGAACTCTCATGACTGATCGCGCTCATCTTGATAGATCTCACGCCGTTGCATATCCTCCTCCGCATGTCAAACATGGACGGTCTCCCCGAGTGCGAAATCATCAAGATCCTGGGCGAACCAAGAACGGCAGAAGTATTCACAACGGTATGTTCATTATACTACTACTACTTGTACTCGCAGATTTCATGAACTAACACAACCCACAAAGTCCAGAGAGCCTCTAGACCCGACAGCGCCTAACTAGTTAACTAAATACCTCGCTTACTCACCGGATTCTGCCGCGTCGATCGAAAGTTCTTGGCAGATAATATATGCGTGATTGACTTTGGTGAATCTTTCAAGGCATCGGAGCCCCCAAAGAACCTTTGTATACCGGACAATTACTGCTCATCGGAACCCATCTTTGAGCAAAAGGCAGGCATTGGGAGTGACCTCTGGGCACTTGGCTGCACGCTGTTTGCAATTCGAACAGGGAGGATGCTTTTTGCGACGGTATTTGGAGACCTCGATGACCAATTGGATTTGATGGTCAGATGGTTTGGAAAATTTCCTAGGTGATGGGATGCATGGGAGAAATCGACTAGCGCTTCAGAGATGTGGCCGAAGCCAACCGAGTGCTTTTCAATCGAGGAACGGGAAGATTTCTTTACAGAAAATCACGCAGGAGTTCAAAAGCCAGGATCATGTTGCATGCGGGTATCATTATGAAGCACCACGGCGGCTGGGATGCAAAGATGTTCACTGTACGATTTTATCTCAAGAGATCGAGGTGTTTGAAGATCTGTTGAGAAAGATATTCAAATATGAGCCCGATGAACATCTTCCTGCGGGTCAGATGTTTGAGATGTGAGTGGAAAGATACTCTATCTCGCCTATATAAAATACCCCCCTAGTTACGATATAGCATAGCTAGTTCGTTCAATATCACGTCTTGTCCATGTCATTGCTCACCCATCCGGCTTTCATGCCATACCCTCTCTTTAATTTCTTCCAGCTTCTTCGTCACAAATGGTTCCATGTACTCTTTCTCTCTTATATCAAGTAGATCGGCTCTCTCTTTCCATCTATTATCACCATCAGTGTTCGCACCAGGCCCAAAGAACTGAGAGTCGAGCTGTTCCAGAACACGGCACCAAAAGCAAAATTCTTCCTAGCTGCGTAGGATATCCAAAAGTCCCCAGAGTCCCAGCTCTCACGCATCCTGCCAGAAAGCCTCTGATCCTCTCCCAGCCTCCCTGAATCTATAGCAGCGTCCTCGCGTTCCATTAGCACTTTCAGAAAGGTCTGTAGGCGACTTTCATAGATTTCTGTCCAGGCCTCAAGACCTCCCGGCAAATATTCCGGTTATTCAAGAAGCAGCCACCATGGCGGGGCGAAAGAAAATTCGGATGGTGCGGTGTATGTGAATTCCCAGTCAAAAACCCCGACAATTTGCAAGTTCTCATTCAAAAGCACATTTCCGGGTCGGAAGTCATCACACCACAGCCTGAACGGTCCATCATCTTTGAGAGAGGATGTAAGCTTGCCTTCCCTGGGGAGCTTGTGTTGTCAAGGTTGATATCTAGATCGAGGCGCGTACGGTCTTCTCTGCTAAAACCCGGGGTATTTAAGGCTGTCGCCAAATCCGTTTCATGGCTTATGTATTTCATGATAATAAAAGGGCCCAAGCCGAGGGGACTTTCTTCTCTGGGGCCCCAGTGCAGAATGAAAGGCACCAGCATTGAGGTATTGTCCTGCAGATATCCAATTACAGCGACTTTATTCCGGGCATTTTCCTCAGGAAACATAGTAGCGCCCGGTTTGGGAAACCTGATAATGGCAGAGCCACCGTCTTCAAACTTCATGTGGAATACCAGATTGTATGATCCGGATCTGGGATCGCATAGCTCGGTAGGAACGCCTCTTCGATGCTTCATGATGAAGTCGCCAATGGCTCTCAACTTTGTCTGATCACTGAAGAGCTCATCAATCCAACCATTCGCGATGGCTTCGCTTCGTTCCCAGGCGACATCATCGAAGAGCATGCGTGCCCGCATTTTTCACAGGTATACATAGATCAAAGACCGAGAAAAGCAAAGTAGGTAGGAAGTATATAGCTATAATGTAAGTACAAAGGTTGTCGAGGAGTTCTGGAGAAATGGCCAAAGTGCGAGGCTGATATAAGGAGTAGGAAATACAAACATCAATGCCACATTTGTCATACTTCTAAACGCCATATATGCAAAGAACAAACATATAAAATGCGGGGTCATGTGTTCTTGAGTTGCAATACCTTTTCCGCAGTTGGCTGGTCCCCAAAATATATTTCTAGCCCGCCAGGAACATGGCCCCAAATACGAACCCCCCCCCCCATCTTTACATACGCCAAATTCGATGTCCAGGCACTCTGTCGCCGAGAAACTGCCCTTCGAGATGAAATTGAGTGTGCCTGCGATGTGAACCAGCATCCTGCCAGTGGAAGTTTCAACTGGGCTATCCGTATTTCATTTGAAGATGGGACGCGATGGTTTCTACGGTCTCCACGCACCGAATACTATGGATCTTGCGAGCGAAGCTGCCACTCTACAGTACATAAAAGCAAGCAGTGATATTCCGATCCCAGATGTGTATGACTATAGGTAGGATTTGTCTTCGTTTCTCTTCGTCACAAACTAATTTGTCGAAGCGCTACGTCAGACAATGACATTGGTATCCCGTACATCCTGATGAGCGAAGCATCTGGTCAGCCACTTTCAAATACATGGAAACCAGTACCTCTGCATGTCAAAGCCAAGGTGCTCTTCCAACTGGGCGCTAACACATGGAAACTGTCACGGTTGCGTTTCGACCAGATAGGCTCGCTATTCAAGGAACAGGGGAGCTTCGAGGCCAAGGAGTGCCTCTCGCGCGGTCATGTAATGCAAGATCGGTGTTCTCTCGAAGGGATACCCCGCGGTCCGTTTACTCCAAAAGCTGAGTTCTACAGCAGCCTGATCACTGCATTTACAGAGCATGCAGAGGCTTTACCACTATCGCATCATTGCTTTGTCGTTCCCGTCCCCCAGCGTGATGACTATGAGTCTGATTCTCAGTACCACCGGGCATGTGATCTTTGGAATGACTTTGTGGCTGTTGGGAGCAAGCTTGATTCTTCAGATAACAGGCTCGATTGCATCATTGCCGGTGATTCTCTGCGGGATATTATACAGAGACTGGACCCAGAAACTACACTAGAGTCATTTCCACTTTACCAGCCTGACTTGAGCGTTAACAACATATACGTCGACGAAATATCACATGCATTATCGACTGGGAATTCGCATCCACAGTTCCAGTTTCAGAGACTATGCTATTAATCCCGCCTGGACTACCACATTCTCATGACGAATTAAGCCAAGACCTTATTGCTGCTTTCAGAAATGGGTTCAGCGCTGCTATCTCTTCAACACTAAGAACTGAGACAGCTGAATACAGCAAGTCTTTTGGATCACCACAGCAGAGCAGATGTTTCTGGTTGCTAACTCGGCTTCTCAATTTTGACTCAGAAGATGACTTCAACCTCTTCACCCCCGTTTGGGATTTTATACACGGATCAGAAACAGACAAGGGGCAGTAATTTATTGACCAGCGCTCTTCACCTTACTACAAGCAACGATACGAGGAGATGCGACTGGAAGATGAACCGCTAGAGAAGACGCAGAGAAAAGAGCACGATTATTTCCGGCATCAAGGTATTCTGAGACACTCGATAGCTAGGAAGTTGACGCTTGTATCACGGGATAATCGGAGGGATGGGATGTTTATTGCTGATTCTAGGTTATGGAAATGGATCTTGGAGTGTATGGACGAATGGGAACGTATTTCTTGATAGTCCATGGCATAAAATCGGTTCTTTACTGCTGAGCAAGGCAAATTATTCACTTCATGGTAGTACTTCGTGCTTCACTGCGTGTCCAGCCTTCACTGTATTGTTCCAGCGGCTTTCGTAGCGAACTTATCCCATCCTCCTTTCACATATTACTACAAAAATCTCTAGCAAAAGGCAGCATACCAAAGGACCTGAACATACCAGGAGTATGGCAATGCTACAGAGAGAAGTTGGTGAATCGAAAACCTCTTAATAAAAACGAGACGACCCAAATATATGCGAAGTATAAATTGATGGTTTGGCTATGTCGAACCCCGTTTATTTGACTGAACTTTTCGGTTCGCAAATGTTTGCCAGCCAAACCAATGGCACGGGAGCATTACCATGGTTCCTAAGCCATCAATTGTCAACTAGATGACATTGAAATAGCAATGTGAAATGATAGGTGCTTGTATCGCTTTTAACAATGCTACCCTAGGTGCCAACCACCCTTGACCAGAGTGACTCAATGCACAAGAAGGTGGCATATCGACAAGGGAGCTGTCATTCGATTTGGGCAAGCCCACAAAATGAGATCTCACGGATCTTAAACAGTCCCGGCTATAGTGATAGTGTCCACACAAATGATGGTCTCACTAACACGGCACCACCTCCACGCGTCAATTTGTGGACTCAGGCGGCATCGGAAAGAGCTTTGTTATACAGCAGTTGGACATAAAAGACTACTACATTGTGCATGCTAACTTGGCTAGAGGAAAATTGGCAACTTACCCATCCCGTTCTAGAGTGGCAGATTCAATCTCCAGGCTTGATAACCGCGAAGGTGCAACCGTATTCTTCAAACGCTATATTCGAATTATCGAGAAGTTGAAAGCTAGGGGTGACTATAGAGCCATTTCCCGTTTGAATTGCAAGCAACTGACTGGGCCAGTTCATGATTAGCATCGCGCCAGAACAAATCCGTGACTTGGACTTAACACCATACTCGGAGGCTGAATGCGCAGCATTGCAAGTCAATATGGCCCTGCAGGAAGTGGGATTCGATGCCGTGTATGGTGGGTCAACTGTCACAATTTTTACAATTCCCCTCTGGGTATACGATTGCATCAACGTTTCTACCAGGTGATGAATCGGGTAACACGTCGGGCTTCAGGAGTAGCCAACCGATCTATGGGGCGGGAAAGAGAAATCTTTAGTCGAAGAAGCCCAGGGCATATTTTGCCGAGTGCAATGCCAGCTAGAGACATTCGCCAAGTTTGTCATCATCAACGATGTAAAGAGGGCATTAGCAAGGCTCTAGCTCACAAAGTTTGATATGGTATGGAGAGCAAAGAGAATATGGACAATGAAGGTAGCGATTCGATCCTCAGAACAATTGTGTCTCGAATCCAATGTTCAAAAGGCTACGTTAGATACTTTATCCTATATAGCATCAATACAGCACATCGAACCAGAAAAGACAAGCATGGTAGTCCGTGAGTCTATGCAATAATCTGTAACAATCAGCTTCCGTAATTCTTGAAAGACATTAAAACAAAATAGCTTGGCAAATAGCTCTGTTTGCTATGCTGCATATAATTCTGTTTCATACAATGAGCAAGTGAGATCCCTACTCAAACACCATTGGTCATCATATTCGCAATACGAAGCAGGCCTGGTCAAACTTGCATGGTAGGCGCATAGATGAATCATAGCAGACCTTTATTCACTGATTGCTCAATAGCTTATGATAAATCGGCCATCTGCTATTTTCATTCTATTTCTAAATATTCATTTTTTTCATTATCTATTCTTCATAGACATCCATACACAACAACCTCCAACCTCCCCAAGACTCCAACCAAAACCATGGCCACCATGTCCGCAGGCACAACAACCTACAACGTCTACCGCGTCTTCTTCTCCCAATCCTTAGGCACAGACCACGAAGCCATCGCCCTAGTCCCCCAAGAAAACAAAGACCAAGGCGCCGGCCGGTTCTACCACGTCACAGGAACCGTTGGACTGGGAATGGACTACGACTCGAAACCCGCTCACCGGTTCGACAAGATCCCGGAATACAAAGGTGCTGCTTTTCTGTTCCGACTGCCGAGGGCGCAGCTTGCGAGGTTTGAGGAAATTGCGAGGAATTGTCCGCCGCCGCATGATCCGAGGGCGTTGACGGAGGTGAAACCGGATCCGCCGGTGAGAGATTGTTCGAGTTGGATTGATGAGGTTTTGGCTGCGGCGAGGAAGTTGGTTTGATGATTGTGAACATTAAGGGCAAATTGAGGCGCAGAATGTGCCTATTAGACGATGCAGAAGAATGTGTGAAGGGGTACTGTGAAGTCCATCATTGCTACCATAGCACCTCAGTCAAAAACTGATAAGCTCCATACTCAGCACAATAAGGCTTGAAAATCTGAACCATGTAATCCGTCCAATCGTTCCGCCATTTCCAGATGTGAAGAGCTTTCGCAAATTCACAGTATTCAGGATACCAACCACTAAACTCCCAGTCCAAGATACCAGTAACATGCCCATCTTTGACCTTGATATTGGCCAGTCGTAGGTCTCCGTGAGTGAATATATTTCGATGTTTGTATTGAGAGGGCATGCCAGTCAGAAAGCTTCTGACATGAGATCTCGGGAGTTTTGATTGATACGCGTCTATGAGGGCGTTATTGAATGCTTATTCAGAGTCGAATGGTCCTGATGGTGCAATTATTAGCTTTCATACAACAATTGCAGACAGAAGACGTCTTTATCTTTATTAGAATGATACCCCAAAGCCGGATTAGCAACACCCCCCCCATTAACCGACCCAATATAACTCTCATTATCTTTCCAATATCACCAACTCAGCAAGATACCCCTTTAACTGTCCAGCAACACGCTCCTTCGTATCCTTATCAAATCCCTTCCAAGCGCGATCTAAGTCCTGTCCTTCCACCAAATCCATGAATATATGTATCAAATAAACTCCTATAGTCACCGATATCTCGCTCTATCGGACCGTATGTGTAGCATGCATAGACTTTGGGGATTGGTAGGGTTCGCATGTTCTCATTAACGAATTCCATGGATTTTGCTTCGTTGATGGTGACGTGAGATCCATATTTGACGACGAGTGAGGGGGATATTTTGGCGATGTTTACGCCGCCCTAGGAGAAGATGGTGTCGTTGGGTGTGAGCGTTTCTTTGAGGGTGTCTGGGGATGGAGCTGTGAAACCGGGAGTTGAAAAGAGGATGTTCACTTGGGGAACTGGCTTGTCTTCTGTGATAGACATATTGAGGATGGAAGAGATGGTCTTGAATAGAAGTGCGAGTTGTATAAAATAATGGCGGTTGTTTGTTAGCAGTAGTACTGATGCTGCTGAGCGGTGAACCTCCAATTGTTCTGATATTCTAGTAGAGTACATGCGGTTCAGCCATCCATCGGGATTACAATTCATCCTCTGGAACATCCTCCACCTCACTCCCCAATTCACCAGCCACTAGATTTTCATCATCACCCTCATCCTCTTCGCCTTCACTTTCACTTTCCTCCTCACTACTAGCGCCACTTCCACCGCTATCCGCATCACTGCCGGGGTCATAGTCCTCTTCGTCCTCGTCCTCTTCGTCCTCAAGCTCTCGCTGTGCCTTTTGTAGCTCACTCTCTTCTCCTTCACCATCGGCAGCAGCGGCATCGGCAGCTTCAGCGCCATTCTCCGTCTTCACATTGTTGACATTGTAGCGTTTTGCGCGGCGGGCTTCGGCAAGACTAGCGTCCTGGAGGTCATGTGTTTTAATATAGGTGTCGATACCCGAGAAGTTTGCTTGGTCGACCATTGAAAATTCGAATTCTTGGGTCTCGTCGCTGGTGGTAGGACGGGCGACGACGTTAAGGTTGAATGTTCGTTGAAGGACGGATGTGTATGAAATTGAGTCAATGTTCTCAAAGGCGAAGAAGAGCAATGGCTTTTTATAACCGAAGAGAATGCCAGTAGATAGGAAGAAGAGGTAGCCTATGCGCGTACCCTAAATTAGCTCACTCCTTTCAATTCAACATTGAGGTCTGGCAACTCACCCTCCTTGCTACCACGGAATGCCTTAACGTGATAGGCTTTCTCTCCCTTGCGGTGTGCCTCGGGCGTGGCACTGACGAATTCCCTCTCATCCGGCCCTATTACCTTAGTTTGCGACAGATTGTCGTTTAATATCCGTCGGATCAGCTTCTCAGCTGTATCACCCTCACCAATGGTAACCGGCTGCCCTGTCCCTGAGTATGCAGCTTTGGGAGGCCCGTCGTTGACCGTGAACACCTGGGCTTCGGAGGCAGTCTCGCCTTCGGGAGGCGGGTTGATCCCATCGCTATATTGGGGAATGATACAGAAGTTCGACTGTTTCTGGTTCTTCTCCGGCACAGGAAGGCACAGAACGTGTTCTATTTCCAGATCACCACATTAGCACCATATCCACCAAGAACCCTAAACTAGGGGCAGCAAAGAAACTCACGAATCTTATCCATAGGCACTCCAAACTCCACCTCCTTCGACGTCTGGTTCCTCGTGCGAAGGAACCTCTGTCCACCAGTAAACTCAAGCGTCAACTTCTTCCTCTGTGGAATAGCAAACGAAATATCCGGCATGTAGAACTGAAGCGACGACTCTGTTTTCAAGTCGAGAGTTGACTGCGCAGCAGTCTCCGGCGCATCTCCATTTTGCAGCTTGCGTTTCTTCGCGGCTGGGCCGTCGTCGTTGCTCGTTGTTTTCGTGTCGATGGGGACGGTGTGATGTTGGGATTGAGTGTTCGCATTCCTGGCCAGCAGGCTGGTGGTGTATCTAGCAATGTCTTCGAAAATTGGTTTCTGTTGTGGGACGATTTCTATGATTCAGAAAGAAGTAGTTGTTAGTCTGGGTTTTTCTTCCTTTTTAGAGGAATAATTGTACGCACCGATCGCGTCGTAGACTCGTTCCTTGAGAAGCGGTTCCGCGGCGAATGCCTCTTCAATCGCCGGGACGCTGAGCTTCTTATTCACAGGCGTTCGATTGATACTTGCGAATGCCATTTTGAGAAAGCCACAGTCCCTAGATAAAATAAACAAATATATATCAAAATAAAGGAATGTGGGACTGGGCGGTTTGGAAGATGGATGGAGAAAGGTAGGTTAAGAAAATCGGGGCGGATGGGAGAGACTGGGATCTTCCTCCGGGCCCTATCGCCAGCCGGGAAAGCACAGTAACTGAGTGTTTGTTTTCGCTTATGCCAGGGATGAATAGACGGGTCATATATACAAAATTCGGAGTGAAACTGTTCAATGGATAATCCTCATAGAAGGTAGAGAGTAAATTCGTCATTTTCCTATGCTACAATACAGTTTTATACATAACAAGAAGAGAAAGAAAAGGGAAATAGACATTTAACAGCACATTAAGCATCCCGTAAAATCTAAGCCGAAGATCTGGCCTTCTCCTTCATGAACTTTTCAATAAACCCGGCCGTCTGGTCATCCATGATCACATTGCCATCAGCATCCTTCTGTGCTTGTGTCTTCTCTGCACTCTTCGCCCGCAGCATGGCAATCAATTCACCCTTCGGTGTCAACAAAGACCTGCTTTGAAGATATTCCTTCTTGTAGTCCTCCAGCTTCATCTGTTCAACCCACTCGGGGTCGTGCCGTGTCCGGTACTTCGAGAACTTGTTCCGGATCTCGTCGAGGACGCTCGAGGGGAATGGCGGGTTGTGTAACGACGGCACCCAGGTAGGTGTCTCAACTTCCATCCGTAGGGTGTCCCACTCCTCGTCCTTCTGTTCCGCGGGATCACTGCGGGGCCAGGGAATCTCGATGCTCTCGCCTGCAATGTACCGTGTGTGTCGGGGGGTGTCGGTGCCGTACGGTCGCTCAAGGAACGGTTCTCCACCATAGACATGTTCGACAAGAACATCCCGGGTGCTACCAGTGGCCGGATCGTCGAGAGCAACCACAAGTTTGACGTCGTCGAGGGCAACGGGTAGGTTAATCGAGTGGACGGGGCTCTTGTGTCCGTACTGTTCGTTCAACCAGGGTGGGAAAGTCACATCGGCCTGTAGAGAGTTCAATTGTTAGATATATTCAACGGCAACGCGGGGAAACCAGCAACCGGAGGAAAAGAGTCATACCATATTAGTCTCTTTCACCATGACCGTCTCATTTGCCGGATCAACTCGAACAACCTCATTAATCTTGCCCTTGTCCTTCCCCTTCATAACACACACCCGATCCCCGGGAGCAATGTTGATATATTTCCTTCGGAGGTGCTTCGGAATCACAGGCGGATTCATAGCCTGGGGACTCAGAGCACCAAAGCTCTTCCCTTCAGGCCCAGCATCCCGCTTCGGCGCCAGCGGCCCCCGCATCCAGTCCTCCCGACGACGTTGTCTCTCGGCGCGAACGGCATCGAGTTCAATGCGCTGGTAGGCGAACCGTTGTCTCAGGGAATCGTTCAATTCTTCACGTTCGGCATCTTTGGCGGCACGGATTGCCTTCCGTTGCGCCTGGTTCCGCGCCAGGGCCGTCCTTCGAATGACTCTTTGCATATTGACTGGTGTGGCCGAGAGTGATCCCGTCGAGTCGTCCGCTGGAGGGCTATGCGGAAGTGTTTCGGCTGGAAAATTAATCGGTCACGTGATGTCAAATTGCGGGCAGCCAATCACAGTGATTATTCTGAGTCCTCCTAGAACTACATGAGGTTCTTCTCTTTTAGAGCTGTACGCTATTCTCGAGAGTGATTAGGATAATAAACTGTCTGAGTATTAGTGTCTGTATGTTCATTTTCCGATGTATTCAATATCTGAGTCCCTGTCAAAATGCCAAATACCAAAGCGATTATACAGAGGAGCAATTGAAACGACATTCAACCCTTTAGCTGAAATGTCAAACAGACTTGTTCCCAACGAATTTATTTTATGGATCATTCCCGAAAAATTCTTTTGAACTCGGCACTTGCTGGCCGGACCCATCGGTTGAAGATCCTGGTTATCATGAATTTCTGTAAGAGCGTCCTACCATAATAATATCCTGGCTAAGAGGTGTGTGAGAGAGCAAAACAACAGCCGACATCATCAGTCCTTTTTGAAAGAAATGCCGCAATGGTCGTCAGGTCGTCGTATAGATACGGCCCACAGGGACAAAGGACCAGCGAGCTGTGTAGTGACGCTTTCGGGGATTTGCAGCAGATCATGTGTACAAGTACTGGCATCATCGCTTTTTTCTTTCCTTTCCCATTGTATTCTCCTAAAAAGGAAAATTCAAGGACCAAACAGTCCAGTTGGAGACTGTTGCGGCACGTAAAAGCTGCAAGAAACTGCAAACCGAGTCGCGTATGTAACACCATTGATGCGTTGTTTATCGGTCACCCCATGGCGTCTAAGCAGCTCCCGGAAAGGCCGTGGGCACAGACAGACAGCTGGCACAAGCAGATTGCTCTTTTTTGCATAGAAATTGGGTAAACGACGCTCTGCAGGAAGTTAGAAACGGTCAGAGGATCGGAATGTACGGAGTTAAAGTACGGAGTACTTTGGACCCCAGTACAATATGCTTCAAATGACATGTAGCCCGCTACTACCAGCGGACAATCAGATGGTCAGTGCTAAGCAAGTAACGCCGTGAGTCTGGACAAACGGGAAAAGCAAATAACGGTGCTTTGCGTGGCGATTCACGATGGTTAATGACGGGGTATGCTATGTTTTTGCCCTATCAATACCGTCATATGGGATAATAATGGCCACTTTAATTGTTTGATCCTTGGATTCCCTTTATACGAGCCTCTTGTATGAAGTAGAAGACTAGGAAGAAGAACAAGGTTAGCTTAACGGATTGCTCTGTAGGGTGGACTGTGGCTCTGTCGGTGGCTGTGCTCAATTCCTGTACTAGTATTAATACGGGCTAGTAATTCCGTAATTTCTCCTGAGACTGAGAGAACCGAAGAGTGGAGCACGTCGTCTATTCTTATTAAAGGGGCATTGTACTATGTAATCCCCAGTTTTCACCAGGCAATCAAGCACCGAAGAAAAAACGAAAGAGAAATCTGGAACCAAATAATCAATGGTTCTGGCCGGATTCCTGTCTTCTTCTGGAGTGTCTGTTCTGTTTTAAAGATACCGAAGTCTCACCGCCTCACCCCCATTGGGAAAGTTCTCCAGCCACGGTGGCTTAAATTACAGGTACGTCACGAAGATACGTCGGAGCGAGAATCATTGCATGTGAGGTGATCATGACCGTACCATTACCATACACATGCCAGTAGAAGGTTGAATTGAATTTATCCAAGCCACATAGCAGGAGCAGGCTGTGAAGGCAAGTACTCGTGTAGAATGGAAGGGGTGTCACTGTTATTCGTAATTGAGTCAAAGGAATACAAGTAGTAGTTAAGAATACGGATACAAGTACAAGAATAATCCTCTCCGTACGCTAAAGTCGGTGTACTGTAACCAACTATAGTTACATAGTGACCCTTACTAAGGCAACCGGCTACCCAGAGCCTCAGCGACTCACCTGAGCCATTGGAATTGGAATTGGGGGAGAAAAAGATAGAGAACTGCCAACCAACCATATCCATCACCATCTCTCTCTCCCTCTCTCTCTCCTTCTTCTTCCCTTTTCCCTTTTTACATCTTCTTTTCCATCTCTTTTCCATCAAATCCATCTTTCTCTAATAATCATTGTTTGAATCCGCCTTTTGGGTTCTCTCGTGAATTTACTTTTCTTCTAATTCAATCACTGTCAGACCGCGCCCGTTGCGCCTACTCCCTCCAGCACCGTAAGTGATAGCCCTTTTTCGCCCGGGCGCCTGACTTGTCCCTTTTTCTCCAGCCAAACCTCTCCCTCTTCCATCATTCATCCTGGAGCTTTGCCACTACTGCTTCAACAACATCTATCTCTCTCTGTGTTTATCTTTTCTGTCCTCTTTCGCTCTCTATCGCTCTCTATCGCTCTCTCTCTCTCTCTCTCTCTCTCTCTCTCTCTTTTTTTTTTTTTTGCCTTCTGATATCCCTCATCTTCGTGATCGACGGCATTCGTCTTCCGCTTTTTGCTACCTCCTGATATCCGTCATTCGCTGACTCAGAGATTCTTTCTGTTTACAAGATGGCCGAGATCCGTCGCAAGCTTGTCATCGTTGGTGATGGTGCCTGTGGTAAGACTTGTTTGTTGATGTAAGTTGCTCTTCTCTCTTTTCTGTGCTTAGCAGCAGCGCTTGAACAAGGCTGACCCAGTGTTTGCCAACAGTGTCTTCTCCAAGGGTACCTTCCCTGAGGTTAGTTTCCCTTCATGATCGCTTGACATTCTTTTCCATTACAACCCATCGTGCCTCCCTATAACTTGATTCGACTCACCGATTTCTCTCGGCCCATACCATCCTCGTGCTACCCCCAGACTGACCCGATACACTTGTACAGGTCTACGTCCCCACCGTTTTCGAGAACTATGTTGCCGATGTCGAGGTTGATGGCAAGCATGTTGAACTCGCCCTTTGGGATACGGCTGGTCAAGAAGATTACGACCGTCTCCGTCCTCTGTCTTACCCCGACTCCCACGTCATCTTGATCTGTTTCGCCGTCGACTCGCCAGACTCGCTCGACAACGTCCAAGAGAAGGTGCGTTTTTGTCGCCCCTGCGTTATTTAAGAGGTGGAAATAAGAGCGCTGGTGCCGATGCAAAAGAAGCGATAGTGGCTTGGTCTTGAAAGGCATACGACTGACTTTGTCTAGTGGATTTCCGAGGTTCTTCACTTCTGCCAGGGCCTTCCCATCATCCTTGTTGGCTGCAAAATGGATCTTCGTCATGACCCCAAGACCATTGAAGAGCTCACCAAGACCTCCCAGAAGCCTGTCTCTCCCGAACAGGTATGTTGACTCACCTCTCGTTCTGGATGAGCTTTTTGCTGATGCCGTTTCTTTCATCCAGGGTGAGGAAGTCCGCAAGAAGATCGGCGCCTACAAGTACCTCGAGTGCTCTGCTCGTACCAACGAGGGTGTCCGTGAGGTCTTCGAAGCGGCCACCCGCGCTGCTCTTCTGACCAAGACGAGCAAGAGCAAGAAGAAGTGCGCTATCCTGTAAACTAGTGCTGTCTCCTTTTTACAAGGTCGTTTAATGTTGCGGAGATTATATCAACCGGATGAGCGTTTCAAATATTTGGTTGTCTTTTCTTTTGTTCTGTTTCTAATTTCTTTTCTTATTTCATTTTTCTCAGAAGGGGTTTCTCCGTTGGCGTGTCTTAATGTGTGCCTGAAGTGTGGATAATGTTCAGTCACGGGCACATGAGCTTTTATGGGATTATTATCTGGTTGTGCAGTTGGTCGAATTTCTTATTTTGCAGATTTGTCTAGGGAGGCGTTGTCTTCATAACCTCGTGGGTTTCTTTTTTTTTTTTTTTCTACTTCTTTCCCCCAGCTCCTCGAATAGCGCGCATCTTCCGGATGACTCGATCATCTATGGCGAAACGCCCATCGCTGGCAGAACGGCAGAGCAGGAAAGAGCATGGGGAGGGGGGGAAAGAGAAAGAAGAGAACAAGGTCATCAAATCCTCGCATGATGCGATTCGAACAGGAGCAACAGTTGAGGATGGCGTTTTCTCACGTGAGTCCGGCCAATACATAATTGCCTGAAAGGTTTGGTCAGAAGACAAGCCGGAGCTTCATGATAGGAAAGACGATCCCCTATCATTTATGTCTCTTTTCTAATTGTTTTTTTGATGTTTGTTCTTTCGGTTAAGAGAATGCATGGAATTATTTTTACTACCTGAATACTCTTTTTCTTCTGCGTCCTGGAGTCTTCAGAACATCTACGCTATTCTGGAGGGAACCTTTCCATAGTTTGCATACTGCATCATCCTAGTTCCCCGAAATTCACTAACATTGAAGATGATACTGGCTGATTCTATTATTACACCATCATGTGATTTGACGCCCGTCTTGCGAGCTGAGGACACCTGCAATACGCCGTGCATTCCCCGAGTAGCAGCTTATCAGAGCAAACAATATAAATAGTACGGAGTACCAAGTGGTCAATTCGTCTAGGCAACACATATTATTAGAATCCTACTGGACGCGTGCACTACGATCAGGGGTAAAATACAGAGTACGGAGTGCAGGACTGGACTAGTGCTAGTAGTAGTTAGCGGTAGTTAGCACTCCGTAGTCCGAGTACATACGGAGTAGCACGGAGTGAATGATAGACTGGGGAGGACCATCCGGGAGAACGGATGGCCTTCAATAGATTTAGTTGATTATTGTCTACTATCAGTGAATAAAAATTATGCTGGGATGGATATATTTAGCAATTCACAAAAGTACGCTGTGCATTCCGTGTAGTACAAGTGCAGAATACCAAACCTCCATACTCCATAGAAACTACGGATGTACTCCGTATTCGTGTAATTCCAGAACAGTGGTAATATGACATCGCGTAAATCTACCGATTCAAACTCAACAACCTCTCAATATACCGTCTAGTGTCCATACCCAGCCCCTCCACCAATCTGGCCGGGCCCATGATATCCGCCTGCATTCCACCTCCAGTCAGTGACGGTAACGAGAACGACGAAGGCGCACCGCCCAGATCGCGGAAGAAACTCGTTGACCCCCCGCCTCCGCTGTTCATGCTCACGCCGCGGGAGTGGCTTGTTGCTTGTGCGTCGCTGGCTTTGCGGATGAGGAATGCTTCTTGTGCTGTATTACTGGGTGATATAGGAATAGTGGTGGTGGGAGTAGGCGTGGTAGGGTCGTTAATGGGCTCTGGGGTTTCAGTGGGGGACATCCGCACCCACACGATCCACCAGCCACGACTAGTTTTGCACGTTCGTTCGGTTTCTAGGGGTCGTGCGCGGGTGTCGAGGTACGTGCTCAATAACTGGTGGTGGATATTGATGGATTCTAGGCGCGACCAGGGCTTATTGTTCGGGTGTGATACGGTGTATGCGGCTAGGTCTGGGATGTTGGGGATGGAAGAGCGGATTGTCAGGTTTGAGGGGTCGTAGACGAGGTCGTAGACTGGTTGTTGTTGGTTTGTGGCTGATTCGTTTTCGGATACGGATATCCGGGTCGCTGCTGTTGTGGGGGAAGTGGAGTTTGTGAGTTGTTTGTGAAGGGGGTATAGTTGGTGACGGATGCTGTCGTAAAGGGTATGGTTCAAGAGAGAAGGCGTTTCGGGATCGAAGAGGAATGTGAAGATGAATGCTTGGTGCTGACAACGTTAGTTATGACTGCTTTGAGCTAGGAAGAGGATGAGCATACCAAATAAACCACTGCTTGAAGTCCTTTCCGCTCTTGCTCCGGCCCTGCCAAATGAACGTGAATGATTCGAGGTTCTATTCGTCCCTTTGAGTTGCCTTCCGTATGGCTCTCTGGAGAATGACCAGATGAGTCCTCTCCTTCACGCAAACCAACAATGAATCTTCCCAAGTCTTGCACTTTAGGTTTACTTTGGGTTTCCTCTTCAGCATCTTGTTTAGTATCTTCATGCCCCGCATTTGACGGACTGTCATTCTGTTTCGATGCAGAGACCGGAGGATACGGATTCGATGAAAACCACGATGTGCCGTATCCCAAAGTAAGATATTTCATAAAGGTCTCAGGCCTCAAGCTCGACCAGTCGCCCTCTTGTTGCTCGCTTTTCGCAGGTGAGTTGTCCCTAATCGTCTGAGGGCTGACGCGCCCTTCTGGAGGCGGAGGTGTCCCTACCACCAGAGGACGGGGGATTCCGGGAGAGAAGCTTCGATCCGGATTCAGAGATTCGGATGGGCTTCTAGCGTTGGATGATATACTGGCGCCCTTCGAGTGTAGCCTTCCACGTTTTCTGCGCGGCTTTCGGCGACGCGGCGAGGTTGGGTCTTCACCCACTCCATATGCGCTATCACCATATCTGTAGATCCATTCCATCCATTGGGATATTCGCACCACAGACGGTCTCGATATACCTCCTACACCCGAGAAAATGACACCATCTGATGACCTAGGATATGCCCCGAAACCAAGCCATGGGGGATTATCCCCGGCTGCGACCTGCGTGAGTGGATCGCCAAATCTCGAGGCAATCAGATCCACAAGCCCATCAGTTCGAGAGACAAAGTCCTCAAGTACTTCTCTTTCTCCGCTTCCCCATTCCTCTTCTCCGACGCCGATCCCAAGCTCGCCTCCTGCAGAGAGCTTTATCCCGTCATATATGTCCACTGCGGGGTTCCCGCTCAGAAGAGCCTCCCAGTTCCATGCGAACTTCCCCCAGAAACGCTCAAGACGAGCACAGAGTGTGGGCCTGCCAACACGTTCATAGAGAGTGTCGAGCGTAAAGTCATGGTGGAGTAGGAACAAGGCATGCGCGCGACGGAGTTGCTGGATCATAAGATGTGGTGGACATAGCTCTCGAGAGGAATAAACGAATAAGGGCGACTCGGCTGCATCATGCTGCGACGATGTTCCGCTATGTGAATCGGACGGAATTCGTGTCAGGTCGATGGACTGCAACAATAGGTTCCCTTAGCGACCAACTCCTTTTTGAGAATCCGGAAGACAAACATACAGCCAATATCCACCAATTTTGCTCCAACTCATGGAGGACAACCCGAGACTTCTCTGTCTCGACGTATTCCAGTGCTTTTCCATCCGAAAAAGTCCTATAATAGCCAGTTCAGCGTAACTGAAGCTCTCAAGTAGACAGTGATACCCACTTCGCGAAGCCCACCATGCCCTGCGCCAGACCTATCTGGCGCAACCTGCCGTTCGATTCATCCTTGGAATTCTCACTTTCATCACCCCCGGCAGTACTTTCAGTCCGTCGCAAACGACTCGATCTCGACGTGTAGAAGACAATCTGATCGCTGAGCGTCTCGTCTGTCGGACCGAGGAGGGGGTTATAGATCGCAAGGAAGGAGAGTTGCGCGGGGATCACCGAGGCAAAGTCGCTTTCAGGCATCGCATTATTGAGTTGCGCCTGAAATCCAAGGTAGAATAGGTAGGAGGATAGTTGCTGCTGTTATCTAGTCACCATCTTTCGTTTGGATTTGGGGGCATGTCGCAAGTGACATCACGTGTCTAGCTTCTCGGAGATTAAAACGCCGCCGACGGAGGAAACATTCATGACGAGCATCTCAAGACTGACAATTTCCAACGCCATGTTTCGCCTGAAACACCACGGGATTCTCTGGGCCTGTAGGCAGGCGCAGTCCCATCGCGCATTTGCAATTCGTTTCGTGTCTACAAAGCCCTACGATCCACTCCGGATTCTCTTCTGCGGATCGGATGAGTTCAGTATCGCTTCACTGAAAGCTCTCCATAAGGAGCACTTACTAAATCCGGATCGTATCGCTTCGATTGATGTTGTCTGCAGGCCAGGAAAAAAGGTTGGAAGGGGATTGAAAGTCGTACGAGAGGGTAACTATTCAATGCTCCTATTGCCGTGAGAAAACCGGTTCCAACTGAAGCCATTCAATAGTCCCCATCAAGGCGGCCGCATCCAAATTGTCACTTCCGATTCACGAGATAGATACCTTTAAAGGATGGACGGTAATATACGGGCCTCGTCGATCCATTGGCAGTTAGCTGACCGTACTAGCCACCTCTGCCTTCTGGAGAACCGATCAACCTGGTAGTGGCCGTGTCGTTCGGGCTGTTTGTGCCTCGACGAATTCTTACTTCAGCAAAATATGGAGGGCTAAATGTCCATCCTTCGATGCTTCCATTGTGCGTTTCCATCTGCTTGAAAGCTTAGTGGCATATGGACTTTGACTGATAGAAATCTAGTTATCATGGGCCAGCACCGTTACATCATGTTCTCATGGATGGTAGAACCACGACCGGCGTTACGCTTCAGACAATGCATCATCAGCACTTCGATCGTGGCGTCGTCCTCCAGCAGACATCACCCCCCGGCCTCGAGATACCGGATCCAGATTCATGTACAATTTCGCAACTTCTAGATGTCGTTACGCCCAAGGGAGCAGATGTTTTGCTTGATGGTGTCAGACAGGGGCTTTTTGTGCCTCCATTGGAAAACCGAGGATTTAGCGATTTGCCGCTTAATGAAGCGCCACATGCGGCTAAGATCACACCAGAAGATCGGCATATCAGCTGGTCAGAGTGGTCATGGCAGATTATTAACAGGAGGAATCGGGTGATAGGCCCATTATGGGGCAAGGCTTACTTACCAGATAATCGGCCCGGCTCGACTTCAGGATCAAGGAAGAGATTGATATTCGCGGAGATGGAAGAAGTTCAGCCACTGGAAGGCTGCACAGAGTTCGCTTCGTCACCGGGCTGGCCATTTGTGGCTAGCTCTCTGCAGACTGAGGGTAAAAGGGAAGAGAAGCTCTACGTCTGGACTTCTGACAAGAAGCTAATCCATCTACGCCGAATGATCGTGGAAGGGGCGCCAAATACGAACGCTGCTCGGGCCGCACGCAAAGCTGGATTGTTGGGTGACAAAGTAGTCCGTACGGACGATTTCGAGTTCCGGGGCTTCCACGATACTCTTCTATGAGATACTTGTACTACCAAAAAATACTGATGATATCGAATGCAGTCTTCGAAGAGAAAGACCTCGCATTGGCGAAATTCTATCAACAAAGAGTTTATTTAATGGCAAACCCGGCGTCTGTCAGAGTTAGCTAACTATAAGCGATGATATCCTGGCAGTACTCACCAATCTGTATCGCTTGTCCCGTCATGGATGAGTTCCGAGCAAGCATGATGTACGCATTGGCCGTGTCTTCAAGCTCAGGCTGATGTGTTTATCAGCATCAGCATTCGTCTTATTAACTTTCAAGTGATGAAAGTACTCACGACTTTTTTGAGGACAGATATATCCTTATAGCCCTGGATCTTCTCGGCAGGGAATCGGTTGCCCTGTTGAGACATTTTAGCTTCCACTCGCACAATGCGTATATCTCATGGTGACAACTTACCCATTCCGTCAACAAAAGACCAGGAAGAACAGAGTTAACCCGGACCTTGCTTCCCTGGGTCTGCGCGAGACATTTCATGAGATGCAAACCTTTTCTCATTGTTAGGAGACATACAATGCTTTTCTATTCGAAGGGACCTTACCTGCTGCTTTTGTTACAGAATAGGGCAAACTGCTTCCAGATGGCGAAACAGCCTAAGATGATGATCAGCTTGATTCAGGGTGCTTTGATCTGTGTTTAAATCTACTAACCGCAGTAGACGAAGTCATAAGAAAGACACCGCCGTCGGGATTCGCATTGAAGGTTGGCAATGCCTCTCGGAACAAGTACATGTTGCCTTTGACGTTGGTCGACCAGCACTGTTCTAGGCGTTAGAAATTGTACTGTCAGCAGGACCCAAGTCCACTTACTCTGTCCCAATCGTCATCATTCATGGCATGCAAATCGTTGAACTGTGTAATTTTCGTCCATCCCTGGGCAGCTGTCAGCTTGACAAATCAATTATGAGGATTCGGGGAGGCTTACGGCGTTGGAAATCACAATATCCAAACCACCTAGTTGTTCAATGGTCGTCTTGACGGCTCTGCTGCAGTCCTCTGCGAGGCTTGCATCCTGCATTCGACGAGATCAACAAATGTACACCCTCAAAGTAGGAGATACACGCACACCCTGAATAGTAACCGTTTTCACACCGAACTGGGACTGAATCTTAGATGCGAGCTTCTCGGCAGCATCTTTACTCGAGGCATAGTTGATAGCGATGTTGGAGCCTTCGGATGCGAACTTCTGCGCGACGAGGGCTCCAAGTCCCCTATTCGGTAATGTTAGTTTAGTTTTCGGAATTATGAGAGGAGAGATGTACCGTGATCCGCCTGTGACGAGGACGTTGCGGCCCTTTAGAGAGTACGACATTGTCTTGTTGATGCAGAAATCTGATAGATGGTTGAATGGCAATTGATATTATGGTAAGAGAGTTGGTATCTTACAGCGCTTACAGCGCGGGGTAGACCTGCGAGACGCTGCGTATCATTTGGAGAAGCGGGACCCTTCCGATATCACAGGCTGATCTCGGTGTTTCCGATATTGCTCGTTTATGAAATGCTCGTGAAACATATTTCTATTGTACAATGCAGGATTACATGAATGTGTTTTGAAAAATAACGTAATCCACGGCCGAGCCGTCCACACGGCCGTCCCGTCCACTTCCTCCGCAACCACCACGAATTTGAAGCTTTGCAACCACTAACACCATTGAATTAAAATATATAACAGACAAAATATCTAGCTATTTATTAGGGCAGCTTCTTATTGTATGCCCAACAGTCCCACAGCCACTACAGCGTGGTGAAGCGCGTTGACGAGGCATAGGTGTAAGCTCATCAACCTGCTCATTAAGCTGTGTATCAAGCTGCTGTATATGCTCACGGCCTTCTTGTACAGAGATAAATAAATCATTCCCTAGAGAAGCACGTTTCCTTGCCTTCTTCTTTATTTTACGTTCACCTTCAGCTCGTAGAACCTTGATTTCTTGATGAAGAAATAGATTCATATTCATTGCCACCTGTGCAGCCTTCTCAAGATGTTGAATATGAGAGACTGGACTGCTAGAAAGTGTTCTTTTCTTTTGAAGACTTCTCTGTAGGCTTTGAACCTTGCGATCAATCTGGCGAGGATTTTGAGATGTTTCAAAAGCAGATGATGTTGAGCCTTCAACAAGTAATGGTGGTGTTGGTGTA
>NW_019170453.1:1543008-1731836 GCF_001890805.1 Aspergillus glaucus CBS 516.65
TTGACAAGAGATTCCTCTTCAACGGCAGTCAATTTATGGCCACTGGCACGTGTTTCTGAACGTGGTTGGATTCCATCAAGCCGATTAATAAAAGTAGACTTTGGCACCCCAAAAACTGCTGCTGCCTTTGATTTTGATTGAATTTTTTTGCTTCTATACGCGCTGATGGCCATTTGAATTCGATTTTCTTGAGAAAGAGGCATTTTAGATGATGGTGGTGACAAAATGACGCGTTGAAGTATGATTGTTGGAAAATTGCGGAGGAAGTGGACGGGACGGCCGTGTGGACGGCTCGGCCGTGGATTACGTTAAGTAGTTATACGGGCCTGAAAGGTAGCTTATCAAAGTCCCCACTCGAATTCCCACTCAGTCTACCAGCGCGCCTGCATACTCCGTCTTCCTCGTACTCCACCAAGCAGCCTTTCCCCCCAATGCAGGCCACTGCACAAGGAACCGGTCGACAAAAGGCAACAAGAGCTTGCCAGAGAGACTCAACGTGGTAACCCGGGCCCACGATTCCACAAAGATAGTGCGCAGCCGGATATCCTGAACAGTCGGCTTGTCTCCTTGTTTCTTTTCTTTCATCGCATAGCGACTGAACAAACGTAGAAACTTGGCAGCCAGTATCACACAAACAGCCGTCGCGGGTCCGTTTGTCAAGATCAAATCCGGATATGAAGAGTAGCACAAAGGAAGCGGCTTCTGATCCGGATACCGACCGCACAACACGCGGACACAGGCCCAGAAGCACTGAAGGGTAGAAAGCGGCGCGGTCAAGAAAAACTGATGGACGCGACGTGCCCGCGGGACGGTGACGATGGTGTAGGAGGTATCCTGTGACGGGACATCCTGGGGTGTCGCACTTTGTAACGGGGGAGGACCACCCATCAACGGAGGAGGGCTGCCCATTAGTGGAGGAGGACCATTCATCAACGGAGGAGGGCCATCCATGAACGGGGGAGGGCCACCCAGTAGCGGGGGAGGTGCACCCGGAACACCCTGGAGAGAAAACGGGACATCTTCTTCGCCTTGGAGACTCTTTTCGAATTCGATTGCCTTTGCGGCGCTGAAGTCATCCCCCGAGCTCACGACGTAGGTTCGGTAGCTATACCTGGATGTATTAAGTTGCATCCGTCGTAGCATAGAAAACATCTCAGCAGTATGTCCGCCGCTGCCCAGGACGACTAGGAGGTGGATGGGACTGTGTTTTGGTCGACATTTCGGTAATTTGGTGTTCTGAGAGATTGAAAGACCATGGAAAAGGAACTGGTTGACAGATATTGGTCAGCTATTGTCTCGAGAAACAGGGTATAAGTGACTTGGCTACCAGGACGATAGTGAGAACGGCCACTATTGCCAGGACGACCACCGCACAGAGCAAGTTGGTCGGGGAGATTGGCCATGAGGCCATGGTGGTTTGGTATGCCATTTTTGAGGCAGTCTAGGAGCCGACAATAGAGCCCTTGAGACCGGAAATGAAGTGAGTTAGGGATCTACTCCGTACTGCGCCATTGAAGATCAATGTCTCGCATCGTCTAGTAGCAGAGTGGATTCGAAAGCCAATTGTGCTCCTCTAGCAGACAGAGCTTCAGAAATGTATAGAGTTCTCTCCCATATGCTTCATCTCATGAATTGTGACCAAAGCAAGGACAAAACCAGCAGCGTTGGCTCTGGTTGACGGCAAAGCACGTGGTCCGTGCATTTCGGCGATTATTTTCTGTTGTTGTCTTAACTCCCTCCCCAGTAAATAATAATGATACCCTAGACAACCACCACTGCGCTTCTACTCTGCAGCCCCTATTCATCCATTTTTCTTTCTCTCCCATCTTCAAGATCAATGTGACGATTCTTGGCATGAGATGGCTCCTCTTTTCTCCAAGCGACTAAGTTGCTTCTATTGCGGCAAGCGCTCTGCGCAGTCCGACGGAGGCTCCGTCCGCAAATGGCGCTGCAACCACTGCGAAGCCATCAACTATCTGGATGAGGTATGTATCTTCTTCGATCTACAAGCTGGACAGCGCGCTGATTGCATTGCTGGTGTAGAAAGGTGAAATTACGGATCCCCCCGCCGCGGAAACAAACCCGACTGTGTACGGCCCAGGAGCATCGAATCAGACCTTCGAGACGACCGACTTTAAAGCATCCGGATTGTTCTGCGCACAATGTATTCGCAACCAGCACCTATTCACGAGCGCGCTCGCCTCTTACTTTCCATCCACCGATGATCCGAACTATACTGCCTACGAAAGGGAATACCCACAGTTTCGCCGGAGTATGGAGGAGCGATACCCCCAGGTTTGCGCGAAGTGCGAGCCGCTTGTGAGAGATCGCATCCGACAGACAGGTTACGAGGCGAAATCGGATCATTTGAGGCGCATGATGGATAGAAGCAAGGCCGGAAGGGTAGCAAGGCAGGCGCGCAACCGGAACTGGAGGAGTGTACTCGTTTTTGTGGGAGCTATTGGTTACTGGGGCAGCGTCGCTGGACAACTTGGTTGGGATATATTGGAGTCTTGGAAGGCTGGTGGTACACTGTCTCAGGATACAGACGAACCTTTGTCACCGTCTCTGGCGTCATGCGTTCAGCAAACGATGCAGGAGTGGCGTCTTCCAAGCCAATGTTCAGTCGATTTGTCACCATATGCCGGCCTGGCTCTTATCGCGGGCATCCTTTCCATCTGGTGGAATCCAAAATTGCGACTAAAGGTTGAAGGAAGAGGCGGTCGGTTCGTTGGATTAGGGGAATATTACCAGGTCCAGCTCATTGTCATGGTGGCGCGATGCGCCTTCTGGGCTGTCCTCAAGGATCCTACGTCCAGTGGTCTTGATCCGACTCTGCCACCGGCCTTGCATTTGTTCATGATTTTCTTCACGGTCTTGGTAAGTGATTATCTATTTGTCCGTAATGCCACATGCTAACAGGACTCGCGCAGTCCGTTGCGATTTCTCGACGCGTCGTTCAATATGACACTCGTCCCTTAGTGACGTGGAACGAAATCACAGCTACAGCGACGCCCGATCGAAAACCAGAATCAACCCCTGTACAGTCGACTGGCAACATATCGGCACCGAACCTCTCCAATACGAATCTCGGACAGACTCCCCAGCGTTTCCCACTTGAAAAGCTAGCCATTCCTCGACTCTCTCCGGAGAAGGAATCCGCCATCCCCACTCCTCCCCCAGAGGTGGATGATATGGATTGGACTCCCTCTGGCCCAACTGTCCAGCACGAAATCCGACCAACAATCAGTGTACATGAAAGGGATAAGAAATCCGTTCTCGATGGACCGTTGCCGTTCTATGGATCACTACCTGCTGCTCCGAAGCCTCCGGCATGGAATCTTCGCAGCCAACCTGTAAAGCCCAAGCCTATCGAACAAGTCGTTGAGCGCAACCCATTCCACCGCACCCCGACACAACCTCCTCGCCCGTGGGAACGTAACCCAGGTCGCCCTGATCCTGTTTTTGCGCCTCCGAAATTCTTTCCAACGAGTGACCATTCCTCATCAACAGGACTTGAAAGTCTTTTTAATCAAGCTTTCACCATCAAAACACCGGAAGATGAGGGTAAAGAAGACTGGCAGCAACATCAACAGCAGCACCAGCAGCAACGACAACAGGCGCCACAAAACAACGGTCGACAGCCCGTCGATGTGCAAGGTTTTCTTGTTTTCCAATACCTTCGGTTAGGATTGCTCTTAGCGTCTCTCCTTGCCTGGACCCTTTCGCAGAACGGTGTTCTCTCGGTGCCCGGAAACTACGTCGAAGTCGCCTCCTTGGGAAGTGCAAGCCTCCTCGCTGGATTTGCTTTATTGGACGTGCTCAAGCAGCCCATCGTGTATTGGAATGGCATGGAAATTCTTGTCTATTTCGCAGAACTGGCGGCAGCTGTCCATCTAGGAGGGAACCTCCCACGCGTTTCGTATGAGAGGGAATATTTCGATCGATATGGAAGACTCCTCTTGGTTTTCATGGCTGCACAGGAAGCACTCGGTTTGCTATCGCTTTATCGCGCGATTTTCGCGCATGCAGCTCATGCCCGGGAACAATCAACCAACCAGCAGATGAATCCATCTAACCAAGACGCCTTCAATAGCCCGTCTATAGGGTATGAGAACTCGCTTGCTGGTTCCATATCGCAGCCACAGAATTCTCTTTCGTCCGTGCCTCCTCTTTCCTTTTCATCAACCGCCGCCGGTTCCAGTTTCTCAACTCAATCACCCGAACAACACTACCAACTACCACCACAATCCACCTTTGGTGGCCAGCAGGGATTCTTCAACAACAATAACAATCATAGCTTCACCCTGGGCAGCCTAAAGGACAACGAATCAGAAGTTGATCCGTTCGAGCACGACTCAGACACCGAAACCACCATGACAGCTACTACGAATGCTACGAATGCTACCATCCGCAACATCCGATACGGAGGAAGCGCGAGTAGCAATGACTTTTACTCTCCGAGACGTGCTGATGTCGGTTCCGGACTTGGTGGCCTCAGTCTTGACGATAATAAGCCTGTGCGGCGAATGACTCGGAGCCAGACTAAGCAGCGGATGGGAGGACTCGGAGGGGATCCTTATTCTCGAAGGTATTCTACGAGACGCTGAGATGATGCTTTCATCTTTTCGATTTTATTTCAACATCGTTTATGTTCGTTTGTCAAACTTTCCCCTTTTTTCCTGGCTGAAAGTTTCGGGTGCTATTTTTTCGGTCCAGTCTTTTCTGGTTTCATTCTGGTAAAAAATTGTCTATGCTTTTTCTTGGAAAGTTGCTAGCTAAACTTGCATATTTACGGATGGGAAATCTTACTCTCTTTGGCTTATTGTTTCATTGCTTGTTTATCAGGGTACTTGTTATCTTGGGGTTTACTTTATATGTACATAGCGGGTTTAGAATATACGATTTTTATGGCTGAATGAGAAACGATATGCATACTATACTGGGCTTTTGAATTGGCATGTTTGGTACCTGTTTACGCGCTGATTCAGTCCAGAAGTTTCAATAAAAAAGTAGCCTCTGGATCGTTGCTTTCTAGGCCAAGGACGGCCGGGACCACCGTAATCATTCCCAAACACTCGCTCGAGCGCTCGAGCGCTCGTGCGTGTTGAGTAGTTTCAGAGGTTTCTGAATCCTTCCAGTAGACGGACACTACGGAGACCGTGTCATATTTCGTCGTGGAGCGTTGCCCGGGCAGCCGAATAGCTGCCCGACGAAGCTCCTGCGCGAGTTGTGTTAGGTTGCTCGGTGGCAGGGAAATAGAAGAATCATGCAAGTCCATCTTGGTGGTTAGTGTATTTCGCAGTCATCTCAACGGGAGTTGGCAGAGCTAGTCAGCAAGCAGGCGACTACCAGAATTGAGGCAGCAATCTAGGTGCCTGCGTAACGGGCCCAGATGCCCAAGTCTACTTCGTCGACGTAAATACAGAGTTGAATGTGCTAAAAGTTAAGATATGATATCACAATCGTACGGATTTAAAGGCCATAGTCAACTCAACAACAGCCCCAATTCCTCCCAAGAAACATCGTAAGCTCTCGTACGACATTAGCATCCATAGCCGGATTCACCCGGCTTAGAGTACCATGCAAATCTCCCAACTGGAGTTCGTGTAGTTTACGACCATTCAGTACTTCATGCACTTGGCGTGCTTGCTCAGATGCGACGGTCTCATCTGACGAGACTGAAATGTGGCTTTCGATTATCGCACCATGTTTGCAGCGGAGGAATGCACGAGTCTATAGACGTCAGCTCGATTACTATTATTGGTATGATGGTTTTACTCACTGAAGGAGGAAGAGAAGGAGGTAGCAGTGGTCTTTCGCGGGGATCCTCTTCGATGGGAAATGTTGAGAAGGTGAACTGCGGTGTTTGGATGTACTTCCAATCCAGTGACTATAGGCAGTGTTAATGCTATTCAAGGTATGATAAGGTGCTTGTTCACTCACCCGTAGCTCATCAACCCCCTTCTTGATACCAGGTTCCTCTGCTTGAGCCTCTCCTACAGCTCCTGCAACCCAGTCATCACCCGCGTATAGTTCCAAGTCATTCGCATGAGCCCGTGTAGCCCGATGAACAGCCTCAGGTCTGACATCATACAATTGCGCAAACTCCTCCATGATGTTCTCAATCGTATCCTGTATCGAAAATGGCATAAGAGCATCGGCAAACATCGTCGAGACATTCGCAACCGGTGACCGGACACTCTCAACACCCTTAGCTTTGATATAGTCCCGCGCAGGTGACCGCAAAAACGAGCCAAGATCCGCAATATTTGGAGAATCTAACAGGCAGGTTCCGTGGTGCAGGGCTCGGTTCTTTGTCAGTTTGAACGCTGAACCAGAGATCTTCCTTGGTGTATCTGGATTGAAACCAGTGGGAGTCCCGCCAAACAACTGCCGCAGCTCCTGCGACAGCGACATGACTATATCATGGCGATCGTTGACATTGGTATTTGTTGCCCCGATGCGATGCAGCGCGTGCACCACCATCTCCGCATGCTTGTTCCGTGTAAATGTCGTCCGCGGAGAGATGACACTGTAGTTCAGGTTCCCTTCATCATGATACACTGCACCTCCGCCAGACCTCCGTCGGACATATAGCACATCTTCACCATCCTGGTTAATCCCTTCTGGATCTTTCACCCGGTCATTCTGAATTGCGCGCAGGTTGGTTTCGAGCCATGGGTTCTGGTTGCGTCCGATGACAACACATGGGCGGTTTATGTAGAGGAAAAGGATACTTGAGTCTGCGGGAGCATTTTCAAGGAGGAAGTGTTCAATGGAGAGGTTCACGTAGGGATCTGAGGAGAGCGATTGGTAGATTTGGTGTTTCGAGGCGTCGCGACTGGCGAGTTGGGCGAATTGGTGGGATGGAAAGGAGGAATTGCGCCGGATGAAGGTGGTTGACAAGCTACCGCACCGGAGACTCGAGGACAGCAGACATGGCCCTCGTCGTAGGAGAAGCATTGGGAGAAGTCAATCAAAGCAATGTCTTCGGCAACAAATGATGTTACCGGATTTGGCATCATCGAAAGATCTCCGATCTTCGGGGCGCTAAACCAAGATAGGCAATGCCTGGGGGGTGAGTCGAAAAATTGCCAGTCAGTCCATTTCACCATCTTCTCTTTTTCTTTGCCTGTCACTTTCAATTGCACAACCGCTGCGAGTTTGTTCTTCAGCTGGTCACGGGACTTTGCATTTCATTGTCACATTTCTCTCTGGCTTCTTTGTTCTGAGAAGTCTCCTGCGACAACTTCTTGAAATACCCCGCCAACCGTAACTAAGACTACCGTTACAGTCACCATGTCGACGTGGGGAGAATACTTCCGGGTTACGACGTACGTTCTCTACTCTCTACTACATACCTGAAGGATAACAGGATACTGACTGCTCAGCTATGGCGAATCCCACTGCCGCTCCGTCGGCTGCATCGTCGACGGCTGCCCCCCAGGCATGCAACTCACAGAAGACGACATCCAGCCCCAAATGACCCGCCGACGCCCCGGCCAGAGCGCGCTGACGACCCCGCGAAACGAAAAGGACCGCGTCGAGATCCAGTCGGGAACCGAGTTCGGAGTCACCCTGGGAACACCGATTGGCATGATGGTCCGCAACGAGGACCAGAGACCCAAGGACTACGGCGGCAGCACGATGGACCTGTACCCTCGTCCCAGCCATGCGGATCTGACTTACCTCGAGAAGTACGGTGTCAAGGCTAGCAGCGGTGGTGGTCGTAGCAGCGCCCGTGAGACAATTGGTCGTGTTGCCGCTGGTGCTATCGCGGAGAAGTACCTGCATCTTTCGCACGGCGTTGAGATTGTTTCTTTCGTCTCCTCTGTCGGCAACGAGCACCTCTTCCCCCCGACCCCCGAGCACCCCACCGCTTCCACGAACCCCGAATACCTCAACCTCTTGGAAACTATCGACCGCCAGACCGTGGACTCCTTCGCGCCCACCCGCTGCCCCAGCGAAGAAGCCGCCGCGCGCATGACCAAGGCCATCGAGAAATACCGCGACAACCACGACAGCATCGGCGGCACCGTCACCTGCGTCATCCGCAACGTCCCCATCGGCCTTGGCGAGCCCTGCTTCGACAAGCTCGAAGCCAAGCTCGGACACGCCATGCTCTCCATCCCCGCGACCAAGGGCTTTGAAATCGGCTCCGGCTTCGGCGGCTGCGAAGTCCCCGGCTCGATCCACAATGACCCCTTCATCGCGTCGGAGGTCGAGTCGCGCACCGGCACTGCCACAGCCACCAAGCAGCGCCTGACAACCCGCACCAACAACTCCGGCGGTGTCCAAGGTGGTATTTCGAACGGCGCATCGATCTACTTCCGCGTCGCGTTCAAGCCCCCCGCGACTATCGGGCAGGCGCAGGAAACCGCGCAGTACGATCTGACTACTGGCGTTCTGGAGGCCAAGGGTAGACACGACCCGTGCGTTGTGCCGAGAGCTGTTCCCATCGTTGAAGCTATGGCTTCGTTGGTTGTTGTTGATGTCTTGATGGCGCAGTATGCCAGGGAGAATGCACGGGGTATGCTGCCGCCGTTGCCGAAGGATATTCCTACTCGTCCTTCTTAGGTCTGCGTTTGAGGTGATTAGTATGACGATATCACGTCTTTTCAAGTTTGGTTCTTTAGGGTTATTGATAGATGCATTTTGGATTTAAAAATAGTCATGTGAATATGAATGGACGAGCATTGAAAGTTCAGTATCACTACAGTATTCCGGACCAAGTAAAGTAATCAATATCATTATTCATGACTTCATACGTACACGAGTCAAGTCATTTATTCATGCAGCATAAACATAAGAAACAGAAAACCACCCAAAACCGAAAGGGATATCGAACACCAGAAAATGAGAGAACCAAACACACAGTCTTAACCAAGATCCGGGACCAAGAAACCAAAACCAAAAGCCAACCAAAATCCTGCAGGCCAAATAACTGAAGGTTACGTACTCACAGTTCTATAACTGGTACCTGTACCCCCGCTAGTAACCCTAGACGCAGACGCAGTGGTCGTAGATACACTCTCCAGATCACCCGGCATCGCATTGACGACCCGTAATTGCTCCTTAGGAACGGTGAAAGTGACCTGGACGCGACGACCTTCGGCAGCTGCTTCGATATCCCAGTCTTCTTCATCACTTTGAACATTTTCCTTATTGTTAGGATCGAGCATGGCATCTGATTCGCTGACATCATGCGACGTCCGAGGAGTAGGGCTAGCACCCCAATCCTCAGCGCCTTGTTTGCGACGAAAGAGCTCTGCAGATGCACTGACTGCTCGTCTCGGAGTGGCAATTCCCTGGTCTGGCTCCTGAAAAGAGACCCTCTTAGACTCAAGGACGGTCTTTCTGCGATCAAGACCCGAGGTTAACGGGGTAGCAAGGTTTTTGTCATCACTTGATGAATGTTTATCCGACGTGGTCCATTTTCTTGGTCCCGATAGGACGCGTCTCACATTTCCGATCCAGTCGGCAGCTTTTGGTCCTTTTGGTCGGGATAAGGTCGCAGCAACTTTGGTGGGGAGTTCGAGTGGAGAGACTGGCTCTGGTTCTGACTCTGGCTCGAGGGCTGTCACGCCGTCCCCGGGACTCTCCTGCTCGTGGAGTAGGTGCTCCCCTTCCGCCTGTTTTTGCGACTGAGAGGTATACGCTGTTGAATAGGAGTCAGATGAGTATCGCTTGTCCGAAGAAGCGGAAGCGGTTTCCTTGCTGTGGGTGGATGCAACGGCTGATGCGTTCGGGAACTGTCCGTTGTTTGGAATAGACGTGGGATTGTAGAAAACGGTAGCCCGAGATCTCCGAACATTACCCAGTCTCATCGTTCCAGGCGAGCTCGACTGGCTTGAGTGTGGTCGGTCCTTAGTCGAGGAAGCTGGAGTACCGGTACTGCCATCATCATTTCCAAATCTGGTCAAGAACGCATTCTCTTCGAATACCGCACGAGTATTCCCCTGTGACCGCTCGGCGTTGGTGGTCTGCGGTGTCAAAAAGGGTGCTTCTATATGGGGATCTGGTATGTTAATCTCTCCGAGAAGATCCTTTTGTGGGCTAGTTGGATTGGGACCACGCGCAATAAGGTTGTCAGAAGCATCGGCCTCATCCTCTTCCCGCTCGTCAATTGGATGGATATTACCAGTGGGATTTCTCCCTGAGAAGCGGTAGGAGGGTCTGTTCTTCTGTCGGTTGTTCTTCGCCGAGCTCAAGCCATCCAACAACAGCCCCGTCATCTCAGCCCTGGCAGCATCCTCTTCCTCAGGCCGTTTGGATTTCCCATTGCACTTATTGCTAGCCCATGGATAGCTTCGATCGGAATTGAGTGAGGGCCTGTGGATGCTACTAGCCATTTCGGGATCATCCCGGCCCCAGAAATGCGATCGTTGCGCGCCCAGAGCTAGCTTCCGAAGTTCACTGTTCCTCTTTCGACGCCATCGGAATCGTCGAGAGTACTTCCAACCCATCCACCCGATCGCACACAAGACGATGACCCCGACGGGAACTCCCACTCCAATTCCTATCTTGGCCGCCTTGGAAAGAGAGCCGGAATCCTGCGATGCACTGTTGGTAGCCTTCCGGTTGGGGTTTGTATACGAGGTGGCCCAGCTATTGGATGTCACGTTGTAGAAATAGACCTGGGAATTCATAGATCGTTTGGACATTTGCGAGATGCGATAACCACCAGAAATCATCATTACACCTCCCGGAAGCATTGCAGTACCATGCCCGTAGATTCCGGACCCATCACCCAGGAATGAGTCTTCCAAAGAAGGTACTTGCCAAGTCCATGGGCCGTAACCCCCGTATGCCGAGCCAATTTCCAGGATCGCTAATTGAGGACGCGCGGGAACACTCGTATTTCCCACCCAGCCTCCGACGACAATCACTTTGCCACCATCAGGGGAGAGTACAGCCGTGTGGCCAGACCGTGGCTCGATCATACCCTTTGTATCTCGGACGGCGAGCTCTGTTTTCGCACTGGGTGGACTCCAGTCGATGGCGACGAAGCTCCAACTGTCATGTGGCAGAGAGTATACGGCAAGCTCAGACATGTTGAGAAAGGCCTGCTCTGTCTGACCTCCAATGAACAGGAAATCTTGTTGCCGTAGCATCTTGCCATCGGCGGTAACACTATATGCCGGCAACAATGGGGTAATGGACAATCCAGCCTCTGCGATCGGCGGTGCATGCTCACCAGCAGATTCGAAGAGATACGGCGTCTTGCTATCAGTCGTTGGATCCAAAAGCGTCATGTCATGGGAGTAATTTGCTGCGGCAACCCAATTGGTGTTGGTTTCGTTGCTCCACGGACACATGCCACCAAAGGTATAGACAGCACTGTCTGTCGTATCGGTAATCTCATAGGTAAATCCAGCTGCGAGGTAATTGGGTCCGTATGTATGTTTGTCTTTCTTGTCGACGGAGAGTCTTTCCCAAGTCCCATTCCCGATTGCACTATCCGGATCTGGCGTGAACTGCCATACCACGCCTGGATCTGCGACATTCTGGCAATTTCCCGTGTACACCTTGATAATCCCGTGGTCGTCGATCACCGGAACAAATGCAGCGGTATGATCGTCCTCACGAAATGGCGCCTGGCCCAGAAGCGTGGTGTAACTGGGATTACCCGCATCGACTTCCTGGGAGATATTCAACGACAGGAACGCAGTTGTCGCTTGGTCTTGGCTATCGGAATTGCCAGTTAGCAGTATATAAGCTAGCGAGTCATTGTGCGATGGTGAAACGAAGACGTGGGAGGGCGTGTACGGGATCGATGTCGCAGAAACCGGGTGGAGAAGCCGGAGTAGCGCGAATGGGAGGGCTAAGATGGAGGCGATTTTCATTCTTGGGCGATGATTCTGCATCTTGGCGAGGACATGGAGACCGTCGTAGTGTGGATCGCAGACGGAGAGAAATGCATCTAGCGGTTGGAGTGATGCGATGTTGTCGCGATAGAATGGAAGTGGAAGGTGCGCTTGAGGGCCTCGTGGGGGTCCACGGGCAGGTAGCAACAGTCCTAACCAGTATGCTATACAAAATAAGTATGCAACTGTACAGCAGAAATTGAATAAAGTAGTAGAAGAAGAAGAGGTGCAGGGAGGAAGTTCAGAAGAGAACGATGTAAGAGGAAGGCGGCGGCGGCAGTCCGTCAGAGTCGCATCGAGTCTGGTCAATCACCCCCAATAGGCAGTCAATCCAAAACTGGGGAATTGACAGCTAGACTACAAGCTTTCTATCCTTGTACTTGTATTGTAGGAATAGAAAATAAGCCATGTTCAAATTGTATGGTGGTGGTCTAGTTAGCTTCTGTGGTAAACAATGGTTGCGCGGGCAACTTGTGATATTGGCTGTGATAACGCCCTGGGTGATCACAGTGAGTTACAATTATAGCAATACCACTATAAATTCTGTATATTGTACTATAGACTCAAAGAATATAGAATAGACATTATCGAGGAATTTTGACTCGGAAATATGCATGCGCATACTTATCAGATCTTGACAGCAGCATTCATGTGGAGATGGAATGTTTCAGCACAGACATTTTCCGACTCGCATAGAATACGGTCAGAGTAAAACACATTAAATTGATAGAGAATAGGGCTACCGTTTATGTCCTCCTGCAGTGATATGCCAAGTGAGTCAACATTAATGATGCTACTATGGCATATGCACGGATGTCAGCCAGGGTATACAACTGATATCAATGCTTTATACAAGCATTGTCGAATCGTATATGGACAGTGGCATATATAGCTCAACTATGAATCCCATATTTTCAGAAGCAAATCCGGAACTCCGGACAGAAGATGATTGACCAAGCATGTAGACAGCCCAAATAGGCAAACGAGCAATATCAAATGCATTCCGCTGTGTAGTTCTCAGCCGGATATCCTCTGCAACGAGCGGGGAAAGTCCGGAAACCGTTGGATGACAATGTTTGGCACCCCGGCTACACGAGGAAATAGGATCCTTGTGGTTTGTTTCGGAGAGTTTACTGTTACAAAGCGAATAAATTGAATGTCCCTTTCGGTCGACCTGCATTGGAAGAGAACATTTCCTCGGTTATGCTTTGATGATGACCCTGCAAGCATCCTTGTTCGTCCACTGGAAGTATAGCAAGTACCAGTACAAACTAGGCCAAGAAACCGGTTGGCGCATGTCAAACTAAACCTGCGCTGAACATTTGACCATGATTCAGACGCAATGCCACGGCATGCCATGAAAGTTATGTCAGACAAGACCGCAATCCCCTCGTTTTATGTCGTTTATTCTCGGATCCGAACAGATACGATGCCAGCCGTGGTTCAAGCAGACCATGACGAACAGTGATTGAGCAGGAGTACTCTTATGGCTGTATCTACTCGGGGGCCTAAGAACCGTGGATGCATGCCCAATGAGGACAGTAGTGATTGTTGGACAATGGATTATCAGACTGCGTGGAAGGAAGACATTGGTCCAGATCAATTGCCACCAATCCAGAAGTCATACAAGAATGTATAGTTTGGGATAATTTGGATACTCGGTTGGGCGTGAATGACGTCGATAACTGAGATAGTGGATGGATATACCATAGTAGTATCCCTGTAGTTAGTATAGAATGATAGAGAATAAAAAGTGATAGTGGTAGCAATAGAATACTAGTATAGCTGTATAATTGTACAAAGATAAACATTCTGTTCTGTTCGAAGGAATTCTAGCAATCTCCTGGTGTAGAAGTGGGCGCCTATGCAGAGACCCTGTCGAGATCCAGAGCATTCGATTGAGTTGGGGCACCCATGGATTGGATTGCCACAGCGCATGTACATACTCGAGATACAGAGAAACAGAATATATAATGTAAAATATATATGAATATAGCTAGAACAGAATAGAGTATTCATCATCACTCTACAAGTACAAGTACAAGTACATAGTGTTCGTAATCTTATCTGTATCCGTCAGTAACAGATACTCCACTCACCTGATCTCCGCCGTGCCCAGTCCGATCGCTGCTTTCCCTCGTCTCAGACCACTCTCAGTTTACTCTCACCACCAATATTCTTCATCTTTTCTTTTCTTCTCTGTTTCGCTTTTCATTCCTTTTTATTACTCTGCACTCACATTTTCCTTACTTCTCAACTTCTCCCCCCCCGAGTTGCCTCTGACCGCCTCTCAATCCGCCTCCCTGAACCACACCCCCACATATCCTCAATTTTTATAATCTTCTAGTCCCGTCTGGACTCTCTCTCCCCTATTTCCGCTTTCTTGTCCCAGAGTCCGTGCTTCATTCTATTCGTTTTCTTATTTTCCCGGTGTTTCTATACATATCTCCGCTCTCGCCCTCCTTTCGATTGACTGACCGCCGTCAATTCTTCGGGCTTCTTCCACCATCACCACCACCTCATCTCGACAACAACCACTTCACCTTCGACACGTTCACCTTTCGATCTTCGCCCCAATAGATCCTTCTCATTCCTTCTCCTCTTCGATCCGCTCCGATAATTCTCTTATAATTCCTCCCTTCCCACTTACTCCGCCATCGGCGCTCCTGGTGCTGTAGCAGGTCTATCGCCTGGATACCGATCGATTCCTCTCTCGTCCGCTCACACGCCCTACTCCCTGTCCTCCTTCTATATCCATATATAATCCGTACACAGTTGCAAGGTGTTGCATGATCCTCTCTGGCCTCTTTGAGGATCCTAAGTAATGCCGACTCACTCGTGCGGATCATCAGAGCTTTTCACCGGCTCACCTTAGACCCAGTAAATCTTCCATTTATTCAGTGGAGAGACGGGGGTTGAACAAGGAAAGTCGTGAAAAGAAGAGGAATCTAGAAAATATAATAGGAAAAAAAAAAAAAAAAAAAGGAGGAAATTGGAAGAAAACTGCGAAACACCGTGGTCGAAAATGTCGGATCACCAGCACCAGCCGCCTTCAATTGTCGGCCCGGATCTGGTGCTACGAAATGGCTACAACACCACGGCTCCTGCGACTACAGACCATTATTCTCGACGCGATTCTCTCGAGTCCGCCGAACTGGCCGAGGATCCATCGCCGCTTCCTTCCTCGTCGGATTCCGCAGAGCCCAACAAGCAGGTCATCGCCAAACCGCCCTCTGCAAAACTCCCGCTCGATAACGGGGAGTCGCAACCCCCTCTCCGCCATCCTTACTACAACCTCTACTCCGCCAGTACTTCTCGCAATTCTTCCGCTCGCACTTCCACCAGTTCTTTACAGGCCTTGAATGAGGACACTGTCGTCGATGTTCGCTCTAATCGGCGCCCGGCCATGCCCCGACGAACGTCCGGCTTGAGCCAATCCGAGACTCCTGCCCCGGAATATCCCGTCTATCCCGATCAGTCATACGCTTCTCTCCAGACTCAGGTGCACCCCACTTACGAGCCTCCTTTACTGCGCTCGCGACCTCAGCAGACCCATCATGACATTCGTTCTCGCCTAGCCCAGTCTCGTGCCGCCCAGTCTCGTGCCGCCCGCACCGCTGGTAATACTCCTCTGTCAAGTCCTGGACTGTTCTCTTTCAAAAGCCCTCGTCCTGCCTCAACTCCTGTCGCAACCGATAGTGGTACCCGCGTCAGTAGTCCATATCTCCATCCAACCCAGCTCCAACCACCACCCAAAGAGTAAGATCTCCCCATCTTCAAAAAGAATTCGTCATTCAAATTAATGCTGACCATCTTAACCATCAGGACCCACACGGCTGAAGTCGACCGTGATCTCGTGACAGGCAACAAAGTGATCAACGAGTACGAAATCCTCGCAGAGCTGGGACGTGGTGAGCATGGCAAGGTTAAACTAGGCCGGCATGTGACAACCCGCAAAAAGGTGGCCATCAAGATTGTTCAACGGTACACGAAACGCCGTCGATTAGGCAAAATCGGGAGCCCTGAGGATAAAGTGAAGAAGGAAGTTGCCATTTTGAAGAAGGCACGCCATCCTAATATCGTTGGTCTGCTCGAAGTCATCGATGACCCGAACCGCCAAAAGGTGTATATCGTTCTCGAATATGTCGAAAATGGTGAGATCATCTGGCGTCGACGCGGCCTGCGAGAAATCGTGCACGTCGACAAGATCCGTTTGGAACGGGAAAAGGCCGGCATTGATGATTCGCCCTCGTTTCTCGAAGAAAGTCGCCAGTATATCAGAACTGCCCAGCATCTTCGTCGGCAACGAGAAAAGGCACGCGAACGCCGTCAAGCACTGGCGGAATACGCTCAGCAGGGCCCCATCCCCGCCTGGAGTTTGGAACACGGTGCGGAGTCGGAGGATGAGGAGGGCGACGATGAGGAAGCTGCCAACGGTTTAGCGATCGCCCGCACGTCCAGTCGCTCCATTCTGAGCAGTAACAACGACGACTCTCCAAGTCCCTCTTTCTCTTCAGCATGCGACCCTGCATTAAATGCGGTCGAAGGCAGTATGTACGGGCCCTATGCAGAGATCACTCCGCCCCGTCCGTTCGAACGACGTTTCAGTACGGCATCTAGCAGTTTCGGCTATGCACCGTCCGAGCCGGAATGGCTTGCAGAGGACGATGAAATATCCTACGTGCCCTGTTTGACCATCAACGAAGCCCGTCATGCCTTCCGGGATTCTGTTCTCGGTTTGGAATACCTCCATTATCAGGGCATCATCCACCGTGACATTAAGCCGGCTAATCTGCTTCTCACCAAGGATCACCGGGTCAAGATTTCGGATTTTGGTGTCTCCTATCTTGGGCAACCGATGCGCGACGAGGAAGAAGATGAGCAGGCGGAGGAGAACGGTACGGCCGAGGTCGACGACGTGCGAGAATTATCCAAGACCGTGGGTACCCCGGCATTCTATGCGCCCGAACTCTGCTACACTGGTGATGATTTCTTGGATCAAGTGGGCAGTGTGCCCAAGATCACCGGTGCAATCGACGTGTGGTCGCTTGGTGTGACTCTGTACGGGATGGTCTTTGGCCGTCTGCCCTTCGTCTCGGACGATGAGTACAGCATGTTCCAGACCATTGTGAAGAAAGAGGTTTACATTCCCCGGAAGCGTCTGAAGCCGGTGGAGGACGATCCTGGTTCATTTAGCCAATGGCCCAAGTCGCCCGGCAGCGAGAAACGACAGCAACTTGAGATTGAATACGAGGATATCGACGATGAACTGTATGATTTACTCAAGCGCCTCTTAACCAAGGATCCCGTCAAGCGGATTACTTTGAAAGAAATCAAACATCACCCATGGGTGCTCCATGGCCTACCCAACCCTCGCGGCTGGGTGGCGGATACGGATCCGAACTATCAGAGCAAAGGCAAGCGGATTGAAGTCTCCAGTGAAGAGGTGACGTCGGCCGTCAGCAAAGTTCCCATCATCAAACGGGTGCAAGAGAAGATGAGCAAATGGGGTAACTATCTCACGGGACGGAAAGACAAGGACAAAGACGGTCGCAAGTGCACCTCAACCACAGACAGTTTTACCAGCGCAAGTAATAGCAGCAGCACTTCCTTGGGGAAGTATCTTTGGAACAACACGAGCCGTCAACCCAGTCCGCGCGTGGAAGAGGATTGGTCCGCTCGGTCCTCGCGACAGAGCAGGGAAGAGCATCCGCTCTCGCAGAGTGTCGCCGCCAGCCCTGTCGGTCGAGAAAACCAGACATCCTACTTTGTGATGCAGGATTCGCGATCTGATCCCAGTCTTCCGCAGACGCAGACCACCACTTCGAGACCGGATGTTCTGGAGCGCGCTACGTCGACGGCATCCACCACTGATTCAGTCAAAACGGTTACACCGTCAGATCCGGAGGCAACCCTTTGGACAGCACGCCCCACGACTCCCAGTCTTGTCGAAACGCTCGGGACCAGCAGTATCGGTGGTCTATTTGGTGGTGCAAGCCGCCGACTCGCCCGGGGCCTTCAAACGGGCGATTGGCGCCCAGAAAAGATGGTGGCAGCCGGGGAAGCAGGTGCAGGTGGAATAGCAGGGGACCGGCGCTCGGAACCTAGCCTTGCCGTCAGCATCGCTTCAGCGGTCGGCCAAATGCAAAATTCTGGCCTGTGGAAAGGAGCAAGTTCTCCATCGTCGCGAACACATAGTCCACACTCCTTGCACACGGTTCATCGGCGCAATCGATCTCAGCAGCTTCCAGCCCGGCCTTCAGCGGAGTCATTCATCCTGACTCGAGAAGCGTTGTTGCGCCAGCGACAGCCTGAGAACGCACCAAGCTCGCGTCTCGCCAAAACCGTTGAAGATGAATCGTGCTCCAACGAGCCTCTACGTCACTTACGAGAAGTTCCGTCGCCCCCGAAGACTGCAGAAGAGCCTTTGACAGAAAATACGCCTACGGATGTTCCAAGCAGTGGGCTTACCACGTCGCCACCGTCAGCCGCGACCATCTCGTCGTCTTCTGCCGATGAGTACAACAGTGGCATGTCCCACAGTGAGTCTTATCCGAGTATCCCATCTGTCGTCTCCGGAGCGTCCTCGTTTTCGATTGACGGGCCGTATGACGGAACCAAGGACTTTGGAGACGGTGAGCCCGTCACTCAGATTCCGTCGATCCTTCGCACCGGCGAAACCGTCAAAGCGCCGCAATCAATCTCTGATCTGCCGACAGAAGATGATGAAGCTCGGTATTACTGCGACAATGAAGAGGAAGATTCTGACGACTCGGACGATGAAGTACTCATCATTGGCAAGAAGAAGCCGCCGCCGCATAAGCCGATCATTCCCGGCAGCAGCAACGCGTCGTAAATTTTGTTTCCGGCTATTGATGCGGGCCACGATTCTCTTATATCTCATTTTGCATTTCATCTGATGAACGACATTGCAAGATATTCTTCTGAAAGGGAGCACTTGAAAGGCTTTTTTTTTTCTTTCTTTTTTTAAAAAAAAAACATTGATTTAATGGGGTTTTGTTTCTTCAGCGAGCATCCGGTTTGATGCTTTCCTTTCCTACGGGTTTTCGGTCATTGACATTACACACCAAAAAAAAAAAAAAAAAAAAAAAAGACTCTTTTTATCACGAGTTTTCTGTCGATTGTTTGTCAGACATATGGGGCCGTTTTACGATACTGGGTCACTGCGCGGGCAGTGTTTATAGAGATTTCAGGATGCTGAGGTGTTGCGGAGTTGGTTTGAGGGGCATCGTCACTGTTGCTGCCATGCACACACTATACATGATTGATTGTACATATATTGGCGGCTTTGCTTCGATTTTTTCTGGGATGGCGTTGGATATGGTTGTCTCTATGCTTTTCTGGGATGGCGTTCTACGGAACCGGGTCATATATATGTGTTGACTGGTGGGCAGGGAGTGGCACCCTGGGATGAGTACAGTATAGGACATGGAATTAGACAGTTGGTTATGAATGATTATACTCGATTATATTCAACTCTGCAACTCTGTAGTATGTAGTATTCTCGGAAAGTCGTTATCAAACCCTGAGCCGGTGTGTGGGGCGATTCCCAATTGTGGGGCATCGCTGAATCTTGTTACCCTACTAGTATGTACCTTAATCCATACACCACGATCCTTCTATTCTACAGTAAGATATATCAGAAAATAACCATAAATCCCCGTCTTACGGTCATCTGATACCCCAGCTACAATCATCACATGCAGGTACGGACATGCCCGATTTAGACCACCGCGTATCATAGTCTAATACCAAGTACTGCAGTGAATGTAACCCGCCCCAACCAAACCAAACTTGCTGACCCGTCCGTCATGACGTGCACCATGGACTCCTTCTCTCCTGTTATGGGGGCTTATGTCCCGCCTGGTCAGATTATATACTTTCCGGGAGACCCAGGGGTGCGATCGAAGTGCTGGACATACTCTACCTAAGGCACAAGTCACAACCATGAGAAGTCTGGCGAGAGCAAGTGCCCTTCTAGGGACCTTTGTTGCGCGTCTATCGGGACGCGCAAACGAGGAGAGTCGTGGGAGTGGTGAGGTGTTTCTGAGTGTGAATACGGATGCTAGGGAGGGGAATGTGTCGAGCCCGTTGCTTTATGGGGCGATGTTCGAGGTACCTTCCCTATACACTTTTCTTCTAATCGAACTCCACTGACAAGACAGGAAATGGACCACTCCGGCGATGGCGGAATTCACGCCCAACTCCTCCGCAACAACGGCTTCCAAGGCTCCGACCCCGACCTAACAGCCTACAAACCCATTGGCGATGTGGATATCTCCGTTGATTCTCTCCGTCCCGTTAGTCACGCCATCAACGCTTCTCTCCAAGTAACCGTACCAAATTACGCGACTGGATTCATGGGTTTCGCGAACACGGGATATGCAGGTGTCCCTGTTACAAACGCTACGTACCAGAACTCGTTCTGGATGATGGGGGAGTATAATGGAACTGCGACGGTGCAGTTGGTTGGCTCGAGCAATGGGGATGTCTTTGTGACGCATAATTTGAGTGTGGAGAGCACAGAAAAGGAGTTTAGACGGTTTGAGACGAGTTTCAATTTGACCAGGGCCGCAAATGATGGGGACAATGAATGGAGATTGTTGTTTGATGGTGCGTTGGTTAATGGGAGTTTTCTGAACTTTGGATTGGTGGAGTTGTTTCCGCCGACTTATAAGGGGAGGTATGTTGCGCCGCTGCAAACTAAGTTGGCGAGTGATCGAATAGCTGACTGTCTATCTAGGGCTAATGGCTTGCGCGATGATGTCGTCCAGTTCCTGGAGGCGAGTAAGCCTACGTTTTTGCGCATACCGGGAGGTAATAACATGTACGTCTGTCCTAGTTTTGTCTCGACAGAAGCTAATGTATGCAGCGAGGGCCTTTCAATTCCGAAACGATGGATTTGGAATAATACCATTGGACCTACAGTTGACCGGCCTGGACGAGATGGTAGTCTTTTATCGAATGACTTTGGAAGGTCATTGCTAACTCTGCTACAGGTAATTGGTTCTATCCTAATACGGATGCCCTTGGTCTCGATGAATACATGTGGTGGTGCGAAGACATGAACGTGACGGCCGTGCTGGCTGTTTGGGATGGCAAATCTTATGGCGGTATTGTATCTGGACCGGACTTGAAGCCCTTTGTTGATGATATCATGAACGAACTTGAGGTATGTCTATCATCCACCACATCAAAGCCAGTATACTAAATCGGTAGTACCTCCTCGGTCCCACCAACACAACCTGGGGCAGTGTTCGCGCAAAGAACGGCCGCAAAGACCCCTGGCCCCTACAATACGTCGAAATTGGCAACGAAGACGACTACACCGGTGGATGTCCCACATACCCCGACCGATTCACCCAGATCTACAATGCCATCAACGCCACATATCCCGATATCAATATCATCATCTCCACTGGAGTACAGGAGTGTATACCGTCACCATTACCACCGGACGTCATGATCGATCTGCACTACTACCAGTCGCCGGATTCGCTGGTTGAATTGTTCAATCAGTACGACAACTTCCCCCGGGATCGACCTATTATCATTGGAGAATGGGGATGTCGCAACACGACAGCTGAACGAGGACAATTTTGGGCGTTTGTGCAGGGGAGTTGCGCTGAAGCGGTGCATATGATTGGGTTTGAGAGAAATAGCGACGTTGTTAAGATGACGGCTTATGCGCCGTTATTGCAGAATTTCGCGTTTACGCAGTGGTCGGTATGTATGTCCTGTCTGCTCACATCGGGATCAGATAGCTAACGATGGCAGCCAACTCTCTTCGGCCTCTCCTCGAACCCCAACTCCTTAACTCCGTCGACATCATACTTCATCCAGCAGATGTTCGCCGGCAACAAAGGAACCTCCATCCTTCCCGTCAACTCAACCACGGGCTTTGGACCAGTATACTGGGTCGCCTCACGGAACGAGACAACCGTCCAACTGAAACTAGCCAATTACGGCGCGAACAACCAGACCGTCATCGCAAATATTCCGGATACAAGATCAGGTACTCTGGAGATATTAGCAGGACCGCAATTCGCGGGGAATAAGCCGGGGGATGTTAATATCCTGCCGAAGAGGGAGAGAATTGTGAGTGAGGGGAGAACGGGTAATTATATGGTGGAGATGCCGGAATGGGGAGTTGCGGTCTTGGCTGTTGAGTGATTAGTTTTATTTCGTATGTTTGTGGTATATTGATGCTTTATTGTATAGAGGGTGTTAATGTACTTTGGTGATGAGTGAGGAGGATATTAATTTAGTGCATATTGAGTGTCAATTAATCCCCGACATGAAACGGGACATAGGGCAGAGTACTCCACTGAGTATAAATAGAGGGTGTCAAACAGCAAGATATCCTCTTTTTTTCCTTCTTCCACAGGCGCATTCGTTCTGGTAAAACAATATGCATTTACTACCCCTCCTCTCGCTCTCCACCGTAACCACCGCCGCTCTCACCTACCGCGGCGCCGACATCTCTTCTCTTCTAATTGAAGAAGACGCTGGCAAAAGCTACAAAAATTCCAATGGCGAGACGAGGGCCCTCGAAACAATCCTGGCGGATAATGGAGTGAACTCAGTCCGGCAGCGGATATGGGTGAACCCGAGCGACGGATCGTACGATCTGGACTATAACGTGGAGTTGGCCAAGAGAGTGAAGGATGCAGGAATGGGTGTTTATTTGGACTTGCATCTGAGCGATACGTGGGCCGATCCATCTGATCAGGTATGTTTTATTCTTCCAGTAATTATTAACAATGGCTGATGTTCGAAGACAACCCCCTCCGGCTGGTCAACAACAGACCTCGACACCCTCACCTGGCAAGTCTACAACCACACCATCGACGTCTGCAACACCTTCGCCAGCAACAGCCTCGACGTCGAAATAATCTCCATCGGCAACGAAATCCGCAACGGCCTTCTCTGGCCTCTAGGCAAAGCCGAGTCAAGCGATGGCTACTCCAACATCGCGAAAATCCTGCACTCGGGTGCGTGGGGCGTGAAGGATTCCGATCTCAGCACAACGCCGAAGATCATGTTCCATCTGGATAACGGGTGGGATTGGGAATCGCAGAAGTATTTCTACGATAGAGTGCTTGCCAGCGATACCGCGCTGGAGTCGAGTGATTTTGATTTGATCGGGGTGTCATATTATCCGTTTTACAACGCGGACGCGACGTTGTCGGCTTTGGAGAGCAGTCTGAAGAACCTGCAGTCATCGTACAGTAAGGGCGTGGTGGTCGTTGAGACGGATTGGCCGGTTACATGCTCGAGCCCGGAGTATGATTTTCCGTCGGATGTTTCGTCGATTGCGTTCTCTGCTGATGGGCAACGATCGTTTTTGGAGAAATTGGCTAGCACAATCTCCACTGCCGGCGGAGTGGGATTGTACTACTGGGAACCGGCATGGATTGAAAACGCGGGATTAGGATCGAGTTGCGAGGATAATCTCATGGTGGAGCAGGAGGGGGAGGTTAGGGGGAGTGTGAGTGTTTTTGGAGATCTGTGATTCTCCGTAGTCTGTATGATGGAACCCTGTCCCCGGCAGTGTGGCTGTGGTCCGGGGAGAGTTTCATCAGGCTGATTTCAGGGCCGGAAATGTTTAAAATGTTCGTGTTTGATATAAATAAACGTGAGACGGATATTTTTATCTGTCAGATTCTTGTCCAGGGGTATGACACTGTCTACTATGTAGAGAGTCTGACATGTATGAGCTGTACATCTCCGTAGAGTATCGTGGAGAGTACCTGTATCATTGGATGGGTCTGGATAAACTCCAATAGCCCAATGTCAAAGAGCAATAATTTCCCGTCTCCTTACTCATATAATTTCCGCTTGAATGGACATATGTATGTAGTTGTATCAACTCACGTGCATCGGTGTCAACTCCCACTTGGATAACTTCATTTCAACCTCACCTCTTCCTGTGACTCGGTTTCCCCCCTGTTGCAATCACTCCAGGATATTAAATCAGCATTCTGAAACCAGCGATACTGCTCAATCAGGTAAATATCCAACTAGCATATGGTCTTTTCTATTTTTTGCATATTTTTATCGCACTGTGTGTGCGTATCTGTGGAGCGCCGCTGACTTGCGCCACGAGGCTGATTCCAAGGTTCACTCCGACTTCATTTCTCACTATCTGACCTCAGCCTACATACTTGTGCTCTGCGAATGGGATTCCCTCCTCCCTCCTCCTCGTCTCTCCCCCTCTTGGTACTTTGGGATCGCGTCGGCCTGTTCGTTTTCAAGGATCCCCGCTACCGCTGTTTCTATTCTGCACTCTTGCTACTATTCTGAGATTGTCGCATCGCCATGACTTCTCACGACGACCCGCGGGTTAAAAGCCGCAGCCCCTCGCCTCATCCTCATCCATACTTCGATCCCAATAATACCAACTCCAACATCCAGAACACCGGCGCGTCGGGCACTAATTCCTACAACTACTCCGCTGGTTATCTTGCGGCCCCTCACGGCCTTCCACAATCCTTCGAAACCAGCCTCCTTAATCAGTTGGAACAATCCTCCTCGCCCAACATGCCCATGCCTTCGGAGGAGAACTTCTCCAATCTCCTCAATTCCAATCAAGCCGATTTCGATTTTTCCCTCTACCAGAACCCCGCCAGTCCGAGTAGTACTACCGCTCCCGAATATGACTCGTCCCTGCTGCTCGATCCCCAGCTTCACCAACAGTCCCGACCGTCTAGCCAGTCGATCAATCCCGCCGACTTGGTTAGTCCCATTTCTTCGCCCCAGGACACTACGCACCAGCACTCCCCGGGCCCCATGTCGCCTCCAAGCTCCGCAGGGCCGTACTATACCCCGCAGCATTCGCGCCATACATCTTTGGATCCGTCTACCGCTGCGTTTTTGACCGCGGGACACTCCAATGCCGACTGGCAGTCGATGATGGGCAGCTCGGCGTTTCAGGGCCATCGTCGTGCGCCGTCGGAGGTGTCTGATGTCTCGTCCGTTGCGCCTTCGCCTTACATGTCGCAGCATGAATCTTTTGACGGCGTGGAGAACAACCCTTCGCCGCTGCTGGCGCCTCAGAATGATCCTGCTTACGATAACCTGGGAATCGAATCGTTCACGCTGTCCGACCACCAGCATCAGCATCAGCATCAGCATCAGCATCAGCATCAGCACCCGCAACAGCTTCAAGGCTTCAGTCCCGCTCACAGTCCGTATCTGTCTCCGCAATTGATGCCCCAACAAGGACCGGAGATGGTCCCCAACATCCCTTACATCTCTGCCCCGGCCGATAACAACAACACACAATACCCCAACCCTCCTGCCGACATGTATGGCAACGCGGATGCGTTTCCAAGCATGCAAATGCCGGGAGACATTGGTCAAGCATCGCAGATGGCCCCGCCGTCGATCAATGTCGAGTTTGCTCCTCCTTCAAGGGATCCTACTGTTGCAGTTTCGAAATCGACGGACATTGACTCTTTGAGTCCGCCAGCACGTTAGTCACTATCCTTGTTTCTTTCTTGATCCATGCTAATTCCGTTTAGGCCGTATTCGCAGTGTTTCCGACCCGTACATGCGCACAGCTCCTCGCCCGCGGTCTCCATCGGCCGCGAGTAGCTTGGCTCCTTCGACTCCTGGTCGATCTCTTTCGCCATTCGACCCTGTTAGCTTCAACCAGTCTCTGAGCAATCCTAGTTCCCGGGAGCCATCTCCGGCCCGGTCTAGTCGTCGACAGTCAACATCATCCATTGAACGCAACTACATTCTGGATTTGGCCGATCCGCAACGGTCAGGAGCCTCTCCCAACGACCGTGGACGGACCCAGAAACACCCGGCTACTTTCCAATGCCACCTGTGTCCGAAGCGGTTCACACGAGCCTACAACCTGCGCTCTCATCTACGAACCCACACTGACGAAAGGCCATTCGTCTGCACCGTCTGCGGCAAAGCATTCGCACGCCAACACGACCGCAAACGACACGAGGGCCTCCACTCCGGCGAAAAGAAATTCGTCTGTCGCGGCGACCTCTCCCGAAACGGCCACTGGGGCTGCGGCCGCCGTTTCGCTCGCGCCGATGCTCTAGGCCGCCACTTCCGCTCCGAAGCCGGCCGTCTCTGCATCAAACCCCTCCTCGACGAAGAATCCTCAGAGCGCGAACGCGTCCTCATAAGCCACCAACAACACCAGCAAACCGGCCATTTGCAACCCATCCCCCCGCCCCTCATGGTACCTGACATGAACGGCCCGCACACGGGTAACTTTGTCCTCCCCGCCGCGCTGCTAGCGCAGTATCCTGCCCTGCAGACACTGCAGTGGGATCAGATCCCGGCTGGGGCAGAGGATGGTGGTGATATCGGAGGTCGGAGCAGCTTCGATGCTAGTTCGGGGGGCGAGTTCGGGTACGAGGACGATGAGTCCGGGCTGAGCAGTGTGTCTGGGATGAGTGGGGGGTATCCTAACCAGGGGAATATGTATAACCAGGGACAGATGTTCTAACACTGGTCTGACTGAGTTGTGACTGACCTTACCTTACCTGGATGTTGATATTGATGTTGATGTTTCGTTGATTGACTGATTCGGTTCCAATGATAGAAGGATATCTGGCGTTGAGTATGGTTGACGGCCGTGGCTGTTTTCTTTTGTTGCTTTTTTATTATATCGTCCCCTTTGTTGCGTTACGTGTTATGATGAATGTCCACTACATGCACATACCCCCTGGAAGTATGGATGGACTCCATACTCGATTTATACCCTGTTGTCAGGTAGTAGCCTGTTTAGTTCGGTTGCATGAATGCATGATTCTTTTCCTTTACTTGGACGAGACTGAGTAAAAAAAAATTCGCATAAACGAAACTTCATTCGAGTAACACCTGCCTAAGTAAACACTATTTACTAGTTACCACACGCGATCAACTTCCCAACAGCCCCAATCCACCTTCCTCCAAATTTCTCCTCACTAAACCGAACCGCCGATCTCCGTGCTCTCTCCCGCATAGCGACCTTCTCCTCTCGAGGAAGTGCAAGCGCAGCCTCAAATGCCGCCGCGAATTCATCTTCCGTAGTCGCCCGGAATCCAGTCGCTCCGTCGCCTAGATCAATCACGATATCCTCCCTTGGACCACCGGAGTCGTGCACCACGCTGATCAGACCAGCGGCCTGGTACTCGACAACACAGATGCCAAAGTGCTCGTTCCACATGGCGTTTACGCCGATGGAGGCGGTACTCAAGTGCGAGAGGATGGTGGGCCAGGGGGCGTCGCAGAGGAAGGTGGTGGAGTCGCGGATGCGGAGCTCGTGGGTTAGTAGGCGGAGGTTGTAGATGTGGGTTTCGTCGGGGGAAGAGTGGCGGACGGAGCCGATTAGGACGAGGCGGGGTTGGATGTTGTGGGGGTTGTTCTCTTTGAGGTTGTTGAGGAAGCGGGCGAAAGAGCGCAGGACGAGGGGGTGGTTCTTTTCAGGACGGAATTGCGCGATGTAGAGGATTATGGGTTCGCGGGTGGATTCTGTGTCCGCGTTGACGGTGATGCTAGACTGTAATTCCGAGACGGCCGTTGGAGGGAAGATGACTGTTGGTTCGGAGTGGGCCTTTCTGGTGCGTGATGGACCCCAGATTGTGCGGATGTGCGCTGCTGTCCATGAGGAGTTGCACATGACTACGTCCACATGGCCTCCGACCCAGCCGTACAGACGCGCAAATGCAAGCCAGTACCTCCGCTTGAGCTGGCCCCGCAGCCCCTTTCCCGCGCCGGCGTTGACGCCCTTTAGACCGGTTTCATCGTCCAATGAACCAAGCATGTCGGTTGAGATGGTGGGGTAGTGAACATATGCGCCTGTCGGTACGGATGGGAAGAGCATTTTGCTGAATGCAAGCGTGAATGCGTAGCCCATGGTGTCGATAAACGTGTCCGGAACAAGGAGATTGAATGCGTCGTAGGCAGTAACCAATGAACCCAGTGACTGGCCCAGGAGCGTCATGTAGGGGTACATGCTGGGCACGACATATCTGCGTGTTGTAAGGTACAGCAGGACCACTGTTGGTGCGTGCAATTGGATGTTGAACCGGTTCTGCATCATATCAATACCTTGGCCTAACATTTGTATGGCAGTGTAACAACATACCTCGACCCTCTCCAATAGCGCCGTCTTGGTAACTTCATGGTCTCCTGTGTATACCACACAAATCGCCTTGGGCCATCGTTTCTGCGTGGCTCTCAGGGCTTCCCAGAGAACACGTTCTCCCCCGCCACCTGCGTTGCTAGACGATGTCAGAGGGTAACCTCCTTATAGCAGCACAGGCAAGACATACCAGAATGGATGAAAGAACCCAATAATACCATCCCAAGACTCATCTCTCTTCTCTTGCCCGTTGTTGTGATTATTGCCAGCTGTCCCTACACTAGACGTATCGACCTTCTCCCAGTCCTCATCTTCCGCCTGAGTCGTGGACGGTGACAACTTCTCAGCCCGCTTGGCTTGAAACTCTTCCTCCTCAGTTCGCACCCGTGAGATAATATACTCCTTGCGCGATCTGGTTCTCTTCCGAATAAACCATCCCACTCCGCGCAAGCCCAAGCGGAGAAAGCTCAAGGGGATCGTGGGGAGGAGGACAGAGGTCGCAGCGAGGGCGAGGAGGGAGATCAAGATGTTTATCAAAAGCGTCATGGCGATTTAGGGCATAGTAAAAGGATTGTTGTTTTCTTGCTTCTCGAAGGGAGGGGTGTTTGAGCGTTGTCAGTCGGAGTTGGCAGATGATTGACGGCGCTATCGATAAGTGGTATTACCGTATGTATGGTATGACGTGTAATATACAAGTCACATGACTTACTCAGAACTACTTCTAGGTAGCTACCCTTTCCATCAGGAAACGTCTTCCATCAAGATTCCAAAGATGCCGAGCAGAATGAGAGGCTTACGACTACGAATTATTGGAGATGAGCTGGAGTTTGTACACCGCTATAGGCCTGGGGATACCATTCATTTCATCTAGGGGATCTATACCAAGGAAAACACCAATATCGTGTTATTCACAAACTGGGTCATGGTGGATTATGTTCCATCTCTTGTTTACCTCGGGGCCGTAGGTCATTTCATCGACGATTGTGCCCGTCGCATAACAGCGGTCCATGATGACCATCACTCATAAAACCACCGCCCACGAGCCCGCTGCCTATAAACAACAAGCAGTACATCACTGAAGCATGTGTCAAGGTGACGATCCGAAAATGCATTTCGGGGCCCAATTAAATTCGTTTTTGGTCTTGGTAAAACGCCTCCGGTGTGTAGTTCGTTAAGAAATTGATGCACTTAAGCCTTTTTCAGTGGAGGATGTCCAATAACAAATTTTCTCCATTGCTTGAGACCCGGCCGCTTGAACATGAATTTGTCCAAAAAGATCGATTGCGTGGTAGCGAGATTTGTACTTGTGATCCAGTAGATAATAAGGGCACAAGGCATTTGGTACACGTAAGACGCAACACCAACATACAAGGCGAGAGTCTGGAGGAACAGCTTCAGCAGCCGCGAAGAGACAAGTCTAACCCTTTCTGGCCGCGGCAAGCTGGCAATCTCTTTGAAAGAAGGAGCCTTCCATCCAGTGCGGATATTCGTAATAATAGATCCCGCCAAAAAGATAGGAAGAATGCCCGTTGGATCCCCAGAAAGAAGATCTGGAAACCACAAGCCTCCCTCGGTAGCCAACGACGGCTCAGCGGCCAAGGATATATCTGACGAGCCCCGCGTCAGCGACAAGATCCACGGTACCAACCCGCTACTGTTCCCGGACATCGCTCTCAAGCTTTCCATAATCGAGAGCCAGACGGGAAGTTGCAAGAAAGGCACGGGTTTCCAGAACCGATGGATGTCCCAGACTTTATCCAAAGCGCGCTTCTTGGTTTTGATCATCTTTAGTAACTGCGTGTTCGCTTGACCTGCCATCATCGGGTCTTCACTGGAGCGATTGACATGCTTTCTGATCTGTGTTTGGTAATTGTGTCTCCAAGAAGTCATGATCGGAGCAATATCTTGCTCCTTGCGTGCTTGAATCTTGCTGTACATCTGCAGCGGCAGTCCGACTGACATCCGGACAATTAGGGCCGTCAATGGGATAGATGCGACCCATGGAAGGCAGGAGACTGTATGGACACCATGAATGAAGCCGGCAGAGGCGTCTAGTACTTCATTGACGAGTAGAGCTGGTCTTGTCGCGTGGAAATGGCGGATTTGCCGAGCCGAGATGCGTGGGGTGCGCAGCGCTCGGAGGGAATTTATAGGCATGTTTATTGAAATGACAATTGCTTAGTATAAGAGACAGAGGGGCAATGCGATTAAGGTCTGCAAGATCTGCGGAGGCGGTGGCAGTCTGGTACATCGGGCCGAGCAGCCAATGAAAATCCAGGAACGTATACTACTATCTATACATAGTTTAAGTCTTCAGGAACTGCCCAGATCAGTCACTTGGAGTAGTGAATGTAGTAATTGACGAAGAAATGAAGGAAAGCGTTGATTACATGACACCTTTCCTGTTGGGGCGCTGTAGGCTGCAGATAACAGAATCTCCCACCAGACATTTCCCTTCCATCAGCAATCTTAACCTCACACTCTGCAGACACAATATAGTTAGACATCAATCAAAACATGCCATATTACATCAATCGAGATGTTAAAGCAGGATGGCACCAGTATCCTACGGTTCAGAAACGGTTGACGATCCAATGGTAAGTTGCCGCCTAAGAGCATTATGGCTGTTACTTATTTCTAGGTCATCCGGATTGCTTCTGTCGTCGGAGACAGGTACAGACGTACAATGCTGGAACACATCTCACAGGTCGTGGCCCGCCATGTAGGCTTTACATTTTGCTTCTTGCGGTAAATCAGGACACGCTCCTTGCGGCTACAGCAACTGACAACCGGACGCACAGGAGCCATGACCATGGCACCACCCAAGTCCCTGTGGGAGACGGGACCTGCACGCACCACATAGATGACCCCCACATCACGTTCTACATGGGCTTCATGCCAGACAGGAATGAGTTCACTCATGAGGGCCATGTATTGGTGGAATACATCACCATCAATGGTGTCAAGATGCTGAAGGGCATCCCCGTCCAAGGGAAGTCCATGCTACTCTGGGACAGGGAGACCCGCGAGTTGGCAATTCTTTGATTTGTTTCTGTATTATTATCTTGTATTTTAATTATCTGGGAAATACATTCGGTATCAACCATTAACCGGAATTATACGTAGCAAAACTCATGATAGCTTCTACCGCGCAGTCCGACACCCTAAATAACCAATGCTCCATGCCTTCAAAAGCATCAGTTGGCTGATTCAAATCACCAAAACACCTTCTTCAACGGCCGCTGCTGGCGAACCAAACCGCTTTAAAGTCACCAATGCTTCGCTAATATCCTCTGCGGAAATACCCAAAAACGGAAGCTGAGCCATTCTAATAGAAACAAAATGGTCCGTCGGCTGGCAATCGAACATCCAATGACACTGTCGCAAAAAGACGTGAGGGTGATGGCCCAAAAACAGCAAGAGATAACTATCATGAATGTGCACCCAGTCGGTGAAAGGAGGTTGGCCATGTGGCATTTTAGGTCTCTCGTATCGATGGTCTGTGGGACTGAATTGGGGTATCTCCATGCGCTGTCTGCCCTCTAGAGCATCTGGGTCCGATATACCTGTCTCCCACAAGATAATACGAGCCTCTGCACGCTGCATCGAGTGGGACTCGCCCGGGAGGTACTCTTGCAGGAATTCAAACTGCCTCAAAGCGTTGTGGTCATTCAGTTTGGCCCTGACGAACGACCGCTCCAACGGCGGCAAGAATTGAAAAACCGCCTGAAGATGGTCCGTGATGGTAGAGACGGTACCTCGACACGACCAAAGAAAGTACTCGTGGTGCGTCTCCCAGTTCGCCGGCTGGTTAGGGTACGGCGGCTCATCGAACAACGCTGGTTGGGTATGGATCGCGATTGGTACCGGAGCAGATCTATGCTGACCAACGAGGCGCTCGAGTTGCATGAGTCTGTTCACTATAGCTGTGAGGGAGTCTCTCGTCTGCTGATAAGTAGTGTCTCGGGCTGATTGGGGTCTGGAAAAGATCCCTGTGAATATACCAGGAACCGAACGATGGTTGGGACTCAAGGGAATTGGTTCGCCCTCGTCATCGCTCACGTCTATGTCGGCGAGCGCGAAGCTGATGCTGGGGTCGTCTTCTAAGGGTGGGTCGAGTCTCATTGATGAGAAGGGGACGAATAGGTCATCTTCGCTGAGGTTGTCGTCTTGGAAGGGGAAACGGAGGCTTTGGCTCCCTGGCATGTTGCTTGGTCTCGTTTTCACGATACGATGGAGTCGACTGGACTGCTTTAATTAATGGCTCGTCTAGAATACGTACTGGTGCGCCAGCACTCACCTTTGCGCTTGACTCGAGATGCCCTCGAGCTTTTTCCCAGCCCCAAAAAACAGGGACCCAAAAGCCAAAAAGGAAATGAGTGCCGCCTCGATCCCAACTTCAATCCAAAAACAATGGCAACGACAAGCGACGGCGCAGCAAACAGAGATTCGACAAGTCGACACCGGCCACTCCTAAGCAACGAGAGAGCTACCAAGCAACCAAGCGCCCGGAAACGCGGCGAAGCGCAAAGCGAAAAACAAAAGAAAAAGATGGTCAAGGGAATGGGGTTAGGACCAGTCTGAATATGGATATGGATATGAATATGTACAGGAGACGAGACGATAGGAGAAGATGGTAAACAGAGTACAAAGGGAAATAAAAACAAAGCTGCTCCTATAAACAGTGACTCCTATTTTTCTTTTATTTGCATTAACTATCATGCCGTCTCATAGGCTACCAAATTATTTTCATGGTGTTTAACGATCGTCTTTGGAAGTGGGAAAATCTGTAGCATAGAATGCCATTTTTTCCCCTTGTTGTCGTCTGTATCTTCTTTGTAGGATTGACCGTGTTTCCTTCAACTGGTCAATTTGTTTCTGATTCTCTTTTCTCTGTATACCTGCTTCATCAAGAGCTTTAAAGAAGCATTGTAGTTAAGTGAGTAGTTGTGCCTGCTATACTGCATAAAGGAAAAGAAGCGAAGCGACTCGAAAAGCGGCTCTATCACCACGCCCTATTGAGCTTGTTTGTTGCAGAGCAAGAATCGAAGGTACATCCTATGTTCAGGGCATGGCTGTTCACGTGGCAGTCGGAGAATAAGGAAACGAGCAACTATGGTCCGAATTGAAGAATGGAGATGGCAAGTGAAATGTATAATATTCTACAAAGATCTAGCATGCATCCCAAAGCCGCCTAAGCTGACTAGTAAATTGAAATCAACGCCGTACCAAACGTGCTGTAAAAAAAAAAAAAAGACCTACCCAGAAGTGAAATGACAGATGCAACACAAATACAAACAAAGTGCGAGGGTCGAAGATTAAACGGGGAAAGATCAGAGCTTGGCTTTCTCCTTCTCGTCTGTAGCGCTGGCTTCCTGATTGATGGCAACTGTACGAGTGTCGGCGCTGTCGCCGAAGAAGATAACCTCAACAGTAACATCGTCACTAGAGAATTTTTAGTCCAGAGGTCTTCGAAAGAGGGCATGTATCTTACCGGTATCTCCGTGAATACGGGCTAGGAAGAGTCAACAATGCGCAGACCATGTCCTTGTGCTTGCCGCCCATGGCATTACGGACAAGGTGAGTGGCAGCATTGTTATCCTCAGTAACAAATCTCTCGGCGGCAGCCGAGATATCGTACTGTTGTTGGCGAATGGGGGCACGCTGGCCTCCTAGAGCTTCCTGTTGAGAAGCTTCCACGGGCAACTGCTTATTCTCAAATCCAAACCAGTTCTTCAGCCACGACTTGTCACCACCAGCGCGCTGCTGTTCGAGCCATTGGCCCACAAGCCCGACAACTTCCTCATTATTCAACATCTCCCAGAGACCGTCGGTCGCGATGACGACGAAGTCATTTTGACTAGGATCAATCTTGGTCGTTGTGATAACGGGCTCTGCGGTGACATAAGGAGGGGTCTTGAGTAGTGGAGAGGGGGTTCTTCCGAAGAACTGCCGCTTAATCTTCTCCTGGGTTTCTTTGCTCCACTTGTAGAACGCGTCTCCGAATGAACGGCTGGGCTCCAATTGGCCGAGGATTCTTCCGTTGCGGACGACGTTGGGCTCACCAGGATGTTCTTCCCGCAGACGCTTCATTTCCGACGGAGTTCCACCAGTCTGGTCTTCGGAGAGTGGCGTAGCAGTCCATTTCCCACCAGGCCCTCGACGGCCCAGGACCGCACGAGAATCACCAGCGCAAGCAACCTTCAGATCCTTGGACTGAGAGTCATAGAAAGCAAGGAGAGCACAGGAGCCAGACAAAGCAGGAGCAAGGAGTTCAGCAGCAACACTCCGGGAACTAGATTTGAAGACCTTGTCAACACTGTTGTGCACGATGTCGTTATCCAAACGGACGAATCCTTGCTTGATAGCTGCATCCACTGCCGCAGAGGATGGGAGGAGCAACGAAGGGTCGGTAGCCGCAGTCTTGTAGGTAGAATTCAACTCTCGGGCGACGTAGGAGATAAGGACATTGCGTAGTTTGGCCGATGTGGTCCATCCTCTAGTTCGGAATCAGAACACGTTATGAGATCCTCCCAAGATGATACTTACGAATGACCGTCAAACACCGCCCAGAACATCCAGTCGCTGTTTGCGCTGCCCTCTCTAGAAGCGGCCACGGACGATGGCACCTCGACAATCTTCTCCGCATGATCATCTTCGATGGGCGAGTTGCTGGGAACCTGAACAATGTCGTATCGAACCACTCCCTTGCCGCGATTCACCAAGTAGGACTCTTGGTTCTTCCTCAGTTTCTGCGTTGCTTGCTCCGGTGTCAACATTCCGAGAACGCGGCGGTCCGAATCGTCGGTCTTCTTGGAAAGGGGCTGGTCTTCGGAGAGGACAGTAGTGTAAAACTGGTCGTTTTCCACAAGGAGCGCACGACGAGTCGAATCCGATGGTGCTTCGGCGTGTGCTGTAGCGATACCCGACAGCGACAGCGAAGTTCTATTCAGACCTGCCACTGATGCTAACGGGGAGTTGTCACCCTGGTAGGCATACCAAGCTCCTGAGGCAATTATAGTCGAAATCACAGCGAGGGAGAGGTTTCGTAGCTGCATTGAGGACTGTAGAGAGGCTGGGATTCTGCCGACGGGCGAGGGGAGAGCCTGGTGACTGGAGAACGAAATGCACGGTTTCCTAAGTGCGACTCTCCATCCCGGTACACGCCGAGCAGTGCGGTAAGCCTGAATAGCCGCACGACGCATTTGGCCTGCGGATAGAATAATATCACAACACTTTGAGAAGCAGGAAAAGTCCAGCGCCTTCTGGAAAATAGAGAAGGGGATTTACTCCGAAAGTGAACGTGAAACCGTGCTCGATAGTCGATACCGCGGAGAAACGGGGAAGGTCAGGTGATGTAATGACATAAGGTAAGGTAGCTCACGTGAGCTTCCACTTTGGGATTCCGGTCCTGCGCTAGGCCCGACTCGGCAGTGTCGTCATTCCCCGCGGTCTTTTGAAGATTTATTTTGATGCTTTTTAAATGCTGACAACACTAAGATTATAAACTACTCTGTCCTCTTTAATAGTCCTCCCGGATGTCCTCCCGCGCGGTTCGCAAGCTGCAAAAGCTTCGCGAGCAGGAATTGCAGCAAGCCGACCAAGACGAATCGAGCGATGATGAACCCGTTTCGCGACCATCTAAACCGAAGCTCAACGCTTTCGATCTTCTGAATGCTGCGGAAGAGGAGGAGGAAGAAGAAGAAGAAGAAGAAGAGCCTGAAGAAGATACCGAATATGTGACCCCCCAACCGCCACAACCTGAACCTGAACCCGAACCCAAACCCTCGAAACCCACCGAAGCCAGCAAAAAGAAGAAGAACAAGAAGAAGAAAAAGAAGACGACTCCCAAAACAAGCGGCGCAGAAGAGCCGGCAGCTGCCAAGACAAAGGGTGCAAAGTTGGACGATATTGACAAAGCCCTGAAAGATCTGGCCGTCGAGAACAAGCCCGGGCAAGGTGACAACGGTACATCGTCCGCGAGTAATCGCTCGTTCCCAAAGACCCCCGAAGAACTATTAGGCATCGACCCGAGAGCCCTTAATTCAATTAACGAGATGAAGAAGCTGTTCGGAAATGTCGTGCTGGAAAACTTCGACCAGGATGACTCCGGGGCAGGCCGCAGAAGAGGAAGAACCGAAACGGTGGATCTTGGGCGCGCTCTGACGGGAAGATACTGTCCGGCAAGTCGAGGACAAAGCTTAGCGGGCGTGACTTTGCGGCGGAACTCTCTCATGCAGGCAAATGATGAATGGCCCCGCGCTCCTAACGGTGGTCTGGGAATGGAATTGGAGGAAAAGCTTCTGGATGGTTCTACGAAATACCGGATCGTACACAACCCTTCGTATCAGGATGTACAGCGGCAATTCGATCTGTGCGTCGAGTCGATGGACCCGCAAAGACTAATCGCCCTCCTTCAATACAACCCGTATCATATCTCCACGATACTTCAAGTGTCGGATATAGCCAAGCATCAGGGCGACCATGCCGTGTCCGCTGACCTTCTTGAGCGTGCCCTCTTCAATATTGGTCGCTCTGCCCATTCGACATTCAACAACCGCATCAAAGAGGGGCAGGCAAAGCTTGACTTCGGGCATTCAGAGAACCGGGAACTTTGGCTTGTGGGGTGGAGATACATCGCTAATTTGGGGATGAAGGGGACATGGAGGACCGCATATGAATGGGCTAAGCTGCTTCTCAGTCTTAATGCAAATGACCCATATTGCATGAGACTAATGATCGATCACTTGGCTCTTCGAGGTAGGGAATATGCTCATTTTGTTGAACTGTGTACCCAGACTCTGTTGAGTAAGGAATGGGAGCAGTATCCCAATATCCAGTGCTCGCTTGCACTGGCCTACCTCCGCCTGAACAACCCTCAGGAATGCCGGCAGCAACTACGTCTTGCCATGTCCCGCTACCCATGGGTGTTCTGCAGACTCGCACAGGAACTAGATATCCAGCCTATGCCCAAACGAGTCTGGGGCAAGATGCCACCAACTGATGTTCATGAACTACTCACCGAACTGTACATCACACGAGCGAAGGACCTCTGGAACACACCAGAGATCGTTTCGCTAATTGTCGAGGTCGCGGATACTCTACCAGAGAAGGAGGAACCTGTTGAGCCACCGGAGATCACATTGGATATTGCTCGTCATGTGATTCTTTCCGACATTCCTCAGGTCACCACCCATCTTCCTAATCGCTTTGTTTCTGGGCGTATTTCCGCATCCGATCCTCTCCCTCCGTATGAACCGGACGCTCATCGCCAGCAGTCCGACCCGACCCCGTCATACTTGTCTCGGATTCCGGAGGTTGGACGACCACAGTGGCTTCGTGATCTTCTCGACCAGATCAACAACGGAGCTATTCACTTCCCCCGGTTCCGACAAGGAGAGGACGAAGAAGCGCACAATGATGATGTTCATTCCGGCGAAGAGACTGAGGAAGGACGTACGGCAGGCGTCCCACATCCATCAGTCGAGGACCAACCCGTGCTCCAACAGTGGCTCTTGGCTGATGGCATGCAGGCTTTGGAGGCATACCTCCGAGAGCATGGTGTCGACCCGGGTAATTGGGATGAGCTTATTGATTACACCCCACTTATGGATTATGTAGATGCACTGGATGGAATCCAGCCCGATTCAGCCCGACAGCAACTCCTGTACGGGCCGATCCGAGAAGCGTTGGGTGACATTGTGGTGACAATGTTGGAAAACGAGTTGGAGATGCTGCAGGATCAAGTTTGATGGCGTATCGTATGCAGAGCATGTGAATGGTGATGCGGGGTGTGATGGTACTTTTATAATACAGAATTGATACCACTGGAGAAATGCCGATTGGTCTGGATGTATATAAAAAGGACGCAGCGCCGTGCCGATCTCGTGGAGACTTACTGTTTTGTATATCTATACATCAGGGGTGCATAACACACCCTCTTCAGCCCAATGACATGCATGCATCACTGCGCCTATCAACACTTTCGGCAATTTCGACGGCATCAGTGCGATTATGCCTTCATATGCCAAATTATGCTATCGTTTGCTATTTCTATAAAACCCGAAACATAGTCGCGGACGTAGTTAACACTGCCCTGCCCTGCTTAATCAGCAATCCTTATCGTGGCCGCTCCACCATTCTGATACTCCGTGATTCAGATCCTTTTTTTACAACTCAAATTTCCTTGAATGAACTTTGCCTCCTGAATTGTGCTTATTCCCCTTTTGGGCACATCTTCTGGATGCTGAAACTTCTCCCGTGCCTCATGTTTCCTTTCCTTCAGCTCACCTGTGCTGTCACTGTCAGATAACTTTATAGGCGTTGTCGCAAACCCTCCCTCTCGTCATGTCACTCTTGGGGTTAATGTCTAGGGTCTCTGCGGCGCAATCCGTACCCTTGACGGGCCGTGAAGCTGCATCGGGTCTTTTGGGATCTGTTTCATTGACATGCTGGATATTCTTGTTGGTAAGTTTCTTCTTCTTTACCTGAAGTATATGAAGAAAGGGATATATACTCACGATGCCTCCCCACTAACAGGTCCCCCAACTGATCGAAAACTACCACAACGGAAACGCAGAAGCCATCTCCCTCCTCTTCATCTTCATCTGGTTCGTTGGCGACATAACCAATCTCATTGGTGGCCTCTGGGCCGGTCTCGTCCCCGTTATCATCACCATCGCATTCTACTTCTGCATCGCAGACGGCGTCCTCATTGGCCAATGCCTCTACTACAAGAACCGCAACTCGCGCCGCGAATCCCTCGAACGCAGACGCCGCTCGTCAACCGAAACACCCGATCCGACGACCCCGTTGCTGGGTAGACACTTTAGCGATAACCTGGAAGCTGGTCCGGCGGCTGCGCAGCGGGATGCTCTTTTGAATGGTCGTCGTGGTAGCGAGATGGAGGACCCATTGACCAAGATGTTGGATGAGGGTGAGGATGGTGGACGGAGTGCGTGGGTGAAGAATACTAGCAGTGTTCTGGCTATTGCGTTGATTGGCTGCGTTGGATGGGTTGTCGCATGGCAGTCGGGCATGTGGAAGCCTGCGCCGCAGGGTGAGAATGGGGGTGTTGATATGGCTGTGGGGGCGCAGGTATTGGGGTATATCAGCGCCGTGTGTTATCTGGGGTGAGTGAATTTCTGATTGAGGAGCGATCGATCTTGGATACTTACTAATGGGAAACAGTGCGCGATTGCCTCAGATCTGGAAGAACCACTGCGAAAAATCGTGCGAGGGTCTTTCCCTGCTATTCTTCGTTCTCTCCGTCTTGGGCAACCTGACCTATGGCGCTGGGGTAAGTTCGTCCCCTATATAAGCCAGTATCGTTTTCTAACGGCACAGATCCTCTGCCATTCCACCGAGAAGAACTACATTCTTACGAATCTCCCGTGGCTGATCGGATCGTTGGGCACAATGGCCGAGGACGTGATGATTTTCGTGCAGTTTCATCTGTACGCCGTCCGGGATCCACCCAGTGTCGCCGTCGCTTGACTTGCAGCATTCTAGAAAATCGCCGTTTTGGGTTTGGTTTGGTTTGATCGCGCATGTGTTTCGGGGGCACATGTTCTGACACGTCGATCTATAAAAAAGTTATGGAGTTCAAAAGTTATAGGCGAATCTATGGGGCTAGACAATTTGCTCGTTTTATGGGAATAGGATGGCGTTGGGTGTTTTCTACTTGCAATCGGAGCTTGTAGTTATACAGAGAATAGAAATGCAGACGGAATCCTTTTGTTCATGGTCACATGGCAGACATGGCCTGAAACTGGGCACTAGACTAGACAAGTCATATCGCAATTAATGGTATATACCCGGAGATGTTGTAGAAGTCCCCGGTAAAACAAAGCAAGTCAAACGTTTTTGCTTTTTTTTGTATCATTTCTATTGCCGGAATCCTAGCGTCATCCGTTTCATTACCTCTGTCACGACATAACCCATCATGCAAGCAAAGCGCCCAGTCCCACTGGATGTCCTTGTCCGTAGAATCTTTTTTCTTTTCCCATTTCGGTCTTCGTGCAGGGGCGTGATATCGGATACAAGGGGGTGGACGTTAAAAGGAGACAGGAAAAAACGAGAAACACGAGAGAGAGAAAACGAGACGCTTAGTCGAAAAGACCGAAGCCCATGTCCTCGTCGGACTCCTCCTTCTCTGTAAAGAAGTTAGCGCACCGGGTTCCAGGCAATCGTCAAATCAGAAATTGTGATTCTTACCCTCCTCCTTCTTCTCCTCAGCAGCAGCCTCGGCGGGGGCCTCAGTGGCACCACCAGCGCCGGCGGGGGCGGCGGGGCCGCCAGAGCCAACGTTGGTCAGGAGCTCCTTGATGTCCTTGCCCTCGAGAGCCTTGGCGAAGATGGAAGTCCAGATGGGCTCGACTTCCTGGACCTTAGCGGCACCGAGGAGGGTCTGGAGCTTGTCGGCCTGTATAAGGAAAATTCATCAGCCGGAGTCCGTCTTGACATGCGCATTTTCCTATTTTCCAAAAATCCTCCATTATAATCCCTCCTCTTCACGATGGCGCGTATGCCATTTATTGTATTTCCATCCCTTTCCCAACAATCGCGCGTCACTTCAAATCGAGGGCAAGGAACGTACGGTAACCTCGACACCGTCATCGGCGAGGATGAGGGCCGCGTAGGAGCAAGCGAGCTCGGCAGTAGACATGGTGGTCGGCGAGGTTATTGTCGAGGGACTGGGGAGTCTGTAGTTGGCGGGATGGGATAGAGAGAAAGGAAAGAGAGAAAAGATCGCGAAGGAGGTCTCAGCGAACGACTTACCCGAAACGAAACCCACCGCGGCGGTTGGTCCAATTTGTGTGTTTGGCTGCCAAAGCCCTAAGCGAGAGGGCTGTCCCCTTTTGGACTAGTTTAGGCGGTGAGTGTCCCTGCTCCGAAACGGGAATAGTGGACTGCGATGCCATCATCGTCTCCGCCGCGAGGCCTGAGGCAGGAATCATCATACTACCTCATGCACCGCTTTTAGTACTATCAACTTCACCTTCGTTTCTCCGACTCGTTCGTTATTTGGATAGACATTGTATTATTCTCGCTACCATCGCTTCCGCTTTTCTCCTTCCTCGCCGGACTCTCTCCGGTTGCCTCCATCATGGACTCCCCCGCCGTTCCTGTTCCGCGTGATCCGCAAGAACAGCCTATCCTCGAACGCCTTCTTCGCACCCGCGATGCTCTTCTATTGCTGAAACGAGACAAATCGTCCTACATCAAGTCCCGCGATGTGATCCCGCTGTACGAAGCTGTGATCCAGGAGGTGGAACAACTGCATGCAGTCCGGGAAGGACAGGATCCTCGGCAACCTCACAACCGACGTTAGTACAACGGTTTGCACACGAGTCATATGGCTTGGGGATATGACTAACTGGACTGGACTGGGATTATAGTGGACTACGTTTTGGATGATTGCTTTCAGCTGATTTCCTTGTTGTTCTTGACCGTTGGCAAAAACAATGAAGCTCCAGCAGTGTAGGTGAACCTCTCCGCGTGTTGACGTATGTGGCTGACAGGGATTCAGATATTCACTTGCGACTACGGTCAAGGTACTTCCATTGCTTGATCACCTGATTGTACTTTTTTTCTGACTAGATCTAGCGCCTGCTCGACCACCTCGAAGAAGCCGGCTTCTACAGCTCCAAAGACCTTTCCTCCATTACGAAGACCTTGGCAGACATGCGCCAAACCCTCGAGCGCGGCAGGCAGACATATTCCCCAGCCCTATTGAAGCTCCTGGAAAGTCGGATCCAACAATGCGAGTGGCATCTAGAAAGTCTGCAGAAGGGGCTTTCCATTTTGGCACCTGAGCTTGCGCCTACACATGAGACACTTGTTTCTATTTTGCGGTCGACATCTGCTGTTAATACCCGTTCGAAGGTGTGTTGGTGCAATTCATCATATGAGATCCTGGACGTCTATGCTAACCTCAAATGACAGTTCTCGCCATCGGAAGTGACTAGCCTGCGAAAGCAACTGGAGAAGATTCAGGGATCTTTGAAGGACGGTCGATTTGTCGGCGCCGATGGCGCACCTCTTCAGGGTCAGGATTCGCTGAAAGGATTGTTAGAACGATGTTGGCGGTGGACTGAGATTGTTTTGGAGCGGTGCGCACGACTCGTACTTCAAATCAACGGACATTTGGCTGATCAACCGTATAGGGAAGGGCAAATCACCGAAGGATTCCAGGAGCAATACGAACGTCTGGTTGAGATTCGCAATCAGTTGGACCGGCTGTCCGTGACGCAAGCGTGGTCTCTTCGTGAGACAGACCTTTTCGAGTTCCAGCGGAAACTTGATCGCATTGACGAGGCGCGAGTTAACGGAAACTTTGTCAGCCCCGATGGACAACAGGCAGACCTCCATGCACAGCGGGTACGTTCCTTATACCGGGGTTGAAAACTGATTAATGCTGACAGTCTCACCAGACACTCTTGTACCTGATTCGTCGAAGCTACGCATACATCTACGCTCTCCTTATCTCATCCGAACCGGTATCCGAGGCATTGCTGCCAGTATATAATCAGCTGCAAACGTTGCGGCGGTGCTTGTTGGAGGTCAAGGAGTCTGGAGGCGTGTCGAACTCGCGTGAACTTTACCCGTACAGCATGAAGGTTTGTTTCTTTTCAAGTTCCGGAGATCAGGGACACTAGCTAATCTGTCATAGCTCAATTCGATTGACAACATGCGAGTCGACGGCAAGTTCTATGTGGGCAGCGACATTCCCGAAGGCCAGGGCAGCATCAATGCATTGCTCGCCGAATGTTACGATATTGCATGGGAGCTCCGCGCATCGGTAGACGAAGAGGACGAAAGGAGTTGATAGAGCTTGCTCTTCTAATATGTACTTTTGCTGCTTTCCTTTCATCTTTCCCGACTACTACGTGTTTTTATTCTGCTTTATCTATTGTATCTAATTCTGGGGAGGGCTTCTTATCGCTGTACACTGTTTCTTCGGATGGAACTTGCCTTGGGATTCATGATGGCGTTTTACTAGGACATGTGCTTTTGGGATGTTAGTATGGCCCGGTACCTCTATAGGGAGGATACCAGCCCTGATATACATGATGCCATGTAATACATAGCTGTGCTTTGCCATTTATGGAAGTGACAAAAATACAGATACAATACAATACATACCGTAATTCACGGGGAACCGGCATCGGCATGCAGCAGCCAATCAGAGCAAAGGCAAAAGAATTCAAAACCACCGCCTGCAAAAAAAGGCCGATTTTTTATTCTTTTTCTCCCCGCAATATCTTTCTCAGGACCACCAGAAAATAAGGTCGAGATGGTGAGGCAGCTTGTCTGGCAGCGGGCCATCGCCTCTCGGAGGGTGAGTGAATCCATATCTCTCGAATTGAGTCGATTGACTAACGGGCTTTTATGGCATATAGCTGGCACCATGCCTATCGCCACAACGAATGTTCAACCGCCGTGGCCTGGCCACAGAGGCCTCGTCGTCGCGCATGCCCCCCTACGAGAAGACCGTCCAGAGACTCGAAGAAGTCCGCCGGGTGCTGGGCTCCTCGCGCCCCCTCACCCTCGCCGAAAAGATCCTCTACGCCCACCTCGACAACCCCGAGGACTCCCTGATGACCGGCACAAACAACGGCCGCGATATCCGTGGCAATGCAAACCTGAAGCTCAAGCCGGACCGTGTGGCGATGCAGGATGCGTCTGCGCAGATGGCACTGTTGCAGTTCATGTCGTGTGGTCTGCCCTCGACCGCTGTGCCTGCTAGTATTCACTGTGACCATATGATTGTTGGAGAGCGGGGTGCGGATACGGACTTGCCTGCGTCGATCAAGGGAAACGCAGAAGTTTTCGATTTCTTGGAGAGTGCGGCGAAGAGATATGGCATTGAGTTCTGGCCGCCTGGTGCCGGTATTATTCACCAGAGTGTGCTTGAGAACTATGCTGCGCCTGGATTGATGATGTTGGGTACGGACAGTCACACTCCTAACGCTGGTGGTCTTGGTGCTATTGCCATTGGTGTTGGTGGTGCTGATGCTGTTGACGCCTTGGTTGATGCTCCTTGGGAGTTGAAGGCGCCCAAAATTCTGGGTGTTCGCCTGGAGGGCAAGCTGAACGGCTGGGCCAGCCCTAAAGATATCATCCTGCACCTGGCTGGTAAGCTTACCGTCCGTGGTGGTACTGGTTTCGTCATTGAGTACCACGGCCCTGGTGTCGAGACTCTCAGCTGCACTGGTATGGCTACCATCTGTAACATGGGTGCTGAGATGGGTGCTACCACCTCTCTTTTCCCCTTCTCCCCCAGCATGGTGCCGTACCTGCAGGCCACTCACCGTGGCCATGTGGCCGAGGCGGCCTCCAAGGTCGCTGCCTCGGGACCTGGTCACCTGCTGCGTGCTGATGGCCAGGCTGAGTATGACCAGCTGGTCACCATCGACTTGTCGACCCTGGAGCCCCACATCAACGGTCCCTTCACCCCTGACCTGTCGGTGCCTGTGTCCAAGTTCGCGGACCAGGTGCGCGAGAAGCAGTGGCCTGAGACTTTCGGCGCTGGTCTGATTGGTAGCTGCACCAACAGTTCGTACGAGGACATGACCCGTGCGGAGGACCTGGTCAAGCAGGCCGCTGCTGCTGGTCTCCAGCCCAAGGCCGACTTCTTCATCACCCCCGGTAGTGAGCAGATCCGTGCCACTCTGGACCGGGACCAGACCCTCAACACTTTCTCCGAGGCTGGCGGTAAGGTGCTCGCCAACGCCTGTGGACCCTGCATTGGACAGTGGAAGCGGACAGACGGTGTTGGCAAGGGTGAGGACAACGCCATCTTCACCTCTTACAACCGTAACTTCCCCGGCCGTAACGATGGTAACCGTCGCACCATGAACTTCATCGCCTCGCCGGAGCTCGTCACTGCCTTGGCCTACTCGGGCAGCACGACCTTCAACCCCATGAAGGATTCCCTCAAGACTCCTAGCGGAGAGGAGTTCCAGTTCCATCCTCCTACTGGATCGCAACTTCCCGATGAGGGTTTCGCTGACGGCAACCCGTCCTTCAAGCCGACCGCGGCCGTTCCTGACGCCTCGTGCGATGTCGTGGTCTCCCCAACATCCGACCGTCTCGCCCTCCTGGAGCCCTTTGACCCCTTCCCTGCCGGTGACCTCTCCGGCCTGAAGGTCCTGTACAAGGTCAAGGGCCAGTGCACAACCGACACCATCTCCGCTGCTGGTCCCTGGTTGAAATACAAGGGCCACCTGCCCAACATCTCCGCCAACACCCTCATCGGCGCCGTTAACGCCGCCACCGGCGAGACCAACGTCGCCTACGACGACGCCGGCAAGCAGCACGGCATCCCCGAACTCGCTGAGCAATGGAAGGACCAGGGCATTCCCTGGTTGGTCGTTGCTGAGGACAACTACGGTGAGGGTAGTGCGCGTGAACACGCCGCTCTGCAGCCCCGCTACCTCGGTGGCCGGATCATCGTGGCCAAGAGCTTTGCTCGTATCCACGAGACCAACCTCAAGAAGCAGGGTTTGGTCCCCTTGACGTTCGCGGACAAGGCGAACTACGATAAGATCGATGCCTGCGACATCGTGGACACTGTTGGATTGTACGATGTCCTGAAGGCCGGTGGCCAGGGCTCAATTCAGATCAAGGTGACCAAGAAGTCCGGAGAGACGGTGCTGATCCCCGTAAACCACACATTGAGCAAGGACCAGTGTGGATTTGTCCTGGCGGGAAGCGCATTGAACTTGCTGGCCAAGAAGGCTGGTGGCAAGGCATGATTTCTAGTATATTTTCTTTCTGTTATGTTCATACTTCATGTATATGGCGTTAAGTAGTTACGGTTGCATAGATAATGTAAATATGAGGCTTAAAGCCTATGATGCCATTGCCCCACACCCCACAGGTTCATCTAATAACCGGTTCATCCGCGCTTCCCCGGAACCAATTCTAATCAATTTTTCTAACAATTTCTCCTATCTATACTGAACGAGCACAGAAAATCAATTACAATGCCAGAAACAGTACGAACAGCCTTCGCAGACGAACCCCGTCCCCTCCTCTCCTACGGTATTCCCTTCCCCTCCGCCGCAGCCCGCCATGTCCCCGGTCTCTTCAATGCCTCGCGCGTCTACATCATCTGCTCAGGGTCATTGGCTCGCAACACAGACTCCCTAGAGAAATTGAAGAGTACCCTAGGCGAGGATAAGGTTGTTGGTGTGCGAATCGGGATGAAGAGCCACACGCTGTGGTCAGAGGTATTTGAGATCGTGCAAGATGCGAAACGAGTCGGCGCGGATCTACTGCTCACATTGGGAGCGGGGAGTTTAACGGATGGTGCTAAGATTATAGCATTGGTATGACTCTACAAACAACCCAATCTAGAATGGTACTAACGAGTGTAGGCCCTCGCAAACAACATCCAAAAAGCCTCCGACCTCCTCAACCTAACCGCAACCAGCCCTAACAAAAGCTCCATCCACCCACCCACAGTCCCCATAGTCTCAATCCCAACCTCCCTCTCCGCAGGCGAATACTCCAACTTCGCCGGCGGCACTGACGACATCACACCGGGCAGCAACAGAAAACACTCCTTCAGCTACCCAACACAAGGACCGCAGCTGATTATCCTCGACCCGGAACTTACATCTACAACGCCGGATTCGATCTGGTTGAGTACGGGTATTCGTGCTGTGGATCACTGCGTTGAGACGTTGTGCGCTTTGCGCGGTGAGAATGGGACGGATACGTTGGATGCGATGGCGAGACATGCGCTTGGTTTGCTGGTGCCGGGGTTGGTGAAGTGTAAGCGTGACGCGAAAGATCTGGACGCGAGATTGCAGTGTCAGCTGGGGTCTGTGGATGCCATGGCTGCTTGTGCGAGTGGGAGTATTCAGTTGGGTGCTAGCCATGGAATTGGACATCAGCTTGGGCCGTTGGGTGTTGGGCATGGAGAAACAAGCTGTATACTTTTACCAGCTGTGTGTAAATTCAATGCCGCGCATAACGCCAACAATGACCGCCAGGATCTTGTGCGGCAGTTCCTCCTTCATGACGATATTGTCAAGGACGTGCTGAGCCGTCGTGGTGTTGATGAGGACAAGGCTGGTTTGGGCGATGTGTTGGATGCTATCATTCGGGGACTGGGACTGCCTCGGAGCTTGAAGGATGTCGGGGTTGGACGGGAGCAGTTGGATGGGTTGGCGGAGAACAGTCTACACGACCGGTGGTGTGTGTCCAACCCCGTGCCGTTGAAGGAGAAGGGGCAGGTATTGGAAATTTTGGAAAAGGTTGTATAGCTATAGTGAAGTTTATTTGGACATATTCGGTACAGTACAGGGCAGAGACTAGCTATCCTTGTACAGCTTGTATAGCACCTAATTATGCTCATACTCCTCAATCATAAGCATCTGTCTATACGCCCGTTCAGCAACACCCCTAGCCCTGGCCTTCTGCACAAACCGCTTATCCGACATGACAAACCCAAACAGTCTCATCCACTCCCTCCAACGCCCCATACTCCACACTCCCAGTTCAGTTATACCTTCATTCTCTGCCTTCTTATACTGCCCATAAACCCATCGACACTCATCAGGCCGCATGACCCATTGTGCAGCAGAATGTATCAAAATCCCCGGCTTATCCGGTCCCTCAATAGGCTCTTCTTCTAAACCCAGGTATTCAGGGCTATCCGGTAGAAGTTGATGGAGAGCACTGAGACCACTGCAATCGTTCAAGTTCGAGGATGTAAGACGCGCCATTGCAGATTTGGGGTTGCGTAAGCGGTAATTTGCAGACCACACCGATATCTCGTCCTCAAAGTACGTGTAGATACTTTCCCAACTCGCTTCAATCGGTCACAGCGCCATCTTGGGACATGGATCATTAAGATCCCCAGAAGAAACACCGGTATAAGCGTAAACCTCATGTCGTGGCAGATCCTTAGCACCTTCACAAACTCCACCATCCAACTCTGTCCATCATGATACGGCGGATACGCCGTACACAAACGAGCAAGCGACCCAAAAACAACACGGATGTCCCTCCTCGGATCCGGTGCAAAATGGCACATGTCGGTGTCCTTCCATCCCCTGGCATGTTCGTCCGGCGTGATCTTGTACTTGTATTCCTCCGGTCGTTTGATCCATTCAGCGTGTTTGCGCTCCGCTATAGATATAGTTATGGAGTCGAAGTCTTCGGCTACCTCGGCTGGGGGGCGTTTCCGTAGTCTAGGCCTTCTAGGTGGTCTTTCATTTGCTCGGAGTGGTTGTCGTCGTCTAGGGAGTAGAGGAATCGAGGAGGGAGGGGTTTGGTGTCGTATTTATCGGAGTCTTCGGGATTGCGGTACGGGGGCAGGTTGAGGGTTGACATGTTGAGGATTGACATTTTAGAGGTGTTATGCTTAGTGATTGAGGGCGGGGGCGAGAGGTGATACTTCTACCTAGAGTAGTTGCGTAGCACGCGGGCAGATCCAGATCGGAAGGCGCAATGTATTGTGAATTGTTGATTGTTCCTATAGCGCCCATACAAGTGACTGTAATAAAATGACACACGCCATACTCATTCACCTCTATCCATAAAACCCCCCAACCTCGAAAACAACTCCGCCTCCATCCTCTCCCCATCCCCTTTCTCCATAATCGTCCCCATATCATCCGGCTGCGGTCCCAGATCAAACTCCCACGGATTCCCGATATCATTCCCCCTCATAGCCTCCAAAATACACATGCGGAGATGCCATCGCAGAAAGTCAGGGCTAACACGATTGTTAGGGTTGGGCGGGTTATAGCGGACTCTGCGAGTCTGCATCCACCTAGCATCACGGCGTCTTCGCCGAAGCAGATGATCTTGAAACCTTCCTGTGCGTAGATTAATTAATTAGCATTGCCACAATTTATTTAGTTGAGGGATAAAGGAGAAATACATCTGGATCAATACCAATCCTCCACGCATCCCAGATCATATCAATACCCGCCATCAAAAGCAAGCCGTTTTGCGGTGAAAAGATTCTCGAATTACCAACTTCTCTGGGGCTGCTGGTATCTGCAATCCAGCGTCTGTAGTTTTGCGTCTTCCATTCGTTTATCCTACTTACGGAGTAGACATGGGTGCTCGAGAGCCCGAGGAAGGGTCGGTTTTTGGCCCGTAGGCTCTTGCCGGAGATAGCGTATTTGCGGTCTCGTTCACGGAGGACATTGCGGAAATGGCCTTGCTGAATAGTGTTGATTAGATTTCTATAACATTATCCAGGGATAGATAGTTGGTTATCAGACTATCTTGGTTGATATGATCCGAGCTAGGTGGTCTCGAGTATACCCGCCGTGGGGCTCTATCTGATGTCACGTTGATATCCAAGGATCCTGAGTCTGTTACTATTAACATTATATTTCATTTTAGCTATGCTTTAGCAGTTATACTGACCTTCGTCAAGTACTATATACTTCCTTGGCACAACCATATCATGATCGACTTGTCGGAGCAAGTCTCCCGTGGAGCCATCGTTGTTGAGATGGAAAATCCTCCAGCACACGTTCAAAGGAAAGTTGACAATCTCTCGACAGTAACGGTATAGGCATTCTTGTGCTAACATATGGTGATGACTCCCGGATTTCAAGTCCTGCCACAGAATATCAATTAGTCCCGATATATAGTTACACGCCGGCAGTTACTGATCTCCCATGATGTCACCGGTATGGCTATACACGAGAAGGTTCTTTCTGTATAATTTGAGGGTTCGAGATTCCGGGTCATGGCTTGGATGGATTAGATAAAAGGAAATACCAAAGGTGATTATGAGTGATTACGGGGTCTAAGGGATGAGCTTGTTGGGCTGCCCTAGTTTTATATATTTGCATCGCTCAGTCAGCAATACGCAGTAGTTAGTTAACTAGTTAAATTCTATTATGGTATGACCTTACACTATCCGGCACAATTACATATCTATTCAGACAACACAATTAAACAGATCGAATCATCATACCTATTCTAGACGACTGATCGGGTGTATTTCAGGGCAAACGCTGATCTGATATCAAACAAAAAGAAAAGAAATGTATGCATCAAACACCACACATCAAGATATCAAAGTTATCATACTGGACATATATCATACTTGTAAAAAAAGAAAAGTTGTGTGCAAAAACCGAAACCTATTTCCCATTACGTTCCCTCATCATTTCAATTCACTGGAAGTAGCTCCGGACTGTGGCCTGGTTATCCGGATTCACACCCGAAAGAATGTGATCTGCGTTCAGCCCCGTGGCGGCCACGAGTTTCTTTGCAGAGGCGGCCACGCGTGCGGCGGTCTGGCCTTGCAGCGTCTCGGCTTCCAGGGCCTGCACAATATACCCGAATACCTTGTCAGCAGCTGAGAGCACGACGGGGTTTTGCCTGTTTCGGTTAGTAACTGCGTTTATAACATGAAGGAGCAGGAAACTTACTGTTCGATCAATTGTGCAAGGAACGAGTAGGCATATGGTGCTGCCTCCTCGTCAAAAGTGATAGGCAGGGTGTTGATCCAGTTGGCCACAATCTCCTGAGGGTTCTGCACCTTGCTACCGTTGAAGTGCAAGATCTTGGCAATACTGGCCGAAGCGTTCTCCGTCGCAAACAAGTGCTCCTCCGTCCGAGACTGGTGAATCTGCGTCACCTGGAGGAGGCTGGGAATACTGGCTGCAACAAAGTCACCCCAAGCGGGGCCACCCTTCTGTGCGGCAACACCAACTCCGTAGGCGGCCGCTTGCCGGTTGGCGGCGTTCTCGTCCTGCAGACCTGCGGCCAAGGGTTGCATGATGTGGTCCTTGTAGTTCCAAGCTTCAGCACCGCAGAACTCCAGCACATCGTCCATGATGCACAGAGCCCATTGCCGCTGTGTCGGATCGGCGCTGGTGACGAATGCATCATAGAAGGGAAGCAGGCGCTGCCACGACGGCAGGAATGTGTTGCCTTGGTTCTTGAAGATGGTGTGGAACGCCTTGTTCATATCGCTGAGCAGGTTCTGGTCATCCTCCACTGCGTATTCATATTCGAGGTCCTCCTCACCCTCTTCCGCGTCGGCCTGGTCTTCCAAGCGAGCCTTCACACGCAGCTGGTAGTCTTCCAAAGTCGACTTGGCCGAGTCGATGAAGGCCTGCATGTGTTGTTGGGTCAAAGAGTTCTTGCCCACCACTTCGACCGATTCGTAGAAGCACTGGTACATCTCTGCCAAGGTGTCCACTGTGGGTTCCGCGCTCAGCACCTCAACAATCTTCTCGCCAACCTTGTTCCACATCTCTGCGAACCCAGGCGACTGGTCACCGTGGGCCTTCTTGTACGAGTTCAGCAGCTGAGGAATGAGCTTAGCCGACGACACCCGCACAGGGTCGTGGAAGAAGAAAGCAAGTCCCGGGACGGCAATCTTTTCCATAGTCTCCAGCACGTACGGCTCGAACGCGGCTTCCAGGATCTGAGCGTAGATGGTGATCAATTCAATAGCGGTGTTCTTGTCCTCCAAGGCGCTGGTCTTGATACCGATGACCTTGCCCTTGAGCGGCACCAACTCCCAGCCCTCGTCTTGTTCGACCTGGTCGATCTGGTCTTCATCGTCCAACAGCTGGATGTCAGCCTTGGCAGCCGCAACAGCCAAGAGCGGTGGCATAACGCCAGGGAGGTATGGGACAAAGTCAGGGCCCAGAACACGGCACATCCGACCCCAGCAGTGGAGCAGGTACTGCGACTGCGGGTCGTCCGCATCGACGATGTTTTGCTGGATGTGACCGAGCAGCTGCACCAAGTTCAGGGCATCCTGGCCCATCTTCTCCTTACCCACGGCCAGCGCAATGAGCGTGGCGCACTCCATGGCCTTAGCACGCAGCAACCGGTACTCCTTGGACTGCTCCTCCTTCAGGACATTGAACAGCAGCGGCATCAGGGTTTCGTAGTAGTGAGCGAACGCAGTCTCGGCGGAGTCGGCGATCGTGGCAATGGTCGACAGAGCTTGCTCCTGCACATACCGCTTCGGGCTACGCAAGAGCAGCAGGAGATGCTGAAGAAGATCGGCCAGGTATGGCTCAAGGACTTTCCGCTCTGCCTCCTCACAGAAGTTGACCAGAGCTGCGGCAGCGTGGGCCTGAACGCGAGGCTCTGGGCTGTTAAGAACGGGGATGATGTTGCTCAACACAATTGCGTGGTACTTCTCCTGCATCGTACCGGCGAAATCGGTACTCATCTGACCCAGAGCGTTACAGCCAGCATATCGGACACGGGGGTGAGGGTCTTGGAGGGCAGGGACAACGAGCGTCAACACCTGGTCGAGCTCGCCAACCATAAGATCGCGGCATCCTTCGGAGATGGCGGAAATGGCCATCAGAGCCGCGTGGCGGTCACGCCAAGCAGAGGAAGACATCATCCGGGGGATCCATGAGAAAGTGGCAGGGAGGATAACCTGACCACCGAGCTTGTTGGCTAAACGGTCCATGCACTGTTCACCGGCAACGTGGTTGAGGTCGCTCTCCTCGAGATCAAGCTATACAGCATCAGTTATTCGCATGTCCATATTCAAGTCAGAACGCAGAGGCTTACATCTTCGGAGGTGTTCCACTCCTCGGCGTCATCATCGTCGATTCCAATGTCAGTCATCAAGCTGAGACACTGCGTGACCATCTCCTGTGCGAATTCGGGATCCTTCTTGCATGTGTTGGGTGCGTAGTCGGCGAAGGTAGCCATCAATTCCAAGGCATTCTGGCGGGCTTGGTCGCTAAGCTCTTTGTCGGCAACAACACTAACGCTGAACTTGAGCAGGTTGTTAAACATGCCCTTAAACATCTTCGGGCAAATTTCCGCGAGCTCAATGAGAGCCACAAAGGACGAAGACAGCTCGTCGCTGTCCTGTGCCTCCTTCAGAGGGGGGAGAACATTGAGCAGGTCGGGCATGAGGGGAAAGAACTTGGGCTGGGACTTCTTGGAGATCGAACGGAAGAAAGCAGCGAAAGCTTCCATGGCTGCGATGCGCACCTGCACATAGTGTCAGCTCAACTGAGCCCCAGAGAGCATGAAGTCGCGAATGCCCGGCATACCGAAGGATTGTCATCCTTGAAACCTTTGCCGAAAACACCCAAGACGGCATCCTCATGCTGCTTCTCGATAACGCTGGGGGTGGTCGAGAAGATGCGGAAGGAGGTTTCGCGCAAGCCCGCATCGTCGGGGGATTGACTGGCGTGGAAGAGAACCCCAAGTAGTTCCGGCCATTGGTCTCCTATAAAACGCAAGAAAACCGTCAGAAAAATCTCACCCTCGCTTGCACTCGTTGCTTAAATCATATTGCCTACCGTTGTCGGTGTATTGTCTCGCGATTTCGGCCACGGCATCGCCAATCTTCTTCCGAACGTCAGTGACCGACTCGCCGGTCAAACAGGACACCAGCTTCTGACGGATGACCAATCGCTGTTCTCCGGTGAGGGTCGAAAAAAGTTCTTTGGCTTCGTTCGTGACGGGGTCTTTCCTTGTCTTGGTGGCTATTCTTCGGAAAAGCACTGCAGCGAATGTGCGTGTCTGTTGTTGAGAGGAAATAATCAATACAACCGAGATCCAGTGATTGTACACGGATTAAGAAAATAATAAACGGAGCAAGGGAGAGACAATTTTGGTCGTCCCGTAAGGAGCGAGTAATTCCCCCAATGGGACCAGTATCTCCCTCTCCTCCGACCCCGTGGAATTAAGCCAAGCCAGCATGACTTACTATTGTGTCCTCAGCAGCCTGAATCTGCTCCACCAAACCCATCAACAAGACATCGGGACGGTTCAGAGCCCAGTCATTATTCAGCTGTTCTTCGGCCTGGGAGCGGACGGCGTTATCGGCGGTGGTCAGGGCGCGCAGCAGCTGGCCCAGCGCGGAGTGGACCTCGGGAGGGAGTAGAGACATGATTGTTTGCTCGTTGTTTCGTAGGGTGATTGTTGCTTTAGAACCACACTGGTTTCCCGTTCAGGAACAAGAACTAGTTCGAGAAGATCGGAAGTCTCAAAAACGTTAGACCCAAGTGGGGAGAGGGGTGTCGTTTTTTTCTTTTTCTTTTTTGGTGGTGGGGGGTATGAAGAAGGGAGTTCTTCACGGAGTCGTCACGGGAAAATAGGTCAAATAAAAGCGGAAAAAAGAGCTTTCAAAACCAGGAACAGCTCAAATGCAAGAACAGCATCCCAGCCGGGCAAAGAGCACGAACTGGACACGGATAACGAGGAAGGCGTTGGAGATCGCGGTGGGAGGGAGAAAACAGAGGAACGTCTGAAAAATTCCCAGCCTCGAACAAAGCCCGCGCTAGGCCCAATCGGGTGATTCCAGGCACTCAGGCATAGATTCTACCATTGCCTCTGAGACTATATTCAGAACATCCTGCACTGTATACAGAATACTAACCATTGATTAGCTCTACGACGATTACAATTATCTGAATCATGGTGTCAGTGTAAGAACCGCATGTCTTTGTATCATCAAACAGCACTTAATGCTGTGCGGCAAGCATTTATACAACCCTGTCCTCCTCTCCATCTTCCTATTTTATATAGACTCGTTTGACTTTCCTACCTTTTTTGAGATGCCAGAGCGACGATATAGCCTTAATGAGAATGCTTGCTATGCGAATGACTCAACCATACGACAAGAGAAAACCGCGAATTCCATACATCAAAACCCTGGCTTGAAGCTGACTTTGCAGACACGGCAGCAACGATCATGCCGGGGACGCGGGAATGTTTTCTACCTGGGTTCATTGTCAAGAAATGGTTGAGAAGTAAACGCAAGCGATTACAAAACATAAAACAATAAATATTTACAGGATCTTCTAACTAACAATATATGCATTGAATGCAAGAAGCTCTAGCCACACTAAGCAACAGCGGTATCTGGAGAATTACAAAAATTGGTAGCCAAAATAGCAACAGAGGAGACATGGCAGAAGGGGATCAAAAGAGTGAACGGCGGGCAAAGGATATATCGCTCTGGACGGGAGGGATCTATGTGTGTAAAGATAAGAAGGCCTCCTAAAGGAGCCCTTTTCGCTGAAACGAACAGGAGGGGAAACGGTAGAGAACGGAGTGGGGGGAATGAGGGGAGAGGTAAGAACCAATTACAGAATACGGAGCATGAGGTCTACCATTACCGTCCGCTGGGCCGGCTGAGGATAAACACACCGGCGATAACGGCAGCAAGGGTGACAATGGCACCGGGGAGCAATAACTCATTCGGCACACCGGCAATGAACTGCTCCTCCGGAGGGTGAGGGTGCGAGTGGAACGAGTGGGCGCGGGTCTGGCTCACAACAGGAGGCTCTTCGGGCAACGCGGCCTCCACGACACTCTTCTCTTCAACAGGAGTAGCGGTCTTGATAGGTGCGGGTTGAGGTTCGACTGTGCCAGAGACAGGAGGCTGTGTAGGATCGTGGACGAACAGGTCGACCTTATCCCGGTGGGACTGGTGAGCGAGGGCCACGGCATCCGTCAGATCCTGATCTGTGGTGATCGAAACGGTGTCACCCTCGTTATCCAAGTAACTCAGGGCATATCCGGTGTTGCTGAGCCTGCCATCTTCGCAGTCGGCCGCACCGCCAACTGCCTCAACTTCAGGACCCAACTTGGCAGTCACCTGAGTCACCATGTCGGCAAGACCAGCGGAGGGAAGGACGTTCACACGGTGCACCCGGCCGCTTGGTGCCTTGAACTTGAAGGGGAACGCATGCTCTTCTTCGTGATGGTGAGCCTCAATGATCTCAGAGTGGTCATCTCCCTGATGCGATGCGGATTCGTTAGGCATCACACTATCGCGATGGTCGAAACTGTGCTTGTGAGAGTCGGGACTGAGCACGGAACGATGCGCCGTGTGGGGATGGTGACTGCCGGAGACAACCTGACTGCCAGAGACCACCGAGTCGGATTCGTTGTCCATCGACAACCAGAACTTATTCCAAGCCGGGCCCTCATCATCCTGAGTGCCCATCGAATTGATCTGATAGCGAATGGTCAGCTTATAGAATACTAGATTACCCAAGTGGTACTAACTTGTTCCAGTGTGGCATATGTGAGTTTGAGGACATCCACCATTCCAACAATCTCACCAGATTCGTTCATCACGGGCAAGTTCAGATAGTGACCATCTAGTTTTTCATTAGTGACAAGTCCAATCGTTTTTGATCCTCCAGGTAATAACTCACCGTGCATCTTTCTGAGAGCCGCCTGGATACTCATATCGGACGGGGCAAAGTCGGGATGAGGGGTCATGACACGGACCACACTGCAAGTGGACGGGTCAAGTCCTGGAGCAATCACACGAAGGACGACATCCTTGCTGGTGAAGATACCGGTAATCGATCCCTGGTCCTGGACAAGCAAAGCGGTGGTGCGGTTCTCCTTCATCGCGGCGGCGGCATCCTTAACGGAAGTGCGGACAGAGACGGTGACCGGCGGCATACCGTCCAGGACAGTCTCCAAAGTCGGACCCGACATCTTCTGACGCAAAGCCTCCACATACTGGATGATCTGCTGGGGTTGGGAGGAGCCCAATTCACTCTGCACGCCCTCCAGTGCATCGTATAACTTCCGGGAAGAGCTGTAGGCACGTTCGAGTTTCTCCATCGCATCGTAAAAGCACTTGGTGATATCGAGGACACCGGAGATATCCTGGTTCTCGTCCATAACCGGGAGATGTCGGAAACCCTTCCGGACCATCAGATCGAGCGCATCCGTCGCACTGGTATCGGTTCTCGCACACAGGGGGTTCTTCGTCATAATCTCGGAAACCGCGACCTCTCGGGCCTTGGAGCCAATTCCAACCACACGGAAAGCCAAATCCTTAGCCGTGAAGATACCGGCAATTCGATCGTCATCGTCGGTAACCAGTACGCAGTCCTCCCTCTTGGCGGCCATCAACTGAGCAGCTTCGGAAATCGTGGTGCTGGGCTTGATCTGAAGAGCCTGACTGGGTTTCAAGGCCAGCACCGTGCCGGGAGGGGCCTTGCGAGACCGTTGTGCCCTTCCCGTGGTATGCCTCTTCTTGTTCAAGTCGGCCTCCAGCCTGCGTCGAATCGCCTAATCATATGAGAGATAATCATGATTAGCATATGCAAGACAAAATAGAAAATTTAGAATAAAGACACTTCGGTCCCTCTTGTTTATAGCAACATCCCGAGGACTGTTCACAGCATACCTCATCGCGCTTCGACTGATTCTGTCTTTGCCTACTGCTAGCGGCACTCATGCTGGTACTGCCAATATCGCTAGAAGCTGCGGGTGTTGCGGTAGAGTGAGGGCGCGGGATCTGAGAAGCTGAGATGACAGATGCGTTGTCGAAGTCCGGCACTCTGCTTCGGCCGCTTGATCGGTGATTCTGGTTTCGAAAAGTACTGCTGCCAGTGGTCGACATATTATTTTTCTAACCGACAGACCGCTTTCTGCACAAGAAGGAGGTTCGAGCCCAACGAGAGGTGCGAGGGATGATACGTGGAGAAACAGGGAAAACAGGCCAAACACTCCGGTGGGGAGGGGTATGATAGGTGGCAGCAGACGCTAAGAAAAACGGTATGTTCGTCTGTAAAGATATGTATGAGTGATAATACCGAATGCGTTGATCGGATCAACCCAGACAGTCTTCAATACTCGAAATAATAGTATAGATAATAGAATGAGAGAGTAGTAGAAAGGCACAGGAGGGAAACACCCAGTTGTGCGAGGGAAAGCAAGGTGATCCGAACAGGGGGAGAGGCACCAAAAAACAATAATACAAGTACGCAGCGTTACCCGTTGGTCGGGTTGGATTCCTGACGGTACGGTAACTGTGGTACGGGCGGCCGCTAAGCCGTTTCGGGCTCACGGATTCGCTGGTTCGTGCTGTCAGGTGATAATGCTGCCTGAGAAATTATTCGCCTTATCAATCAGGCATAAATGATGGCATTTGTTCCTCAGGCAGGTATCCCGTGACCCAGCTCGCTTAAGGGCATAGGGCTTCGCACAAACCGGGGACACAACCACATCGCGAGCCTCCGTTTCATAGAGGTGTGTGCCTTTCGACAACCCACCCCCGACAGCCAACCTTTGTCCAGATAAATCCGACAAGATGGTCAAGAAGCGTGCGAGCAAGTAAGAACGATTCCTTTTCCTTTTTTTTCCTTTTCCAGTTCAACACGCTGCCATTTCAACAACGTTATACGGTCCTCCGCCGAAGAAAAAAAAAGAATGACGGTCTACGGGTTACATATCGACTATCTCCCACCGTGTTCATGATGGCAGCAAAAAGGCGTTTTCGATTTCGACATAGATATTTTTTTTTTGAATCAGGAAAACTGACTTGATTTGTTTCTCCCAACAGCGGTCGTAACAAGAACGGCCGCGGCCACGTCAAGCCCGTGCGCTGCTCCAACTGCGCCCGCTGCGTCCCCAAGGACAAGGCGATCAAGAGATTCACTATCCGCAACATGGTTGAGTCCGCTGCCATCCGTACGTTCGATCCTAAATCCCCCGAAGTTGAACCGGCAATGGAATGAATGCATGCAACGCGCTCTGGGAGAGGAGTTGGGTCTTTAGAATGGGAAGGAGTGGTGGATTATTGAAACGAGCTGCGCGATGATTGCTGAGCGGTGCATGCATTCATACATTGATGGTGGCAGAGTTTCGTCCATGACAGCCCGGCTGACCTGCGTTTTCACTTATGCAGGTGATATCTCTGACGCCTCCGTTTTCACCGACTACGCCGTCCCCAAGATGTACCTGAAGTTGCATTACTGTGTCTCCTGCGCTATCCACGGCAAGATCGTTCGGTACGACATCATCCCTTGAACTACATACTTCGCGAAGGTTATAGAAACAAGCGACTGACTGAATTACAGTGTCCGCTCTCGGGAAGGCCGCCGCAACCGTGCTCCCCCGCCGAGGATCAGGTACAACAAGGATGGCAAGAAGCTGAGCCCCCCTCAGGCCGCTAAGGCTATGTAAGGAAAGGACACGAAAAAAAGAAATAAATGGATTTAGGCTGTCAATTTCTATTTTGTGTTTCCTAAAATAAACTTCTCTTGCATGGTTCCAATGGACAAAAATCGGGGTTTCTGTGCTCTTGGGGGTTTTGCAACAGGCGTCGTCCGCGCGATGATTTAATGGTTTGCCGTGGGACAGGAGTCGACGACAATAATACTCAAAAGAGAATGAATTGAAAAAAATTATGATATCGGCTTGTCCATGGTCTTGGGATTGATTACGGGAAGAACCGAGACTGGAAGGGAAATGTTTCTCCCTAGATCTCTCCAACCCTAGGTACAGACTACCACAATTGAGGGCAACGAATTATGCCTCTACGTTTCTTTCTCAATCATTTCGCTTTTCGTAGCCTAAGACTTGTCAATTCTGTGGCTATCCTAGTGAGCCCTAATCGAATTTGATAGAGTACCTGAGATTCGTTAACACAGAACTTGCACTATAGGTGCTATGAGTCCCCAATCGCTTCGAAATCGATCATTGTCAACCTCCGCGTTTCTGAAGTCAAGCCAGACCCGGTAGCATGACGTGGTAGCATGTTACGAATTCGTGATTCGAGCTGCACGACGAAGTTGGACGCCAGCATGGAATCGAATGACACCCAATCCCCATTGGGTCTGAAATGTTATAGAAAGGAAGAATGACACAGCAATCGCCCGATGTGCTTTCGACACTCGGGAAGAAGGTGGGTCGATTTCGGGATGCCGTGAATGAGTGCATTACACCCTCTGGGTAGCTGGCAGGAAACAGAAAGAATATCGTCGTCGAGACCATGTAAACGTGCTGAGCGGTCTCCACTGTTTTGCTCAGGATCTCATTGAAGAAAAGCACGAAGCCATTGAAGCTCGTATGCAATTCTTTGGGTAAGGACATGTATCTCCCTTCCACTTCCGGTTTGACTTGCATTTTCGTGGACGTGATATATTCAAAGCTCGAAAATGATTTAGCCCTTTCAAGCTGCCGTCCGCGCACTTTTGCGGTGAGATCGAGCTCGCCTGTGATCTCCATTCTCATGAGTGTTTTATCTGAACTAGAATGCTCATACTCCACGTAGACATAATATCCGTGGGTTGCTCATCCATACTAAAAGTGGTGCCGTCCACTGCTTGTGTTATCTCGAAGTCGATCATCGTCATACCCCCTGTGCGAGGCTGTCGTCCAATTTTATTAGAACCTTGCCGCTTGATCCTAGTAGGTCGTGAATTCAATGGGGACTTATATTCTTCACTTGTCACACTGGGTGTATGAGAATGCGGAGGAAATTCGATGCTCATGTGCAGGCTAGACCATTATTTATTCTCGTTCGTAACTAGTCCCTCCATAACCTTGACATGCCCACAACATCAAACGGGGTGATAGGTCTCAATTCGACAGTAACAATGCCGGCTTAGCCTTGGCTCCTTCATATCTCCTCATTGAGGTTTGACCGCAGTATGGTTGTGGCGGTTCAATTGTTAAAGTCAGGCGGGTTTTGATAAAAATCTTCGGCCTGTCCCAAGAGCCAATGTCCGGAGCGCTTCATCCACGGATCCCCGCCAGTATATAGAAAGCATGCCCTCAAATCCCCAAAGACAAACAAAGTGCCATAAAAGGGGCAACTTGAATTGATAAGGCTGCGAGGATTCGTTGAACTCAGCGTCTAAGTTCTGAGCTATACCGAAGTATGTGAGAATGCCGACATTACACGGCCGACGTTTTGTTGGAATCATCATCGACTTCCCATTCTGTTTCCACAACATAATGTTTATATGCCTTCGAACAACTAGTTAGCTTGATTTCCGTAATTCCAGGATGTTAAGGTCTTGGAATTACGGGCTGTCGTCACCAACTGTCTTTGGCGAATCAAGGCGAAATCATTTGCTTCACAGCAGCGCACAGTATTGGTTTCCTTCGCGGTCTCTTTACCTCGATTATTGCTTGGATGTGCTTGCTCTAGGTTCCTGGGTCTCCGTCCGGGGAAGCTCAGAAGAGCAGGTTATTATGCCGTGGTAACATAGGGATACTGGCTCCCATTTCTCTATCACGATCTTGGGCCGGCTACTACTAGTGATCGAGACGTGATCACCACTAAACCACCCGGTTTTACCAGCCATCTAGTAAAAGCCGAAGAGCTTTTGAACCAGCTCTGTTTAGGCTAGCTATCTTTGGGGGTATTTTTCTCGGTTTTTCCATGGTATATCCAACTTCTAAGCTTGTGATAGAAGATTGCAAGAGCTCAAACAGCTTCTCTTCCACATCAGACTCAGAACTGAAGTTGCTGACTTCGTGGATTGTCTTCTCCCTGGCAAATCCATACAGATACGATTGACGCTTGGTCTCGTTGGTGAATCTGCATACTGAATCCTCATAGACGTCGAGTCAGCTTCGTGGAGTCAGCTTTATGCAAATAGTGAGAGAACTCACACATATCTCGCGACTAACTTGGCTGCGGGGTTTTATAATGGCAAACTGGCCAAAGTTGAGCAAAAGGAGGAGCTGTGTTTGCCCACGAGATGATCAGATTCTGATACTAATGCACTCAGTTCTGTCATTAACTTCTGGGTTGCAGATAGTGATGTGAAGTTGGAATATATGGGTACCATGTTGCGTATCTTGCTCAAGAGGTGAATTCGGCAGTCTTGAATGGTGTCCTGAATCTATTAAGGCATATGTATCGGTAACAATCGCGCGCAATGACTTCAATGCAAATAGCGCTTTTCTAATGCGCAGCTCTCATGAACAGCACGATCATTTTGCGAGCGTAGCCACAAGACGGCGCCTTATATAGCTATATAACCATCGTACCAGCACGAGCTGAGGCAATACACAACCCGGGCCGGGACTTCGATTTCGATTTCGACTCCTATTTTGTAGCCAAAAACCAGGTTAGCTAAAATAAAAGAGGACCATACAGATATAGGAAATACCACAGACCGACAATGCAGATAGTAAATATCAGTTTGTTCATTCTTCCTTCAACCCTATGCCCGTCTTGTCCCCGATACTGGCTTACTCCTGGGCGAGATAAAAGACAGGCTGTGGCGGGTGGTAGCTCGATGGTGTGTGGATAGCCAGACACCATGCTTCCTGATCTTGCCAGTCTCCAAGCCCGTTTTGATTTTGCCTGGCCATTGTTTGTTCAAGTAGCTCAACTCCCTGGGTCACCACAGAGTCTCCTGCTCGCCATTATGTGGGGGAGCGAGCGCTCTCATGGCGGCGCTTCGCCTCAATAGAGGCTTTGTGGAGGAGAAAAATACAAGGTCAAAGATTTATATAGCTGGATATAGAAGGGTGACATTTCGTATATAGATAAAAGATTTGACCCTGCCAAGTTTGTCGTGGTGAGTTCTGACATAGGGATGTTGCTGGTTGCCAGGTACAATGAATAGCGGTGGATTTATTGTACTAGAAATGAGCCTGGACCCGGATTATAGACTTAAGAATAGTAGATGTTATATATGGGGCTCATATATACCATGGCGGCAGTCTGCCTCTCATAGAGCACAGGATGGGGGTGGAAAAGAGGAGAGGAGAGAAGAAAAGGTGAAAAATGCAAATATCAGTAGGAGGGATTGATTCACGTGAATAGCCCAGTACAATGCGCGTTTGCATGCCTCGCGCGTTTGCAACCGGCATTACTCATTTAGGAAGGCCTAGAGTGCAACATATCAACCTATAGAGATGTATACGGTACAATTCATCACCAACCTATATAGCCACAAAAAAATGCGAACAAGCTATCAAGGATATAAATACCCCTTCTCAAAATAATTCCCATACATATCCACCACCCCACTCCGACCTTTGGGCGCCGGATTCTTAACAATCTTCACCTCCCCCTTCCAATGCCCTTCGACATAATGCGCCATAGCCAAATGCGGAGCCGATACTGTACTCGGAGACAGCGAACGGGATTGAACGGCTGGTAACGACGGGGAGGGAGAAAGTAAGCTGGTACTCGATCTTGATCTTGTGTCTATGCTCGGGTTTGGGCTCATTCGAGACATGTTTTTTCGACTGAGACGGTCGCGTTGTAAGAGAGCCTCGTATTCGGCTTTTTTGGTGCGTCGGAAGGAGGCTAGTTCGGCAACGAGGTCGACCATTGGAACTTCGACTGGGCGTTGACTACGTCTGTCGTCTGCGTAGCTTGAACCTACGGTTGGGCTGCTGATGAGCGAATTAACTCGTGAGCGGCCACTGCGCTGTGAATTATTCCGGCTCGGTGGCAGCAAAGTATCCCGCCCTAAGCTCCCGGGGGACATAGAACCGTCATCCTCGGGCATCAATGTGACTTTCTCATTAAGAGCAGCCATAGGGAAGTACTTCCCCGGATCATTTTCAGGGATTCCGCACTCGGTTTCAAAGAAACTAAAATCATCCAGTGCGGCTGACCACATGTTCTCTAAGTCTTGGTCTCCCGTGCTGGAATTGAAAGCTCCGCTGCGATATCCAGCAGCCTTCCATGAGCGTTTCAACTCAGACAAGGGGGTGATTTCGAGGACCAAGCGGCGTAGTGCAAAGAGGGATCTGGACCGAGCTTGTTCAGCTCGAAGCCGTGCTTGACCAGGAGGCAGCGAATAATCCGACCCTGCCTGAAGCGATGCTAGCAATGCTTCATTAGAACAGGCGGTGATGAACCGACACAGAAATGAAAGTATAGGGGAATTGACCGGCACGTGCGAAGGCACATCGGTCAAGACCAGAGTCTCAAGATGGGGAACATGGGATGGGTGTAGATAGGGATGCTTGCTATCTTTGCGATCTTTTCGGGGAATAGAAAGGTTCTTAGGTCTCTTGCTGAGCAACTCTTGAATCTTTTGGCCATATGGCCCATCTACAGATGGGCGTGTGGTAGGACTGATGACCTCTGGGGCTTCGTCATCATTGTTTGTCGCCTGTGGAGGCTCGACTACCTCTGGTGCGAAAATTGATCCGCGCTTTAGCTCTGGCAATGGCTCATCTGCATATATCTGTAACCCTTGAACTCTCCCGGCAAGGGGAGGAGATTCTATGGGCCGCGAGACGGACGTATCCTCAAGCTCGGCGATAAAGTTTTCCTCTGAGGGCAGTTCATGAATCTCATGAGTGGCACTCAATTCTGCGGGCGCATGATTCGGTTCAAGCTCGATCTCTGGACCAGAACCTGCAAGCTCAGGGAGAAAAACATTTGGTGAAGTGAAGTCTTTGGACGGTGCTTCAGCTGTGACAACAGCATGGTGAGCCCGAATATATGTAAGGCTTTCTTGCGCAACAGACCCCAGAAGGGGTATCAACTTCTCAGAACCGGGGAGTTCCTCGAAGCTGGGTGAGAGATCCTGTGCCTGTCTATTCAAGGACTTGGCCGTATTGACCGTACCTACATCCAGAGAATGAAGCCGTCTTGAGGCTAGCAGACTTGCAGCACCTTCAACCGTGATCTGGTTGTCGGCGAGATAGAGATGTGTTATCCCCACATGCGGCAGACTCTCAATCCAAGAACGGCCTGTAAGAGGCTGTGTGAGAGTTTCTATAAACTGTTCATCCAGATCTGACCGTCTGAAGAGGTGAGCAGAGGGGTCCGACGAATACGGAGACGCATCATCTGCTTGTGGGCGAGGCAAGAAACATCCCTGCAACAGAGACCGCACTCCCATATCAGTGAGGAAGTTATTCCGCAAGTCTAGATACCGGACCCTAGTCCCAATGGCATTAGCCAGGAACTCAGCATGACTATCCCTCAGTCCGATTCCCCGTAACTTCAACACCTGGAGGTGCTCGAGCTGAGATAGACAAGACAAGACGCTGCTGTCTCGAGCAGGCGTGGTCCAGGATAAATCCAAATATATCAGTTCTTGAAAGTGCAACAGAGCCTCTGCAAGACCCTGAGAAGTGGTATTCGGTTCGTGCTCTGCTAGCAGCAGGCGCACATTATACGCATCGGCTGGTTGTGCATATTTCACCGAAGTCTTCAATGCTGTCATGGCATTATGGTCGAAAAACGGCAGTCTGGACACTATCAACGATTGGACACATGGCAAGTATTCGAGGATATCTCTCAACCATTCTGGTCTCGGGCCACCGTATATTTCCGATAGTGCAGGAGGGAGATGGAGCGTATGGGTCAACATTCGCACCTCGACGCGGGCGTATTTCAGGGTTCTTCGGAACCTAGTCAGAGCAACTGTTCATATCAGCGAATGTGAGCTAGATTTGGTGTGTTTAGATCCGCTTACCGTAGACCGCATCATTATCCGTCCCAAAGTGCGACGCCGGATTCCCCCAAAGAAAAGGCATAAAAAGCTTGTGCCATCTGCGACAGACTAGTGAAGCGGCGCAGAGATCGGCCGATGGGATATATTGAGCGATCACAGCCCAGGCATCTCGGGCCGTGGCAGTCTCGTAAGATGGAGGGACGACATCCATCTTATGCGGGGCAGTGTATAAGAGGCATTCGAGAGCAAACCAGTCCGGAGAAACTCATTTCAGAGCAAGAGAGATTTCTGTCGCTTACCAGCAGCGTAATATGTCGCATGTGCGGACTGCAATCTGACATGAAGCTTCGCGTCGACGATCGCTGTCGGGCGCAGAACCAGCCCCATTGTGTGTGCCCCGCCACGTATAGTATCAGCAGGGCGAAGAGACTGACGCTGTATTGATTAAAACAAATGCTGTAGCTCCGATCCTATGCGGATGGCTGTTAAGAGACGGGGTCAAGAGTAGAGAGGAGAGAACGCTGTCGACCAGGAACTCGAACCATTCGGCGGACTGAGTGGAACAAAGTACTCCGTATATCAGCACAACACTAGAGCAACTAATAGACACTGTGGTTAACGTCTTTCTCTGCAGAAACTCGGACAAAGACCTTCCCTTTTCAGCAAACGTGAAGCTTTTGAGTCAAGTGATCAACCTCAGCCGTGACGTCAGTCACCGCTCCTCCTGTTCGACCGTTCTTCACCCCTGAAAAAGCCGAACTTCCCCAGATCCACGATCCGCTGTTTGAAACACTGGCCATCTTAGCAGCTGTGCTATACATACTAGCTGCTCATACATGCATGAAAATGGACCCCTGGCAACGCAACCTCCGCATGATGCACCATCTCAACGAATTTCTCGATCTCGACTCGGCCAAATCCAACGTCGTCGATGAATTCGTTTCCCTCTTCAACGCCATCCGAGAAGGTCTCACGCACATCGACGACGATTTCCAGATCCCCGATTCGCAAATCAACATGCTCTTCCTGTCGAAATTGAAATCGCGACCGGAATGGGCTGATTGGGCGACGGCTTTGCTGCGCGATCCGCAGGTAAATGGTTCTGACTCGACGGCGCGGATCTCGTTTCAGGAATTGGCCCGCTGGGCTAGAGAGGAGGAGAAGGCGATTCGGGTGCGAGAGGAGGGGGAAGAAGAAGAAGAAGAGGAGGAGGAGGAGGACGATCATGACTCGGGGATTGAGCTACCGGTTCAACCACCGCCGTCAACGTTGCCGGCTGATCGTGAGAGCGCGATTGATCCGTTGGGTTGGGGTGGTGCTGCGCCGAGGATACAGAGCAGATCTCGGGCGCTTACGCAGGATGAGATCAACGCATTTGTCGTCCAGAAAATGGACCAGGAAGGGCTCTACAGAAGCGGGAGTACCAGAGGTCACCGCAAACGACCTAGTCAAGAGGAAATCAATCAATACGTGGTTGAGCAGATGCACAGAGAACAAGATCGGGGAACGCGAGCGCGAAGCTACAGCCAGCCAGAGCCAAGGATCGCAAATCGTCACCACCAAGAACAACACATGCGACGTCAGCAGTCGGCACGAGTCCCTCGTTGCAGGTTCTGCAGTGATCTCCATCCGTCGGATCGTTGTTGGCGTCGCTGGAGAGTTGCTGTCGAGGCACCCCAGGCTAACTTCTTTCCCAAGCGAGTGGAATACCGTACTGAGGTTCCTGGTCAACCGCCCATGTATCGCACTGGGTTTACTCTCTACTGAACGCATTTTCCTTCTTTGCATTGTCCTCTTCTGTCCTTTCTGCTGCTTCTTTGCTGCCTCTTGCTTTCTTTTCTTTTGTCTATTCTGTTAGCTGAGCATGGCGTTTTGGATCGGTTATATCTGCTTGCAAGAACACTGTGATATCCGGCTGCTGGACAGCCAAGTTTTCTTTTGTATATGCATCCATCTATCTACCTAGTCTCAATAATATTCAAGAATGAATTCAGAACATACCAGTGGCCCGATGATACGGAAGGGTTGGGAATCCTAGGTGACGACCCTCTAATTCCTGGAAAGTAGCATCGTTCTTACGCGCCGCCGCCGAAGTCGCTCCGTTCGCATCCAGCTCCATTTTCCGCAATCTCGCCTGGATCACCACGCAGCTCTCGGACCATGCGCACACGGGACCTGGCAAGCCCTCAGTCAGAGCATATGGGTTATCCGGCATACGGTAGTCACTGCAAGAGGCGTTGTAAGGAGCCGTCTCGCGCACGTGGAGCAAAAGAGTCAAAGCCTTGGAAAGAAAGTAGTCTCCCGTGAGCTCTGGCTGCACACTCGAGATATCGGTTTGCGTACGCGCTTGATAGTTGCGTTTCGCCTGCGCGGCCAGCTCGCTGTCATACTCGAAGCAATCGTGCATAAGCAGCACCGACCATGCATTGCCTGCAATGCCGTGGCATAATCCGCCGCCTTTCGAAAGCAGCCCCTCTTCCCATATCCGCTCCGTAGCCAACTGGATGGCCTGGTCCCACTCGGGCTGCCAGTGGTTGGCCATAAGATGGGCATTTCTCCTGGCACATGCCATCAAAAGTAGGAAACTCGGGCTACCGTGACAGACCTGGATCAGGGGTGAGGTAGGATTGCCAACCTGACGGGGAGGAATACACGTCGGGAGATGCCCATTCTCTGCAATAGCAATCTTGCAAAAGCCCGTGATCGTCTCTGCTATCCAGGGGAAGTAATTGCGCGAGGCGCCATCACTGACTTCTTCCACGTTACAGGCAAGTACAGTAGAAAGGATTCCGCCTATGTATTTTGATTAGTTTAGTGATTTGTTGTGATTTAATTGTGTACATACCCGCCCCATGGACACTTGAATGAGAACGTCAGTACTTTTACTCATTATATCGAGGGAAGTGGGATACTCACGCTCCAAGACAGTAGTATTTCTCCATCCACATATACATCAATGGAAGAGCATCCTTGTCGCCGTATAGCTTAGCACAATCACGCGCACCTTGTCTTCCTGCCTCAATGATCACATCGACCAGTTTCGGAATAGATTCATAAAGAGGCTTCAGTGCCTTCTCCGTGTCGTCGTCAAATTTATGGGCGCGGATATTCAGAATCGACCACAACAGTCCTGCGCGTCCATATAAGATTTCATCGCCTCCCAGATTATCGCCAGCATGAGGGACGATATGACCATTATTCAGAGCCAGCTCGACCGCCTGATAGAAGTACTGAATGTCATCTTTGGAAACGGCACTGTTCGATGTGGCTGCAGCTAGTATACGGAGAACGGCTGCTGGTATCGGGGAAAGTGACCCCAAAGGAGACAATCTACTGGGCAACAGAGGTAAATCTGGGCCAGAGTAGATCCTCTCATTGGCATCTTTTCGGAAATCAGGCGGGCTAGATTCATTGTCCTTCTTCAAAGACGCAGCTTGATGGGCGAGTCGGAGGAAGGCCAGCGTAATTCCTAGTGGCAACGCAGCTGGTCAGCTTAACCCTGTCACACTAAACTAGGTTTCAGATTCTCTGTATTATTGTCATACCTGGATTCCCTAGGAAAAGGCCCCCGATTCCCCATTCGCCAGGAGGAGGACTGCCCTCCTTCACCATGTCAGCTCCGCGCCTGGCCGCATCACGTAATTCCTGCAGAGTCTGTTGCAATGAGTTTTTGTTGATTTCGATTGGCTTAAGAGCATTTTGGTAGTACTGAGGACGTTCAGTCGCCATTGTGAATCAGGAACCGGTGCTTAGAATGGGATATGGTTGTTGGTGCTTGTATGTCCAGAATATCAGTAGTTATGGTGCACACAAAATCTGCCCTCAGAGCGCAAAGAGGCTGGCTGAGCCCATAGTGAGCAGCTCCAATCACAATTAAGCCTGAGGCCAGCCCCAGTGCATTTCAGCTCAGAGCTGTCATACAACTCAACTCCCAGTGTGCCTTCCGTATTAGGAAAGGCGGGGGAGCAGATCATTCAGCCTCGGATGGACGATAATCCGCTGCTGACTCAAACCTGACTCAGTCACCGGGACGACGTGTTCTTCCGCTGCGTTCTCTCCATTCCGGACTCGAGAATACTCGCCGGTCCTCGAAGTGCCCTTACCAAACAAGTTACTACTAAACGCGGCCTGATCGCCTTACGGAGGGAGAAACGTTATTGCTGCTGCTCCTCTGCAGAATGTCAGTACTGCTTCCTTTCGTCCAGATTCTCCCCAAAAAAGCCCTTGCTCCACTCTCCCTGTCTGTCTCATTCTCTCCCCTTGTATTGGACTATAAAAAGCCGAGCATGGCGTTTGTTTCCTTTCGGAGATTCCGGATTTATTACATCCGATGTATAGCATGTCTATCTGGAAGAAGGAGGGAATGAAGCACTATGATAGAACTCTATCACAATTCATGCTCAATGCCTTCTGCTGCAGTGACTAATATGGTAAACAGTCTCGTGTCCCGTTGTGCTGGGCTAGGGCATCATCATGCCCGCAGTACACGGTGATCTGATGGCCCCGGTGTTCCCTACCGAGGAGTACTTTCCGGACACCATCTTCCCACGGCAGGTGACCCTCAGGGACCGAATCACCATTGCGACGTTGGTCCCGTTCCCGTCGTCAGACCTAGTTCCTAGATCCCTGCTGGGGTACCTGTCTGACCAACTGAACAAGGAAATCGAAAAAGGAGATACCTATGCTATGACAGATCCCATTCCGTTTAGTCTGTTTGGGCCATACTGGTTCTCCAATTTCGGTGCCATCATGCTCCTGGGCGATATCAAGAGCGTGGAAGAGGTTCAGGCGTTGGACCAGGCAGGAACCAATTGGTCCAAAACTTGTCTGGGCAGCTTCAATATCAGACCGAACTACCCAGGCCGTAGTAATCATGTTTGCAATGGCATGTTTATCGTCACGGATGCTGCTCGAAACAAAGGTGTAGGTAGGCTGATGGGTGAGACGTATTTGGAGTGGGCTCCCCGAATGGTCAGTATCTGTTTGCAACTTGTGTCATAAGTCAGGAGATCTGACAGGGAAATAGGGGTACACGTATGCTGTGTTTAACTTGGTCTATGAGACTAATGTTGCCTCATGTCGGATTTGGGACGCCTTGGGCTTCAAACGAATCGGCAGAGTGCCAGGAGGTGGTAGGCTCCTATCCAACCCGGGGCAATTTGTCGACGCAATCATCTATGGGCGGGACCTCAACCTTGAAGGTGATGATTCTGCTACACAAGATCGTTTCGAGAAGATCAGATATTACCTCAAGCATGCCAAATACCCACGGGGAGCCGATCGGGCTGAAAAGAGTCGTCTTCGGAGTGCAGCGACGCATTACAAGCTTATCGGTGGTGACGATGGGGAACCTGAGAGGCTGATGCTGAAGGGCAAGGAGGTAGTATCCGATCCCCAACAGCAGTACGACATTGCTCAAAATATACATAATGAGCACCATGCGGGTATCAACAAGACCACTGCGGCCATCGCGGTCAAGTATCATTGGGTCAGGATCAAGGAAACCGTCAGTCGAGTCATACGGGATTGTCCTGAGTGCAAGGAGACTCTCAAAACAACCCCACTGGGATTCAGAGACGATGACCTTCCCGAAAATGAAGAAAGAACCACCACTTTCCATCAACAGAAGAACGCGCCGGATCTGACCTCGCATGAAGTCTTGGACACGAAACTGTACATGGACGAGTCGACAGCTGGACCATCCACTCAAACCTCAAGTTTTCAGAATACAAATCCCTTCGCTCCTACGCATGCACATCCTATCCAAGAACCTCTCAACACAATAACCGACTACTCTACAATGCCTCTTGATCCGCAAATGATTGAAACCCACTCACACCTTTCTCGCTTCCCACACTACGACGCCATGGCAGACCCCTATTCTCACGGCTCCCACATTCTACAACCCACGAATTTTGACGACGAAGTACGACATCATGCGGTCAATGAGTATCAGATGATGGTTGATGACACAGATCCCAATGGCACAGGGCTTCAGCCAGAGACGCTGGGGCTAGTACATCCCCATGCGAATGAACTGCAGGACGCACATGAGATATTAAATAAATATGCATACGGAGGACGACCTGAAGATGATTTGGACTTTACATGACCTTTTTTTCTGACCTTTTCCACTGGTTTCGGAGTTTTGATGTCTAGCGATTCCGGGGGCCCATACTGTAAAGCACAAAGGGCATTAATTATTATTATTATACCTAATTATATAGACTATTGACTGGGAATATCATATACTCTACTTAATACATCAATTCCTCTCTAGGATTCAGTAATGTAGCAGTATCTAAACCATCGAGGGGCACTTTGGTAGGGTTGCGGGGCGGCATGATTGGTCACCGCCTGTGCGTTTGGCGACGAGGAGCAGCTCTGGGAAATTTTGGTTCGAGATCATCGACCCCAGAGAACTGCCCGACATCCTTTTCTTCAGGCCACGTTTCGTCGAGTGACCTTATTCTCAGTTGGGGATATCTTCTTGTCTTTGCATTTCACGCCTAATAAATAACTATTCACCATGGCCTTTGCCGGCCAAACACCCACGATCGTCGTGTTGAAGGAGGGTCCGTACCGCCCGCAATCTATCTGTAATCTGGATGTTTCGCTGACTTGGGGATTTTTCATTGCTTGATGGATAGGGACGGACACATCTCAGGGAAAGGGTCAGATTGTTTCGAACATTAACGCCTGCGTTGCGGTGCAATCCACGATCAAGAGCACGCTCGGTCCGTACGGAGGTGATCTGTTGCTTGTTGACAACAGCGGCAGACAGACGATTACAAACGATGGAGCCACTGTTATGAAAGTGCGTGATTCAACAAGAATACTTGGATGGAATGAGATGAAGGAGGAGCATGAATACTGATTACGTGTCTTGTTGGTTACAGCTCCTCGATATCGTCCACCCCGCCGCCCGCATCCTTACCGACATCGCACGATCCCAAGACGCCGAAGTGGGAGATGGAACAACTTCGGTTGTCGTTCTTGCTGGTGAGATCCTTAAGGAGGTTCGGGAGTTGGTCGAGCAGGGTGTCAGCCCACAGACTATCGTTAAGGGTCTGCGGAGGGGGAGCGCCATGGCCGTCAACAAGGTGAAGGAGATTGCAGTGGACATGGTCGATGCCGCTGGTGGCGAGGAGAAGAAGGTCCAGACTCTCCGGAGGTTGGCTGCGACTGCTATGAACAGCAAGCTGATCAAGCGGAATACGGAATTTTTCACCAAGAGTGAGTTGGCTCCTTGTCTCGGGTTCGTTAATACAGGGGAAACAGGCTGACTGGAAACTAGTGGTTGTCGATTCGGTCCTCACGCTGGATCAGGACGACCTCAACGAGAAATTGATTGGTGTCAAGAAGGTTACCGGTGGTGGTCTCCAGGAATCGCTTTTCGTCAACGGTGTTGCCTTCAAGAAGACCTTCTCGTACGCCGGTTTCGAGCAGCAGCCCAAGTCGTTTAGAGACCCCAAGATCGTTTGCTTGAACGTCGAACTCGAATTGAAGAGCGAAAAGGACAACGCCGAGGTCCGGGTCGAGCAGGTGTCTGAATACCAAGCCATTGTCGATGCCGAGTGGCAGATTATCTACAACAAGCTCGAGGCTATTTACAAGACAGGTGCCAAGGTTGTTCTTAGCAAGCTGCCTATTGGTGATCTTGCTACACAGTACGTGATCTTTCTCTTTCTCTTTCTCCTACTGAGAGAGGCTTTTTATTGACATCTGCAGGTACTTCGCTGATCGTGACATTTTCTGCGCTGGTCGCGTTTCTTCCGATGATATGGACCGTGTCTGCCAGGCGACTGGTGCCGCAACGCAGTCGACATGCACCGACATCCAGGACCGTCACTTGGGTTCCTGCGGCTCGTTCGAGGAGAGCCAAATCGGTAGTGAACGTTTCAATTTCTTCTCGGAATGCCCGGGTGCTAAGACATGCACCCTGGTCCTGCGTGGTGGTGCGGAGCAGTTCATTGCCGAAGTCGAGCGGAGTTTGCACGATGCCATCATGATTGTCAAGCGCGCTCTGCGCAACACAACCATCGTGGCCGGTGGTGGTGCCACCGAGATGGAACTCTCGGGCTACATGCACGGATTCGCAGACCGCAACGTCCCCCACAAGCAGCAGGCCGTCGTCAAGGCCTTTGCCAAGGCTCTGGAAGTTATTCCCCGTCAACTGTGTGACAACGCTGGTTTCGATGCTACCGATATCCTGAACCGCCTGCGTGTGGAGCACCGCAAGGGCAACGTCTGGGCGGGTGTTGACTTTGACCACGAGGGTGTCCGGGACAACATGGACGCGTTCGTGTGGGAGCCTAGTCTGGTCAAGGTGAACGCCATTCAAGCGGCAGTGGAAGCTGCTTGCTTGATTCTGAGCGTGGATGAGACAATAAGTAAGTTGACTCTCGAGAATCGCCCATCTGGATCATTGTTAACAAAGCATCGCAGAGAACGAAGAGTCCGCCGCGCCACAGGCACCGGGTCGTGGTCTTCCCCCGGGTGCTGCTCAGCGCGCTCTTGGTGGACGGGGCCGGGGAATGCCTCGGAGACGGTAAAGGGACTATGTAATAGAATAAGAAGGGGAGGTATGTAGATGCACGGAGATGATGGGGTGGATCTAGAGAACAGCCAAAAATGTCTTTCTTGGAGACGGCGATAGGATGATTGAAAAGGAAGTTGTCTTGTCTGTTAGAATGGCATATATTGTGCTATAGGTATAATCTTGATTGTTCATCATGTCCATAGTTTCATCATACTTGCTCTACTGGTGCCTTATCAATCTCAGCCAGCCACTCAGCCTCGGCTGTATGCATCTGATATGGGGCTCAGCCTCATGCCCATGACGTTGGTTGTCCTTCTATTCATTATAAATTTCTGGTGACAGTAGAATTATATACATGCAGAGACAGATTCAAGGAGTAGAATTGACAACTGCATGTATACAGCAATGTACAGAGTATTTCCGAGGTACATGCATTGGGCATCCATAGCAATCATAAGAGCTTGTTCCTACCCCTCACAGTAGTACTAGTACTATTTTGCTAGTTATCAAACAAACATTAGTTAACTAAGAAAGGGTAGATACCTTAATAAGCACTGCCTATCATTGCCACTCACTTTCATGGAACCGGATCTATAAGTAGAATCACCGCCACGAGTCGTTCACCCACAGTTCGCTCAGAGTTTGGAATAAATTATAGGGCTGATTGTCTTATTTTGTCTCTTCTACACTGACTACTAACACACATACTGCACTGTACACGTTCAGTTGTATAGTAGAGTCATATTTGCCACCTTTCCGGCCGCCTGGATTATTTTCCCCGTCTCCACCCAATCTCGATCCGTCTTTCACTCTCCCTCGACTTTCTCACCTCCCACTTTTTTAATAACACTCTGGTATACGGCTTACTCGTTGATTTGTGATACCCTGCGATACCCGTGATACCTGCTATCCTATATATTCCTCGTCTTCATCCCCGACTTCATTGCTCTCGCCAGAAATGTCTTACTATCCGCCGTATTCGGGCCCTCCCGGTTATCCCCCGCAACAGAATTATGCTCCTCCCAATTACGGCTCCCAGCAACAATATCCGTGAGTCTCATCCGTTGTGCACGATTTACTTGAACCCTGCGATGCTTCCCATGTTTTGAACGACATGCTGACTCCCTCAGACCAATGCAGCAGTCCTCGTATGGCGGTTATCCCGGACAAGCCTACCACCACCATCAGCAGTCCAACCCCTACGGATACGGTCACTCTCCCCAGCCATCCTACGGATCGTCGGCCCCCAATAACGGTTATGGAGTACGTTTCGCGTAATTTGGCATCATAGAAAAGAAAGAATACGTGGCTGACATGTGGATCCTAGCATGCACCATCGGGATACGGTCAACGTCCGGCCGCGCAGTCTGGAGGTTCGATGTATGGGCGACAACAGTGTATGTTCCTCCATTCGCCACCTTGTATCCTGGGAAAACAACGCTGATCTGGTTTTCGTCTATTAGACGGTGGTGGTGGCCCGGCTCGGCCGCCGTCTGAGCCGGTCGCGTTCGGCCACGGCGCTCCGCAGGGTTACAACTTCCAGTACTCGCGCTGTACGGGAAAGAGAAAGGCACTGTTGATCGGAATCAACTACTTTGGACAGAAGGGCCAGCTGCGTGGCTGTATCAACGATGTTAAGAATGTGTCCACCTATCTGAACCAGAGCTTTGGCTATGCTAGGGAGGACATGGTCATCCTTACCGATGACCAGCAGAATCCTATGAGCCAGCCGACTAAGGTGAATATCCTGCGTGCTATGCACTGGCTGGTTAAGGATGCGCAGCCTAATGACTCGCTCTTTTTCCACTACTCCGGTATGTCCTTCGTCTAACCCTTCCTTCGATGTTTTGACCCTTTGGAAGGTTACTAATGAATGGTGGTAGGTCACGGAGGTCAGACACCAGACGAAGACGGTGACGAAGATGATGGATACGACGAAGTAATCTACCCCGTCGATTTCCGGGTGGCAGGACACATTGTGGATGACGAGATGCACCGGATCATGGTCAACTCCCTTCAGCCGGGTGTGCGACTGACGGCCATTTTCGACTCGTGTCACTCTGGTTCCGCCCTCGACTTGCCTTACGTCTACTCGACCTCGGGTGTACTCAAGGAGCCCAACCTGGCCAAGGAAGCTGGTCAAGGTTTGCTGGGTGTTGTCTCCGCATACGCACGCGGCGACATGGGCGGTATGATGTCGACTGCCGTCGGTTTCCTCAAGAAGGCAACCAAGGGCGACGACGCATACGAGCGAACCAAGCAGACCAAGACTAGCCCGGCGGATGTCATCATGTGGTCCGGCAGCAAGGACAGCCAAACCAGTGCGGATGCTTCCATCTCTGGCGAATCAACCGGTGCCATGTCCTGGGCTTTCATCACGGCACTGCGCAAGAACTCTCAGCAGAGTTATGTGCAGTTGTTGAACAGCATTCGGGACGAACTGGCGACCAAGTATTCGCAGAAACCGCAGCTGAGCAGCAGTCATCCTTTGGGTACGTAATTTGCCAACGTATTTTATATCTGGTCAAGCTGTGAAGCTAACTCTTTGCAGACACCAACCTCCTTTATGTTATGTAGATAATAGTAACGCGATACCATCAATATTCTGATATGTTTTTATGGCTGGGACATGGGACATGAAAATCAAACGAAATATTTACTTGGTTTTTTGCTGCATGGACATTGCACTGTTTGAAAAATGGCGCAGGCTGTGGTTACTATCCAAGAATTGGAACTATTGATATATTTTGGTTGTCATTACAGTGTAGATTGTGATAACCCTACATACATAAGCGTAACATAACGTAGCATTCATTGCTGTTCCATCTATCCATGATTCCATTCCCATTTTGAATAACTTTTAAATGCCCCAACACCAAGGTACAAGAAAAAAGATAAATCACCACCGCTTCGGTGCATCAACCACCGTCCTCGAAAACGATGCACTAATCGTCTCCTTCCCTTTCCTCCTCGACGAAGCAATGATTCCCGTCCGATCTGTAACAGGCGTCGCATTAATGATATTATCAAACGCCTCGTCATCCTCATCCTCACTCCCTGCGGACCCCGACTCGGCATCTGAGTCCTCGCGCAGGACGGGTTGATCTTCTGGACGGGAGACCTTCTCAGGTTGTTTTGTCGGGTGATCATCGTCGTCGACAGAGGGGTTCTGGAAGGACTTGGAGTTGAGGATTTTCTGGCGGATTTCGGCCATTTGGGCTTCGTCTTCGGAGTCATCGGAGATGGCGAAGGGGTCTTTATCTTCCTCCTCTTCCTCTTCGTCGTCGGATCCGTTCTGGTCTTTCTTCTTCTTATTGCCTTCCTCGTCCTCTTCATCTGAACCCTCGTCCGAATCCGAATCAACAACCTGCCGATTCGTATTCCCAACAGTCCACATATCATCCGCACCCACATCCCGATTCGCCGCATACTCCGCTTCAATCTTCGCCAGCCATTCCTCCTCCGTCTTCTTAACCTCTTCCTCCGTCGCGCAAGCAGCGTATCGCTTCAGCAGCTTCGAATTAATCTCGAGAAAAGCGTCGCCGTAACGGAATGGTTTGAGCACGTCCTTGGCCCAGTCTTCGTGGCCGCAGATGCAGAAGCAGGCGGCGAGGGCTTCGACGCAGTTCAGACGCCAAGGTTTGCCGTAGTTGACTGTATTTGCGGCGATGAGGTAGGGGAGGAGTCTTTCGCATTTGCCGCCGATGCGCGACCAGGGGACTTCTTGGACTCGGACCCAGGAGCATTCTACTACTGCTGCGCCATGGGTTTCGAGGAGTTCGCGGTCTGCGGGGGATATGATCTTTTTCGCATTTGGTCTGTAGCATTCCCTCGTCAGTACCGCGCAGTAGAAAAGAGACCGTTCAAAAAAAAAAAAAAAAGGAAAAAAAGGAAAAAAAGGAAAAAAACCTACGAGACAACCACACCCGGGTGTTTCTGCCCAATCGAAAGCTCGCGCATCAACCCAAACTGCATCAGCCTCTTCCCCGAGCATCGTTTCGGATCGCAATGGCCCAAGTCCCAGCAAGCGGCCTTGAACGGGGGTCTGGAGGAAGTCGAGGACTCGTTATCGCCGCGGGGTACAGGACGAGCACGGGGGCGGGGGTTGGGTTTCTTGCCTCCTCGGGAGAAGTTGTCTTTTTTGTGGCGGACCATGTTGTCAGTTTGTTGTTGTAGCTGTTGTATATATGTAGTGTGTTCGTGGTGAGGTATAGAACGTTGTATGACAGTGAACGGAAAAGGTTGACTGTTGATCGATCGGACTAAACTAAGCGCCACACGTGGAGTAGCGACCGCCGCCTAAACCCCCAACTTGTCTATCTCCATACTCTATACCAACAGCAAGAGCTCCTTATTCAACCCACACTTGTGACTGTACAGCGTCAGTGTGGGAATCGCATTGAATATTTCTATTTGCTTTACTTCTTTGACTCTCTCCCGCCGTCACCCTGGAGGCAGCATCCGCACGCATGGCAGCGAGGGACCGGTTCGGTGCCTTTGCTGACCTGGGGCTCACGCCGGTCCAGCGCGCAGTCCGTACGTTTGCAATCAAATGATGGAAACGACAATTCTAACGGTTATAGGTCATGCCTGCGATATCTCCCAGTATGAGCCCAACCTCGCCCTGAACCTCGAAGTTGCGGACCTGATCAATTCCAAGAAAGGCAATGCGTGAGTGCTCGGATAGGATACGTGTTTATTACATATTCTAACGGAGGTTATGGATAGTCCTCGAGAAGCGACCTTCGAAATCGTCTACCTGATCAACTCCCGGAACCAGAATGTATCGTTACTTGCGCTGGCGGTAGGTTATCAGACCACTACACACTACGCGGGGAACATAACTAAGAGGACTCGGAATATAGCTGCTCGATATTTGTGTCAAGAACTGCGGATACCCCTTCCACCTCCAGATCAGCACCAAGGAGTTTCTGAATGAGCTGGTACGACGGTTCCCCGAGAGGCCACCTATGCGGCCGTCTCGGGTGCAGCATCGCATTCTCGAGTCGATTGAGGAGTGGCGGCAGACGATTTGCCAGACGTCGCGGTATAAGGAGGATTTGGGCCATATAAGGGACATGCACCGGCTACTGCTTTACAAGGGTTATATGTTTCCGGAGATTCGTGCTGATGATGCGGCTGTTTTGAATCCTAGCGATGTATGTGTTACGCTTGTGGCTAATGTGCGCGGGGTTACTGACAGATGGTAGAACCTTCGATCGGCTGAGGAAATGGAGGAGGAAGAGAGGGAGGCGCAATCGGCGAAATTGCAAGAGTTGATTCGACGCGGTACACCGGCGGACTTGCAAGAGGCCAATCGGTTGATGAAGGTTATGGCAGGGTACGACAATCGACACAAGACGGATTACCGGGCCAAGGCGGCCGAAGAGGTCGTTAGGGTTCAGCAAAAGGCCAAGATCTTGGAGGAGATGTTGGAGAGTCACAAGCCTGGGGATCCCATTGCGGAGGGTGATGTATTCGAGGTAGGACTGGAACCATGTACATGGTATCTGAGACGAACGACTGACCTGTATAGGAACTGGCGAATGCGCTCATAAGTGCCCACCCGAAGATCCAGAAAATGTGCGAAGAAGAGTCGGATGATGCCGAGGCTGTTCGCAAGTTGTTGGAGATCAACGACAGCATCCACCGCACTATCGAACGGTATCGATTGGTCAAGAAGGGTGATGTTGACGGAGCGGCACGTATTCCGAAGGGTACACTGGGCACGACGACGGGTGTGTCCAAGAATGCGAACAATGAATTGTCTTTGATCGATTTCGACCCGGAGCCTAGCCCCAGTGCCGGTGGATCTCAGCAGGCTGCGCCTGCACAGGGAGGCAATTCATTGGAAAATGATCTGCTTGGACTGTCGTTGGACGACCAGGTGCCTTCTGGGGGGATCTCCTTGGGACCTAGTAAGTTGTTCTTCATGGATGGTGATGTAGGCGATTCTAACATGTCTTAGCTGTTCTACCGACCAACCCACTCAATCAGGCAACATCTCCGGCACCACCAGTGCAGCAAGCCCCGTTATCTTCTAAGCCCAACTATGATATCCTGTCATCGTTGAGCTCTCCGCAACCAACCACCCAGGCTCCACCTTCCATTCCCGCGTTCTCACAGCCACCACAGCCGCCACCCCAACAACTGCAAGCACCAGCAGCAGACCCATTCGCATCGCTGATATCTGGCAGCTCTCGAGGCTCAAGTCCATTCTCCCCGGCTGTAAGCCAAACGCCACCGGCAATGACTCGGAGCGGAACTCCCGCTCGGCCGGCAGCACAGCCGACGGAAGAGGACGAGTGGAACTTTACCTCATCGCTACCAGAGAGCAGCAGCGCGCTCCCCAGCACAAACAAAGTGGCCGTGCTGGACTCGTCATTGCGAATTGAGTTTGTGGCACGGCGACATCCGTCTCAGCCACGATTGATTCACGTAGTGGGATTCTTTTCCAACCGCACAAGTCAACCGATACAGGAGCTGCACTTCCAGGTGGCCGTGGAGAAGGTTAGTGATTCTATTGGGTGAAGCTTATCGGCATGAACTTAGACTGACGAACGCGTGTTACAGGCATATCGCTTACAACTCCGACCGCAAACTGGCCGGGAGATATCCGCGCTGCAGCAGAACGGCGTCCAGCAGGAGATGTTAGTGGATGGGGTTGAGTCTGGGCAGGGTGGCTCGGTGAAGATGCGGTTTCGAGTATCGTATGTGGCAGGTGGACAGAGGAAGGAGGAGCAGGGGATGGTTCCGCCATTAGGAATCTCTTAATCAGGGGAAGGAGATTCAAGAGGGCGCGGAAATTCCGACGTGGAGTCAGAATCCAACCGGGATCCTTCTCCGCTGGACGGCCATTTGTCCGATTAATCATCGCCAATGATACAACTTAACCGACGAAGCGCCGCAGAAGGGCACGGCTGAGCTAAGAGGGATGATGAATGGAGGGGAGGGGACATCGGACATGTCCGTGTGGAGACGACGTGGCTAGTGGTTGGCTGTTGATTTGCTTCATTTGTGTCATTTGACAGGATAATAAAAAAATCCTAAGTAAGGGCCCGTCCCGTGGCATTTTACAAACAAGAGCATATACGAGCAGTGACAAACTTCACCCCACCCCCAGGGACCCATCAAAATAGTCGTATCACAACCTCGTTCCCTGGGACAGAGTGCTAGGGATGCTTGTAGAGAGGGCATTACCTACAGCCATACGTACTGAATGGAAGAACGGAGCAGAGGCCGGTGGCGAAAAGAGGGGAGGAAAAGTAAAGTTTGGCACGAATGGCGAGATTTGTCAATTTGGCAGTGACAGGCCAGACCCTGCCAGAGCCATGCAGATCCCGCATCTCGTTTAGATACGAGGAGTAGGGAGAGGGGGCGTTCCGTAGAGAGGGTACGAGTGTGGTAGGGGAATGCGAGAGGGTTACCCAGGGTAGGGTAGGGTTAGGTGCTGACAGACACATGGGAGGTTCTGCAACATAACACAGAAATAAAACTTGCAGACAAAACGAAACGAGACCCTGAAGAACCAGATCGACTAGGTATTCCTCGCATCTTTGTTCCATGGGAAATCCCGTAGTTGTGGCAAGTACTAGTAAGTAGCATCCTAGAGAGGTGACTTTCCTAATCCGGCGACTCTGCAACGTGACTTCCTAGGCAACTTGCCCTTCCATCCGCCTTCTACTTCTTCACCCCTAACCAGTTTATTTTTTCTCTATGTAACCTCCATATATTCCCCATATTCTTCAGGACACAGTTATTCGCACGATACAGCGCCCCTCTCCCCTCCCAGTCTAGATCAGTTCTCTTCTCATTTTGGCCTCTCCGCCGTGGCAAACCGTACACTGTTTCCATGGTTCCAGCCCTCACATCGACCTAACCTAGCCCTCTTTCCGTGGGTCTGTACAGGCTGGAAGTAGTAGTACTTGGCGCACCTTTCTTTCTTTCTTTTTTTTTTTTTTTTTTTTTTTTTTTTTTTTTTCTCCTCGGCTTGACAGCTAGCTGCCTTGTCGCCAGGCGGTGGTGCAGGGTTTATAAAGTTGCAGGGTTGCCTTTCTGCCTCTGTCTGCCCCTCTATTTTGGATACGCACATTCTGCACATTCTTCTTCTCTATATATTTCTCCTTCTACCTCGCCTTTTTATTGCACTATCATCATATGCATTTTCTTCAATAGCAGCATACGAGATTCCATCATGCCTTCACCTGACTTGGATTTGGATGTGTCTCCTATTCCCCGTTCGCGGGAGGAGAACCAGGAACGGTACGTCGTTGCACAAGCCAGGATGTGATACTTCTGGACCGTTGTGCTAATCCTTGCAGTGCTTTTATCGCGGCGTCCCGACGCAAAGACCGCAGCCTCGATGCTAGGTTGGAATCGGCCAATCGTGCCTCCATGTTACACAAGAAGCGTACCGGGAAGAGCCTGCACATCACCAAGGACATAGTCGAGAAAGAGGCCATGTACGAAGAGGTCGATGAGCGGTACCAAGAGAAACGCATTCGCATGCTGCAGGCTCAGAACATGCAGATCGAGGAACAGCTCAATCGCCAGCTTTTGACTGCGTTGGCTGTTCGCAACCATCGGGGCTCGACGTCCTCGGCCTCGTCAGCTACGACCAATTCTGTGACTTCTGCTTCTCCTAAACCACTTGCTTCGCATCAAAATTTTAGACGGGCCACGAGCATGGCGCCACGATCCTCGATTGATGAGGTGCGCAAGATGAGTCTGGACTTGTCGAGTGTGCGCTCGTCTGTTTCGGAGGGAATGCAGACGGGAGCATTGAACAGTCCTATGATTATGGAGAACAGCTATACGATGTCACCGGGTTACGATACTATCGCGTCTCCGCAGCACACTCAGCCTGAGTGGTATAATCAGGTGCCCGCGTATGTCCAGCAGACACAGTGGCCTCAGCAATGGACGGGATTCCAGCCCCAGCAAGAGCAGCCGCACGTCATGCAGGATTATATCTCTCAGATGCCAATGAACGTTGCTGCGACACGGCCGTTCAGAGATCGATTTGCATCTGCTCCAGAGATTCCATTGCACGGCATGCCTACGAACTCTTTATCATTGATGTCTACCGCTCATGCTCCGGCGCCAGCGCAACAAGAGCAATCGGTACAGCGATCACAACATAGCCGCGTGCAATCTGAACCGAACATGTCGATGGCGATGATGATGCACAACCTCCAGCAGCAGCAGGCGCAATCACAGCAGCCGATTTCCAAGCCCGCATCGCCCAAAACGCAACCCACACCAGACGCCTACTCGTCGCCCAGCACACCACCGCAGTCACCCAGGACGACCAGTGTCAGTGTGGGAACGATGGGAGTATCACAGCCAGACGCGGAGACGCTGGGCAAGAATGACGAGGGAATTCTATTTGCGCAAGGACTGGATCCAGACTTTGATGAGTTCAGTCAGTTTGCATTGGGACTGGGGACTACCACGGAACTATCGGAGCGGGAGCCATTCGGGTTTGAAGACTTTGTAACCCTGGATGATTTTACAGCTGCTGCATGATTTTGATTCATTTTTACTACGATTGTTTTATGGTTATGTCTATTGGCTATGACTGTATTATGGGACTATTGGATGGGATGGGAATAATACCCCTGGCGTTTTGATGTTATTATTACCTAGCTTTTGCCGTGTATGTACTTACGAGCAACGAGAGAATAAAATTTAATTTAATGTTGCACTCGCGTCTGAAGAGAAAAACCCCGCATTCTAACCTTGATAATATGCATCGGCCATGATTCGATGTCATGGTTTGTACAGCCCTGTGGTCGCTGATTGGCCGGCTATTCCACCCAGTCATAGACCCACTTATAACTCATTGCGACAGTAGGATTGGCTATCTCTAGCCAGTCCTACCTAGAATAGTTAAACCTTAGTTTACAGTGAACCAATCATTCTACAAATCGCGCAAATCACCTGCAGCCCACTGATCCACATAATCAAAACATGCAGCTATGTACAGACTGCTCTTAGGTGAGTTAATAGGGTTTAGTTAGTTACCTCTCAGGGTTCATTATGTGAGGGATATAACTTACTGAGGCGATGTAACTCAGCCAAGAGGGGGGAAGTTAGTTCAGTTGGCACCTGTCACTAGTCATGTTACTTTTGTTTTTACTGGATGTCGTTGGTTTAGTTGGGCGATAGTTGTGTGTGTCTAGTACAGTTGAATTCGGAAGGTCTATGCTATCAGATAGTGTTAGTATCTTCTAGACCTGTTCTATTTGTTTATCTAACTATCAAAGCACGCATGCCCTACCACAGACACCATAGATATGGGGTACATACTTTGTACATACAGTGGAACTACTTCGTACACAATTCCAAATAGTTACCCAAACCATCTTACATAACCCCCTCTACAAGCCGACAGACCTTGACTCGGTCCTCCCCGGCGATAACAGTGCCCACAGCAATCCCTACCCGATATGTACCCTGCCACAGCCCCTCCATCGATCTGTGCGTGTGTGAATCACCCAAACCCACTGGTCCTTGACGTTCCCACTGTCCGTGCCCAGGTGGCTAACCATGGGTGGTAGGGCTGGAACCGTTGGGTAAGGCGGGCCAGACTGATTACTCAGCATGAGTAAGAGGCGACACTGGTGAGTTAGGGAACTGGCTAGCTGGCAGGGTTGTTGGTGTCGGTGTCGGTGTCGGTGTTTCCGGGGGTGAGGATTGGCTGAGTAGTTGCAGGAACTTGAGCTCAGATCCGTCAGGTACAAAGTATTGTATAATATCCATTCTTAGCTATGCTATGCTATGCATGTATGTATGTACTATGGGGGGGGGTGGGTTACTGTTATCTCCACCGAGATCTGCCGAGTTCTACATCACTGGCCAAGATCGATTGATCGTAATAATCCCCATTTCTGTACGTATATGCAGACAGACGCGTACACAACTTTACCATATCATCTGTGAAGAACTGTTGCCCTGAAACGCAAAGGGCGAAAGAAAAATGCAAATCAAAAACCTCGGCTGAACAACTCACGCCCCAACTCTCCGCTCCGCCGGACACTCATGCTAGAACTACTGCTCCGTCGGCGATGCGCGCGACTCTCCATAGGATCGGCCGGGCTTAACCCGCTGGCCCGTGCTTGTAGATTGAGAATATCCGTCAAGCTTACCACGCCCAGCAATCGGCCCGACAGGCGTGCTCCCGGTAGTGCTGATGCAGGAATTGATGTTGCTAGTGTGGCTGATCCCGGCTGTGGTGATAAGTGGGGACTCGGCAAGTGTGGGTTGCTGCTAGGGTTTGTCAATTGATTCGGCTTTGGCGATGTGGGCGGAGACACCGCTGGGTTTGGTGCTGTGTTGGGCACAAGATGAGTTGCTGAATGTGACGGTGTCGAAGGTCCGGATGATGCTGGGGAGAGCGGGTCCGTCACCCACAATCTGTACAACATTAGATTTTGCATAGTTGGATAGGGAATCATGGATGCTTACCGATGTGATTTGGTAGCCACCACCTTCGCCACCGTATGTGCAAGGGTCGAACTAGGATCCACATGGAAGACCGGAAAAGAATCCTGGCCATCGATCAAACCTCTTGTAGACAAAACCACTGAGACAAAATGTGTGCACGTGTTGTGCAGGAGAGGGAGTGACGAGGATCGAGTCAAAAGCTACACTCGTTAAAGACTCGTCAAAAATATAAGAACATATGCACATACCTTGACGTCTGTCGCGGAGATATTGCCCACTACGTTGAAATGGTTGTCAACCACTGCGACGGATGAGATGCCCTCCTCGTACATCAACCGCAGGGCTTCACTAAGCGGCCGGTCTGCACTATTTATAATTAGCACAGCTGTACAGCATGCGAGAAAAGTAAACAGGACTCACTTGATTGAAAGCACAGCTCGCGACCCTATTCCCAAATCTCCCAGGGAACTCGGATACAGTTGTTCGACTGTTGGAAACGTGCGACCATTCTCCCACAGAAACTTGACCAACCGGAACTGGCTAAAGATTCCCACCACCTCGTTATTATTGTTCTCGTTCACCACTACAACACGATGCACGCCACCCCCAAACGTCTCCACGGCACTCATCACGTTGGCCGTCGCGGGCAATGTCGTCATCGGCTCCTTCTTGCCCAGATCCTTCACATCTCGCAGTGGTATCTTGCTTCCTTCCTGAGCTTTCCGTGCTAATTCCCCATATAGTCCAAGTAGCTCTTCGTTGGGTTCTGTCAGTCCCGCCGCTAGCAGGAGGTATGCGTTAAGGTCGGAAAAGTCGAATGTGCCCACGGCGGACTTGTGTTCAGGTGTCTCGCGAATCAGCAGTACCGCAATGTTGGAGTCAATCAACGCCTATCCATATGCTGTCAGTATCTCCCAGAGCAGAAGCCAAGAAGGACTGCTTACATCGGTTGCTTCCTCAATCCCCGTATCGACCTCCACAAACTTCAGATCCTCCGGACTAACCAACTCTCCAATCGAAATATGTCTCCAGTCACGACCAGCAAAACTGGTATTTGGATTGTTTGGAACAGGTGGGTTATCAATAAGACTCAAGACTCCGGCGTTAGTGATCGATGGCTGACGGCGTGACCTCGGGGATCCAGGCGCGCGAAGAGTCTCGCTGAAGCTCTGTCGATGCGAATGGTTTGTCGAGATATGTGAGCGTCGAGCGGACTGGTTTCGTATGCCAGAAGTCCGCGAGTCGATGCTGGATGGCGGAGATACGACAGCGGAGGAGCCATTGGAGCTGCCAGCAGCGGCAGCATCGAGCGATTGGCGTGGACTCGCCATGGCAGTCTGTCTGCAAGGGAGATAATTTCTATCTCAGTCAGAGAATAAGCTGGATAATCTCAGTCGTTCACAATGCGCCAAACGGACAGCGTAGTGATTGAAGCCGAAAGGGAATCATGGAGGCGGCAGGCAACGTTGCGGGGGAGCTGCGGCGGTGGCTGATTGGTGGCTGTCCGCTGGCCAATAAACACGCGGCCAACACACCTCATCACGACGCAGCTGAGTTTTGTAGAGTATATAACAGAGTATAATAGTATTGTTTCAAGCACAGGCGTGATTTTTAGCTCTGATAAGGTGTTCTGAGCCAGTGGTCGAGACGCTGAGGATTCAAGGGCTATTGTATGCTTGGTCCGCCGACTTTATGTCACCTTACGTCATACAGCCAACAATCGTCATTGCTTACAGAAACTCCTGCAAGACGCTGTCGAGGTTCCTCCCCTTGTGCTCTCGCATTGTCGCTCTGCTGTGCTTTCCAGGTACTTTCTGTCTCTTGGCAGCGGGTTCGGATGTCCCCTGTTGTTCCGGGTGACCTCGTCGTACCAAGTAAATAGTATCAAACGATGGCGTATTGGTTGACCGGCGCATTTCCCGGCCAATCTGGAAGCTGAGGATGGGGACATCGGGTGCTTTCGTATCTTCATTGTCGGTGAAGCTAGCCCTGTAGCACCCGTAAAGCTTATCATGTGCAGCATCGGAATCGTCATCATCAATTGGAATGTCCACCGGTTGCCACCCTTCGATTGCTTTGCTGCTCTTTCTGTAAAGACGGGCAACGTTCGGGCAATCACATATGACAAGCAGACGCAACGACGGAAACGATCTTAAAAATCGCAAAATAACCGGTGACACCTGCTTCTGATGCGAGATCCTGACAACCCTCAGATGCGCAAATGCACCGGACGCTGCCAGATCACTCCACGTCCGGACAATCCTATCATTAAGCGCCGTCATTGGCAAATAAGTCTCATTGGAAAAATTTTCCAGCTCGGATGATGTATTGAGCTCCAGCGCGACGAGGTTCTTGACATTGGCGATCTCCACTAGTTCCGGGACACTTGCGAATGAGGTGAATAGGGTCAATGCGACGCCCCAATGCAGAGTGTCACTCTTAATTTGATTCAGATAATCTCGCATTGGCATACGAGGCCCTTCGATTTTCATGAGACGGTACCGAGAGATCTCTCGGTATTGGGAGGGATATGCTGTCACCAATAGTTTCCACATGTAGAACGTTCTCTTTTTGCTGTAGACGAGTCAATGAATTGAACTGAATTTATGCGAAGGCAACTTACCTCTTTCCAAGACAATCCCAGAGATACTTCGCAATCGTCCACGGAACATTAGCAAACAGTTCCGGCGTCAAAATACTCTGGTCAGAGAGTGTCTGTCGCATTGCAGAATGTTTGAGTGATGGAGAACCAGATTCGCTGGTCTCCTCCCATCCTATTGTCAGATAGGGATTCTCATGGACCCAGGAAGGGCCTCTCGGCCCTTTTGAAGGTGCCACTGCTAAAGACATCGGGAATATGCTGTTCTGATTATAATGGCTGGGGTTGTCGGGAGGCTTGCATTGAAGCCGAAAAGTTATACAGCAAAAAGCTTTGAATTCGTCTCGATTGTACAAACTACAATCTCACAATCTCACACCCTTCGCGTTTGACAAATCGGAGAAATAAGCGACGCGACACGTGATTGGTCGAATATGGAATTCAGCATTTCTCTCGCTTTTTAGCATTTGTTCAATTCAGAGTCCTCTAGAAATTGATCTGATTGAAAAAGGATGTTCTAACTTTGAAGACCAATTGACATCGAGCGTTTCAATATCCCCCACTACATGAGTACAGTACAGCATTGACAAGACACAGCACACATTTGGTAGAACTGATACGCATCAAAATCATGCCTTGAGCGTGGACAACCGTCCTCCGATGAGAACAGACCCGGCAGGCAAATGATCCCTCTCAAATCAAGAACTTTTGATGCTCCGCGAGATTGCAAGATATACTAGCTTCGGAACAGCGACTTAAGGAGCTCCGGATTGTGAAGTCCAGAATAATATACGGCGTAGTCCTCCATCATACTAGCTGTCACGACATAGGTCCCTTGCTCGATCAAAAGCTCATGTGTTCTTTCAATCTGTAGTGGTTCCAAAGAAGCTCGAATCGGCGATTGTGGTCAACTCATAGTTGGCGCTTTCACTGAGTGGTTGCGCTTAGCGTCAGCCAGCATACAAGCGAATATAATGAGCACTTCAGGTCCACCATACTCTGCCTTAACTCTATGGCATCTTTTGGTGGCGTAACTACTCAAGGTCACAGAGTAGAAAGATCGATAAGATCTTTTTGATATTGATCCTCTAATGGTGATGAACGGCTGGCGGAAGCCCTTGGTCGAGCTGCAATGTCTCCCCGGAAGGTATCTCTGGTCAGATGTGAGTTCAAGAGTGTCGCGAAGTCATGAATTCGTTCAACATAACCGAACAGTACCGTAACAAATGAAAATTAAACCAGGACATGTACTCACTAGTGGTACATGCCACTCGGAAAATGTAACAACCAGCTTTCCCAATTCTCTACGTGCAACCATCCGTTGCGCCAGGCTATATCCAGCTTTCCATGTAGGGTCTCCAAGGCAAAACATTCAGTCCACGTGCATCGGACTGAACACAAATAGGGATTGAAGGAGAAAATACTAAAAACGTGAGTGCTATTCAAACTTACCAAAGTATTTCTGAGAGTCCCTCTTGAACCGTGTCGAGCATACGGTCTTGTTTCCTGTTTAGAGAACTCGGTTCATGGAGTATCAAGGCACACTGCTTGTAGATTCAATGCTGTCTCGCTGATAATTGGCATATGTGCGAAATCAACTGATACCGTTCCATGATTTTAAGTAGATGGCGGCAGCCCAAAAAACAGCAAATCCGGTTCTTGGTTCTGCGGTTGAGGACTGGCAGAAGGATGTCACTGCAAAGAGATCTAGTAGTGAATGAAGGTAATGGAAAGAGTGTACTGCAGTGTGGATGTGTATAAACGGGTATGTCATGGTTCTTGATAGAAGGTTACTTTCAAGCGAATGTTCTAATGCAGAAGAGAAAAGGAAATCGAGTATTTCAATATCAAGAAAGATTTACCATACATAATATGAACTGAATATACCACAGATAACACAGAAAACAAATAAACCAGGGAAAAAAAAAAAAAAAAAGGCATCAAAAGCATAGCATTCAGAAAAACACGTCCCACCATTGACTCTTTACAGGCGTGCCAGGTTCACGACTTCTCCCGGAGCATGATAAGTAGGCACTCTCATCTCCAAAGCAGAACCAGAGTATCCCAGATCCTCCGCGGTGAGAACCGCACATTTCTCGCCGATGAGTAGAGCAGTCTGGTAGAGAATCAAGTTAGCCAAGTCCAAAAATAAGAAGACAAGTAAGAAGATTAGGGGACGTACGCTAAACGTGTTGCAGCCCACGTTATCTGGACAGATAGACAGATCGCAGACCTTGAGGCCTTTCACGCCGTGGACGTTGAGACGCTCATCGACAACACCGTGCTTGACGAACGAGTTGCCCTCTCTGGGTGCCATGCTGCAAGTACCCAGCGAGTGCCATGTGGTTTCGACGTGACGTTGAACTATGAGAATTAGTATTGAACAACAAATTAAGTATAAAGAAGTTTGGCAAGACTCACCCCATTTCTCAATCTGCTCGAGATCATCCGCACTATAATCAAGCGGTGCTCGTGTCTCCTGCTTGTGAGAGTTGAGGAAAGTCGACGCAGGCTGCTCTCCCGGTCCCAGAGGATGGGACCAAGAACCATGTTGAATGCCAGCTGAATGGTGATTCGGTCCGGCATAGGCATTGGTCGTCGCAAGATCGAGGTCAAATGCGCGAGCCGGAGAGTTGTATTTGAAGTGAGGGTGCATGCCAGTCACCTCTCCTGCATACGCATTCATACGGCGAGCTGTCTCTCGGGACTTGATGTAGCCCCAGACCATGGGAGCCATGTCACGTTTGTCGTTCATGAAACCGGCATCGAAGTCCGGGTTCTCGTAGGGGTCTGAGGATTGGATATGGGTGAATCCACGAGAGAATGGGTATTCCTGTGCATTTCGTTAACCAAGAAATAATTCAAAGGTAGTCCTTCCACTTACCAAGAAATGGAACATGGTGAAGAACTTGCCCGGTGGCATGAGCATGTGATCACCGAACCATCCTGAAATGATCGAATAATGCATAACAGGCTTGTCCGGCTTATCCTTGAAGTAGGACTCCCATCCTTTCACAAAATCAGATGTAGGCCACCTCTTCATCTCCTCCAGTTCCTGCTGAGTCGGTCTAATCTTCACACCAGCATCAATACCATTCGTGGCTAGAGGACCAGTGCCCTTCAGGTTCCACTCGTCATAGACCTTCTTCTGAACTTCAGGGTCTCCCCGGATAAAGTCATCAAACGACTCAGTTTCAGGCTTAGCCCTGTACACAGAGAATGTAAGGTAGTGATCCTGGAAATTGCGGCCCACGCCCGGCAGGTCCACAATCGGCTTGACTCCAACTGCGCGGAGCTTCTCAGGATCACCAATTCCAGATCTTTGAAGGACGAGGGGAGAGCTCATAGTACCGCTGCTGACAATGATCTGCTTACGGGCTCTGAAGATCTTGCGGGGTGGGTTACGACCGTCCAAAGGCTTGGTTGGGATCGTTGCGACTCCGACTGCCCTGCCGTCTTCGATGATGACCTTGTCCACTTTGGTGTTGCACTTCAAGTGCAGGTTGGAATGCCTGCTTCGAGTGCTGTGGACGTATGCATGAGCAGCGTCACTTCGACGGCCTAGAGAAATCGTTAGCGACTTCTCCTCCAGTGTATAGAGAAAAAAGGTTCCTTACCAGTATCACGGTTGATCCACTTCAACCAATGTTCAGAACCGTGGCTATACAGACAGTTAGTCAACGGACAGTCAGACATCCCTCTCCGGAGCAATTTACCCAGTTTTGAGATCCTGCAGGTCATCCGTGACCGGGATGTCAAGAGACTCCGCTGCACGAAGAAAGTCCTGCATAACAGGGTACGTATAGTTCCCAAAAGAGACCTTAATGGGGCCATCGAAACCGTGAAGCTCTCTATTGTTGCAAGCACGTTGGTAAGTCTCGTGCTTTCTCATCAAAGGCAAGAGCTCCTTTGTACGCCATCCCTTTGCCTGCCAGTCATCGTAGTCCGAAGCAGAAGCCCGAGTATACATCTGCAGGTCCAGTTAGTGGACTGACCGACTGGAATTACTTCCTTTGCAAAATGATATCTCACCATGAAGTTGACCGAGCTACCACCTCCAAGAATATTTGCACATGGAACAATAGCTTTCCGACCGTCAAGATACTCCGATGGTCGAGAGTGATAGAATGAAGCGGTCTTCGAGTCCAGCTTCATGTTCCGGGGGTAGATACCGGGGCGGTAGATCCTAAGATACAGACAGCGGTTAATAAACGCCATTGCTCAAGACAATTGGTATATGCTCACCATGGATTGTTCAAGTTATCTTCACCAGCCTCAATCAAGAGAACCGAGAGGTTATGGTCGAGGTTGGCTAGACGGCCGGCTGGTACGCAGCCGGCGCTGCCACCACCGCAGATGATGATATCCACCTCTTCGGGGATGGTCATGGTGCTCGTGGCTATTTTTGGATCCAAGAAGTTGAAACGAATGCAGTACAAGCGATGAGAGGCGTTCAAGGACCGTTATATAGCAGTACTCAGGGATTGACGTACCCCGCGCGACAAGTGATGCAAAATGCAAAGAGATATTAACCAGAATATCCAACCATAGACTGACAACTGGACAGCGGCCGGAGTCTGATCGACGGGAGCGCTGAGTACGAATGCCTTTACTTGGCCATGCTTTCCCCGCATTTCAGACGAGAAATCCGGGAAAAATCTACAATTAGGGTAATGTACAGATTACTCGGCATAAAATGACCGGGGACGTGCAAACATACAGTGGAAATTGTGCAGGGGGTTCTGGTGTCACTAGTCTTGTTTGTGGTGGCACACGGAGGTAAACTATAGTACAAAAATAGGGTACGATATAAGCAGGCTCCGTAGAAATTAGCAAGAAGAAGCATCAGTCTATCACGGCACGAATTGAGGACAGAAACAGTCGGGTTTTGAGGTGGAACATTAGGCCGTATATGGATTGACAAGGCCAAAAGGACGAGACGTCTTTCAATGTGACGAATGGCAAATCAAAATCGATAGGGCATGTTTCCGCTGTCTGTAGTGTAAAGTTCCAAACATCTGCATGATTGGCATCGGCCGTATTCCATATTGCGGGGGAACAGTAAAACGGACATCCGTCCCCGCACAAGAATTGGAGCTTTGGCCGGACTGGCAGCTCAACTCTTATTCGCTCTTTCCGAAGATAGACATGGTCACGTAGATCCAATACCCTATATTCTCGTATACAGCGCGTCTTTTCTCGTCCCATATTCCCAGATTACCCTTCTCCGCGCGGACCGCCGGACGCATGCATCCTGCAGCTTCTAGAACTTCACCTATCCCACTGCGTCCTAACTCATCAATCCACTGAGTTTTCGGGGAGAGGATAAAGTACTGTGTCATGCTGTGCCACAACAGTACAAAGAAAAGCGACCAGGTGACATCCATCCAACGACACGGCACCTTGCCCGCAGATAAGAAAAGAACATGTTACGGGGCAGAGAGTATTTGCCATTCTTGACGGCAGATATCTTGTCAACTCCGCACTCGAAGTACTAATGTCAACTGTCATCATGACCGGGACTGTTGCTGGGCAAACTGACGTCGCTGCTCCAGAATTTGCATCCGCAGACCCTCAGAAGCCAACTCCACATCGAGAATAGCTCCAACTCCACGCTTCCAGGATTCCTCCAGACCAATCAGCTCCCCTTTACTGGATTCCTGCGCGATCTTTCTCTGTTTATTGACAGTCTCCGCAGCTTCCTTGGTCTCTGCCAATTCTTTCTCAATGCCACGCAGGATATCCTCCAACTGTGAGTTACCTATCAACCATGCATTCTTGCCATTTTCCTCAAGAAGGGCCAAGTTCTCGTGTCTCATAGACAGATGTGAACTGGCTGTGTAGGCCTTCTGTAATGTCCGGCGCCATTCATCGAGGTCCGGGGTAGAATTTCCCTCCGCATCAGTCTTTCGGGCGGGCGGCTCAGGAGCCTCGTAACGCGATAGGTCGATACCCCCAGTGAGTGGTAATCCGGCTGCCTTGCGCTCCAGCTCTTGTTGCATTAGAGGGGAAAATTGGGGTTCGGGGAAAGCGGGAATGGAGGAGTGGAGAGATGACGCATGATCTGGCGAGAGTTCTGCGGAGATGAGCTTCTCTGCGTTTGCTCGGGCATGCGCAGAAGGCTCATAGTCGATGTCTAAAAGAGATCGAAAATCGTTAGCCAAGGTGTCTACTTTGACGTGCATTCCGCGGATGAGCGTAACTCACAAGGAAGGGAATCGTGCGACTCGTTGATGAGTGTCATTTTGATTTGGGAGTATCAAGTCAATTTATAAGAGCTTCGGCTTTCCCAATTGACAACAACGAAGAAAAGACAACAACGAAGAAAAGACGGCGACGAAGGGCAATGCAGTCTCGACGCGACTGGCGACTGGGAGCTTTTCTTGAACGCTTTCGACGAAGGCGGTGAGACTCCTTGACTAATCATGGTTTCACGTGATTGTTTATCATCGTGACATCGTCTGGATTACGACCACATTCCAAGCTGATCATCTTTTGCTGGAGATTACCCTTGGTAAAGACATCCTTATATATCCTTAAATAGTATCAAACACTTTCAATGAGGCTGCTAATTATCTTACACAGGACTAGCTTTAACCTGACTGTTGTTGCCAAGCCGCGGCCCTAATTCGCTTTGTATAGGTTAGTATTTTGTACTTCCCTCGGTAATCCAGGAAATTTCACGAGAGATCGACTTCTGGAGTACTTCCGGCGTGCGGGGTTTCTCTAATGTGCTCGATTGAGGATTAATTTTTGAACAATGCTCCAGACATCAGCAACTTGCGCAAGGATGTCCAGTCTCAGGATAGGTGTGGTTCTATCCGGGGCGCTTATAGCAGCATTCCTATTATTGCAACTGGTTTTAAGCATCCAAGACCTAAAGCTGCCACTAAAAACCGATGGGAGGAGCTTTGCAGGGAATTCTAGCTCGAATGAGGATGTATTCCTCCTGGGTGCGGGCAAAGCCGATATCACAGGGTACAGCAGCATATTCTGAAACTCTCACTTAATATTTGCTAATGTCTCTTCAGGCCCACCGTTGAATTGGTTTTTAATGGCTTTGCAAACACGAATCAAGTCGGATCTGGTCTTCGACAAAGGATCTACTCTCGTGCGTTTATTGTTGCTAACCCAAGTCATCCGGAAGACACATTTATCTATGTGGTTCTCGACGCATTGACAGGAGATACTGGTATTCGCCATGGCGTGCTCGAGGGCCTCGCGAGCCTTGGTCCAGATTATGCGCGATACAACGAGCGCAATTTGGCATTGACTGGAACGCACTCTCACTCAGGGCCTGGGGCGTGGATGAACTATTTGCTCCCTCAGATTCCTTGTAAGGGGTTTGATAAGCAAAGCCACCAAGCTGTTGTCGACGGTGCTTTATTATCTATTCAACGAGCACACGAGAGCTTAGCTCCAGGGCGCCTCACATTTAGCTCCATTGATCTAGATGCCAACGTCAATAGGAGTCCATACGCGTATGACGCCAATCCCGAAGAAGAAAAAGGACGATACTCGGACAACGTGGACAAGACTATGACTCTCCTGAGATTTGATCGGGAATCGGATGATAAAACCACGGCTATCCTGACTTTCTTTCCCGTGCACGGCACGTCAATGTATAGCAACAACACCCTGGTCACAGGAGATAATAAGGGTGTTGCAGCATGGCTTTTTGAGCGAAGCGCTCGAGACGACGATAGATTCGCCGATGATTTTGTTGCAGGTTTCTCGCAGTCGAATGTCGGCGACACTAGCCCGAATATCTTTGGTGCATGGTGTGAAGACGGATCAGGAGAACGGTGTCGATACGAAGATAGCACTTGTGGCGGAAAAAACAAACTGTGTCAGGGCCGAGGACCGTACTTCCGTGAACAGGATGCGGGTGCCAAGAGCTGTTTTGAGATCGGAAGGCGTCAGTATGCCGCTGCTAGACAGGCATACGAGCAGACAGATGCCGCTGCTACCAAGATCGTTGGAAGCTCCCAAGTCAACTTTTTTCATGTCTACCAGGACCTTTCAAACTATACTTTCCAGTCACCCTTCAATTCCAGCATCTTGGCCACGTGCCCAGCAGCGATGGGTTTCTCCTTCGCTGCTGGTACCACGGATGGATCGGGCCAGTTCGACTTTACGCAAAACAACAGCTCCCCAGCTAAATCCAACCCCCTGTGGCTCGTCGTGCGCGACTTTTTGCATCTACCGTCGGACGACCAAAAGGCTTGTCAAGCCTCCAAGGAAGTTCTCTTTGATATTGGGTCAATGTCTCAACCATATCCATGGGGTCCGAATATCGTGGACATTCAAGTTCTCCGGGTGGGGCAACTTATGATCATTGTCTCGGCCAGTGAAGCCACCACCATGTCTGGTAGGCGCTGGAAGGAAAGCGTTGCGAAATCTTCAAGGGACATACTTTCTATTGCGGATCCTCTGGTGGTTCTCGGTGCTCCTTCGAATAGCTATGCCCACTACGTTACTACCGAGGAAGAATATGGCATCCAACGCTATGAAGGCGCTTCTACTCTTTACGGGCCAAACACACTTGCGGCCTACATTAACCTGACCCTTACATATCTTCCGTATTTAGGAAATTCGTCCCAGGTTATCGGATTGCCTGCGATTCCTTCTGGGCCTAGCCCGCCGGTTAACACTAACAAGTCCTTGAGTTTCATTCCGTCAGTGGTGTTCGATAATGCGCCATTTGGGAAATCATTTGGAGACGTTATTTCATCACCGCTAGATATTGTTTATCGACCTGGTGACACAGTACGAACTTCCTTTGTTGGAGCTAACCCACGGAATAGCCTTCGCCTCGAGTCCACATTTGCAGCGGTTGAAAGGCGAAATTCTGAAACAGGCTCCTGGGAAGCCGTGCGCACTGACAGCGACTGGAATCTTCTCTACCACTGGAAGAGAACAAACACCGTTCTTGGAATTAGCGAAGTGAGCATCGAGTGGCAGATTGAGGACGACTACTACAATCTTGGAAGTCCTAAGCCCTTGGAGAATGGAACCTACCGTATGCGCTACTACGGGGATTCTAGGAGCGTACTGGGCAACATCAAAACATTCGAGGGAACTGGAGAACCGTTTACTGTGGTAGTTGATTAGTCTCTTGCTAGATGTCCGAAATAACACAATCTTTCCGACGCTTCCGCACAAATGACCTATTGAGCTATCTTGATATTGTGTAACTGATGAGCATTATCCCGATCCCTCTGTCGCAGCCACAATCACTGACAGCGACTTTCCACGTGCTATTGGCGCATTCTTGCCGCGCGCGTTCTTTGTGTTTGAATTTCAGCCATTTAAGGCACTTCTCGAGTCTTTGTTCAACGACCCGCAGGATCTTGCGAGACGGCCCTTCCATTTCAACCTCCGCAACCCTGCGGCCTACTTGCAGCCCTCTTCAGAAGTCCGGTAATGTTGTCCTAATATGGTCTGATGATTTTTTGTGCCCGAATTTCCTTTCTTCACATCCATTCAACTTCTACGGACTCGACTCCGGGTCAAGTCTTCTTTCATGATCTCGCATGCTGGTGCTACTTTGTAGCCCAGAAACTGTTCAAAGAAAGTCCTGCTGGGTTTAAAAGAGCATCTCTTTTCAGAATGGGCCTCTTGCGCAATCATTCCATCCTTCCCTTTTATATCCACTCGCCTGCCCCCAAGTGACAGCAGGATATCCCAATTGTGATTATCAATCCTCCACCAACCGAACAAGATGCATTTCGCTCACTTGGCTACGGCCGCCTTTCTATTCGCTCACCCTTCCTCGGCTAGGCCTGTCGACGAACCCTGGAGTACTCTCCTCTCCATCCCTTGGCCATACTGGAACAAAGTTACTGCCGATTTCACTACAGTCGCCGTGAAGCGAGATGCTACACCCACGAACCTTCCGCGAGATGGCCCAGTCCCCGACTCCTACACTGTCGACGGCACCGCCTATTCCTATAACCCCTGGACGCATCCCATTCGCGGCGTCGTACCCACTGACATTCCTGATGCCCATTCTGATGCTGATGCCGATGCTGAGCACCCCACACCCACGAAGCTTCCGCGGGACGGCTTCTGGCCCGAATCCTACACTGTCAGCGGCACCGTCTATCCGTTTGATATTCACACACATGCCATTCGCGACGCTGCCCTGACTGACGCCCCGGATCCCGATCCTGAAGTCTATATTAACACTGATTACATTACATACGACATTCCTCAGCACGCTACCATCACAAAGTTTGGCAAGGTTGTTACGATGGACAACTTCTTCACCCTCGACGGCACCATCTATCCCTGGATCCCCCTCACGAACGCCATCCGCGACGTCGTCCCCACTGACATTCCCGAAGCCGAAAATTATGCTGATGCGTCCCCCTCCGAGCCTCTCTTCGCAGAAGCAAAACCCACCCTCGAGGTTAGGACCGAGGAGGCCCCTTCCAATGAAACCGCCACGCAGACCAGTAAGTTCTTCCCTGAGATCGTGCTGGTGTCGCCTGGTGCCTCGTCTACGGGGACGAAGACTCTCCCTTCCGATTTCTTTGAAGTCCACAGCACTAGCACTAGTAGTGCGAAAAGCGTGATCACTCCGATTGACCTTACGCAGGAAACGGTCATTACGCCGATTGACCCCTGGTGGACTACATCATCGAGCGATCGTGTTGGGACGACGCTCGTCAAGATCGTTGTTACTCACACTGACTACTATGATGAGAAGCTTACTACTACTTCTACGCCTACGACTAGTAGTGTGGTGACTGATATTGGGACTTGGACTAAGACTGTTCCGGTTTAAGGAGAGTCTTTTGGTTTGAACTTTGTTTTCTTTGGTTTTCGTCATGGATTTTGTGTATTGTGTTGTGTTTATGCTGCGCAGGAATTTAACACCAGGTTTATTATATTGCTCTCAGTGCACCACTAGCAGGTATTGTATATCATGCTTTGGAGCTGATATATCCTAATCCAATCCTAAATTTGAATCAATTGAATAATGCATTGCCTAGATCAGAAACCCACCCTAGGAGAATAATATAAAAACATAACCAAGTCATCCATCGTAATGTGAAAACAACAAAAGAAAGACGCAAATAAAAAACCAAGCAAATAACCCAACTCCATACCAAACCGATCCAATTTAAAGCTCCGACAAAACACCCCCGGCCTCCGCAAACTTCTTCTGAAACTCCTTCACACTAGCCCATTGCCTCAGCTCCTCTTCATCTCGATCATGGTCACTCAGATAGCTCATGCTCCGCCCGTACTGCTGCGGACTACTTGCTGTCGTCGCGGGGGCGGATAGACCCTCGAGGCGCATGAGGGTGTCGATGAAGGCGTGGAGGTAGGTTTGTGTTTCGGCCATGGTTAGGGGGTGCGGGCCTGGTGCGGAGGAGTCGGTGGCTGTGTGGTATGGAGAGTGGTCGTCGAAGGTGCCGGGGTAGTTTAGGAGGGTGGAGGCTACTTGGCGGATTTTGGAGGTCTGTTTTGATGTCAGCGAGAAGTCAGAAATAATAGTGGGAGGGGGCTTACAATGCTAACGCCATTAGGCTCCATGTTGATCTCGTTGACAGAACGCAGCAAGACCATGAGATCGCGAATGACCAGCCGGCGTTCCTCCGCCATCATACGACCGATGAAATCAGCCTGCGCATGTGTATACTGCAGCATCGCAATATCCCCCGGTGATTCGCCCTCCAGCTTCACCGTCGACCCTGGGGTCGCAGGGGATCCGTGTTCTAACGGTTTCTGATGCATCATTTTCTGATGAGCCCCGTAAATGTTCCAGTACTTTTCCACCAGGTATGACCGTGTGCCTAGTTGCGAAGCGTAGATGTTCGCCTTCTGAATCTCGTACTGGATGGCGCGACGATCTTGTGCGTCCGGGTCTTCCATGGCGGCTCGGACGGGATCGAACTTGCGCTGTTCTGGACTTACTGGTGTTGCCAGTGTCCATTGGAGGGATAATTCGCGTGGTACATGGGCCAACGCATTTTTGCAATTCTGTAGACACTCCCAGAGTAAGCTTCGTTGTCGCTCATAATCGAAGATCAGACCACTCCCGAATGCAAGTTCCCATGCGTGGAGCGAGTTGTACGAATTGAAAACTCGCACGTTCGCGTTGAACCCCGCCAGACGCGAGACCGTGCTGGGTGGTTGCGGCCCTGCATGCGTCGAGAACAGGAATTCATCATCAATCTCCATAGGCAGAGGAGGGTACCGCTCTGTCGGAGTTTCCGGCGGAAAGTGAGCGCTGATGTCCATGGAGCCCATTTGTTGTAACGTTCGAAATCCCACCAGGGTCGTGTAAAAGAGACGCCGCCCCAATTCCTGCTGGATAATATCGACTTGATACCCATCTGCGAGTGTTGCACCAGCAGCCATTGGATCTAAATCTGGCGAAGCCGGGCTCGTGGGATTGCTGCCAGCTAATCTCGGGGACTGCCGACACAAATCATACACCTGCAACATCGTACGGCATTCCGCTAGATAGGCACGGCAGCGTCGCATATTCCACACATACCCTGCGCAAAGTCCCAGGAAGTAGCTTATGGCCGCGTCATAAACCGTGGCCGTCCGATCGAGGTATCCAGTCCCGCGTGCCTGCACTGCAACATCATGGCACCGCTTGACCAGGGCCATTGAGTGTGGAAATGCAGCCTTTTCAGCTGCCGTCCTTAAATGTTGCTTTGGCCGCCTGGGGAACGACGCGACCAGCGACCCGATCATGCCGGCCAGGAGGGCCAAAAAGGTAGGATTTGTAACATCCTCGCGACGCTCGAATGCTGCGCGAAAGGTAGGTTCGTGCGGTACGGGGACTAACGGATGGATATAGGTGAAGAAATCGTCGATGAGCAATCGTACTGTGGGTAATGGGCATATCGATTCCGCAGACATCCAGGAGGTAGTGGTACTAGTAGGCGGCGGCGGAACTGGCGCTGATGCTATGTCGGAAGTTGAGGGACTGGGCGACGCCGTTGGAGAGCCCACGGAAGCAGTGGCAGCAGATCCTGGGCTTGGGCCCAGTTTCTGTTTCTTAATGGCTTCAGCATGGCGATTCGGGGGACCGCGTCGTCGGCTTGGTCGTTCGTAGGTACACGGAATGTCCAGACTGGCACAGGAGCGACAGGGCGGGCCACTGGTGTCGCACTACGCAATTAATATCATGGCAATCAGAAGAAGAGAGGTATGATGAGAGAGATACCTTGACCTTGCGGATACTGCAGGCATCGCAGGCCTTGCGCAGTCTGGTTTTGCTGTCCATGGAGACGATGACGCAATGGGGGCTATTCCATGCTTCAGGACATGATCAGGGCGATATACTGAGAACGGACAAAGTAGAAGAGAGAAATAGCATTATAAGAAGGATTGAATGTTTAGACAAGGACAGATCCGGGGAGACCGGGGGGTGAGGCTCAAAGGATCAAGGGTTTCCCCAGAGACTTTTCGGTTCTCCGGCGGGGGGGAATGCGGAAGAGGCTGATCTCGGTACAATCAGGGGTACCGGCATATACGGGGTATACGACTATACCGGGGTGCACCTGGCCTAGAATGTACAGATTAGCTGTTCTTTCATGTTCAAATTCTCTATATGATCATCCCTCCCCCACCATGTCTCTGCTAAGAAACCTCCGCTATATGAGTTAGAGGATACATTATGGACCGATGCAACGCTATCCATCTTGGTGCGGTTTCAGTTCTTTGACTGCAAAAACCCTCAGAAAGTTTGGGAGGGAGTTATCTCGTGTCCACGATGCCTTCTACAAGGCTGCGGCCGTGTTCGCGTACCGTGAAAATCCTCCCGGGGGACTTCTGAATGACTCGTGACGATTGCCATCCTTGAACTCGAGTCCACAGAGACGTATGGCGATCTTATACGCCTGTTAGTGGCCAAAGTCGTCGTGCTGGTCCTTGTGAAGGTCAATTGCATTGACCTTCGAGACCTTTAGCGGTCAGCCGCTTTGGGAATGGAAAGGATGCTTGAAACTCGATCACGATGGGTACATCTTTTTGAGAGACTCCGTGACTATCGTGCATTCGCCATAGGTAGTGTACGTTTTTCTAGACCTTGGTTGACTTATTGTCAACGCATATGAAGAACTGGGAGTGGTTTTTGTACTCTAATAACCTACCCTGGTTACTATGTCAATCACTTTATTATCATTCTTTGGATCTCCAGTACTTGTACGGAGCCTGTAGTGCAGGTGTTGTTCGGATGAAGCTGTTAGGGCGTGCTTTAAAGGTACCTTCCCTTTCTGTCAACCCATCAACTTCTTACTCCCTCCCATTTCTTGCGACGCTTATACATCGCGAATCACACTCATTCTTCTCATATCGGTTGGCATCTATACTATAGGCAGTTGTCGAAAAGTTTTCGACTCCCTCTGGGCCGTTTCTCGACTTGTTCACCTTCCACCAGCTATCTATCATTCAGCTCCGTATTTCTCTGCTGTATTCTTCTTCTTCACGTCAAGAATATCATCTACGAATATGAGGTAACTCAGAAACCCATCTAATCAACAAATGCATGACACTGACACCCACATCAAAGTTATTTAAACTATTACCGCATCGACACCAGCCACCGCACATGGAAGAAGACCTGGCCACAATACACCAAAGATATCAGACAGATCATGCGCGCCTCTGGAGCCTACAAGGCTGATCCTGATAGAATCGTCAAGCACTGAATTGGATACAAAGGGCACTGCGAGGGATTCTTCGCAACTGCTAATAAACCCTATGAAGTTGGCGTTGCCTGTGTCTTGTTGAGAGCCTTCATGCTGGTGCCGGATGCTTGTCAGATTGTGTGAGTCTTCTTATCTTCTGTTTTCTTTCTGATTGAGGACTGTGCTGGTTTTGGATATTAGTTCTGGTGATTGGGAGGACTGGGAGCCGGCTTGGGCCCTTTACAAGAGTATGTTGGGGGGGAACCAGTGTGCCCGTGGGACCGCGGTGACTATACAAGACCTACTTTAGATTCTCGATTCCGGAGGCTATGGAGGAGTTTCCGAGGGAAGAGCCGGGATGGTTGACGCTTTCTCAGTTTGGTTTAGATGATGGCGCATATGCTGGTGATGATAATTTTATCGTTATGGTTATTATTCGGGTGGCAACGATTAGGTTAGGTGGAATAAATACACGCAGAGTAAGCTCTTCTGCCTGGATTTGACGTCGAGTGCATCGTAGTCTGCTTGCCTAGTGTAGTAGAGAAGATGTCATGACTATAGGCAGAAGTTGGGGTCTTCTTAAACCCTTCCATCTATTTACTATTGAACTAAATACTACTCTCTTCGGCTTGAGATATCATCTATCAAAATGCGGTAAGTCAAAACTAGACAATCGTCAACAAAAACACACTAACACCGATAAGTTATACACACTACTATCGCATCTATACCAATCACTGCGATTGGAAGAAGATCTGGCCTCGACTCATCAAAGACACCAAAAGAATCATCCGCGCTTCCCACGTGAAGGTGACTAACTCCAGAGGATACGACTTAAAACCCGATGACAAGGTCCCATCCCCCACAGTCAGCAAGAAGGACGGAATCGGCATTAACGGGATTGGTCGTAATGCACACGAACCATTCACCATCAGCTGCAAAGGTCGTATGTCTATGGGGTTCACGAAGACTGCGCGCAAGCCGTACGATGATGTGGTTATGTGTGTGTTGTTGAGGGCGTATATGCTCGCGCCAAGTGTTGTTCAGGTTTCGTAAGTTTCCTCCTTCCGTTGTATTTGAGGGTTCAGGATGATGATTATGCTTTATAGTTCTGATGAGGACTGGATGGACTGGCAGCCGGCACGGTATAACTATTTATAGGAATGTTTTTGGTGAGGAACCTTTGTGTCCGTGGGAGAATAACGGTGTGATCCCTTCGACCATGGATTCAGGTCAAGATATGCCTCCTTCCACCGGCTGCTTTGGGATGCTTTGGTTTGGCGTACGGAGATGATGCCAGGTTGAGATGATGTTGGGAAGGGCAGAGTAACGGGTTTGTTTGCTATTAGGGTTCTTCGTATAATGGACATCGAATACGTGAACAGCGTTCATGTAATTAGCTAATTGCGAAGGTGTCACTCTTTTAGATCGTTCTAAGTAGTAGAAGGAATGTTCTGGTTGTAGGCAAGCATAGTGGGTGTTAAACTGCACCTTCCCTTTCTGTGCCGGTTTTCCTCTATTCACTTTCATCCTCCATCCCCCGTCCACCATCCACCTTCAACCTCCCATTCATTTCTCGCCCACCAAGTCCACGTTCTTCTTTCATTTCAATTCCAGTATCCCACTAGTCTCTCCATCACGTCAAGGATAGCATCCAATCCACCACAATGGGGTAAGCCAGAACCATCCAAACAACCCATCGACACCTACTAACACCAAAAAGCTACACCCACCACTACCGCATCGACACCAGCCATCACGAATGGAAGAAGATCTGGCCTCAGTTTATCGTCGATGTCAAACAAATCATCCACGCCTCTGTAGTCGACGTGACCGGTCCCGATGGAATGCACTACACCAGACCCGACCCTGACGAGGACGATAGCAATAACGCCCGCCCAATTCCACCTCCCGTCATCAGCGTCAAGCGTGGAGTGGAAATCAATGGAGTTGGACGTGACGCTCATGAGCCGTTCACTATCGCCTGCGATACTCATATTAATATGGGATTCTGCAAGACTGCGCACAAACCCTACGACGACGTGGTCACTTGTATCTTGTTGAGGGCTTTCATGGTGGCTCCGAATGCTTGCCAGATTTCGTGCGTTTCATCTTTCTCCTTGTTCGCGATAGGCAAGTCGAGCTAATTTGAATTTTAGTTCCGACGGATCGTGGCACGAGTGGGAACCGGCTCGGTCGACCTACAAGAGTTTGTGGAAGGAGGATGCCGTATGTCCCTGGGATGGCGGTGATTACGCGAGCTCCAAGGCCAAGCCTGACGATGCCACTGGTAGTTCTCGCCTTCGAAAGCTGTTCAAGTGGCTCCGTGGAGGTTATGAGCGTGAGGGTTAATGGTTCACGGCTTCGTTTCGATCCGGATGTTGGCGATGAGAATTGTACTGCAAGGTTATATGTGCGAAAGTGGTAGATGGTGTTGACACTGCTTTGTTATTACGTTCATTCAGATATGCCTCGGGGTACGGTAATGCAATGCTTTATGGTCAACTTTGGTTCGCTTATAGCGTACAGAGTCGCGACAAGGCCAAAGCAAGCTGCCAAACTATCACGCGAATAAGTTCCATTGCAAAGGCTACAAAGCCAGTAAATAATATCCAATGTAACAAGCCCAACAGTACATCATATCACATAAACATGGCATTGGTATATTCAGTTTCGTCAATCGTGGGTATCGGTAATATCTCTTAGCCCACCTGCATCAGGTGGTATGTACACGCTTAGGCCGCTTCCTCGTCGTTATATCTCGGAATTTCTGGCTCACGTCGCTGCTCCAACAGACCACGTTTGTTTTCCAACTCTGAAGCCCAAAGAGCAGAGCCGACGGCCGTCGTCATCAGGAAGAACATCGAAAAAATCGGAACCAGCTGTAGCAGCAAAGCCACCGTTCCAAACCTGCCATTGTCAACAACCCGAACCAAGAGAAACAAAGATTGAAAAGATAACTCACGATGTATACTGAAGCTGCCTCTGCCGAATCCGCTCCTTCCTCTGCTTCTTCGGCACATCCAACAACTGAAAGTACCGCCAGTGGTGAAACGGTCCAGCACGATAGCCCGTCAACAGCAGGAACATCGGCACGCCAGCAACGGGGATCAAGTTCAGCGGCAGCAGAATCACAAACTCAACAATCTGTCTCAGGGAAAACGGCGCATACACAGCCCCCTTCATCGGTTTCCCAAGCCGCTGCACGATATTATCTCCCTGGGGATATAGCACCCGAGAAGTCGTAACTAGCTCTCCATGACCTTCATTGACTAGTACCGCATCAAATATATCCACCAGCGTCTCGTCAACGAAGAATGCTTCGAACAGCGCGGCCACGATGGCTGCGCCTTCGCCCAGGACTAAGAAGGCACCGCTGATCCAGGCGGTTTTGCCTTGGAAGATGGCGAGGAAGGCGACTTGCGGTATGTATGTGAAGAGGAAGAGGAGGACGTAGATAAATGTCGAAAGGAGGATGATTGGGATTAATCGAGCTTTAAATAAGGGCCAGAGAAAGCGATGGGTGGAATAGTACAGGATTCCCTGTTAGGCGTCAGCATTCAGTCTGTTTTGGGGGAATGTCAGGTATCGTTGTCGAAACGTACTCGGAAGGGAAATAGCCAAGCAGCGCTATTCATATTCAAAGATCGGGTCATGGTAGATATATTTTTATACCAACAGTGGTATTGTTCCTGTTTAGATGACGAGGCATAAAACGACGTCGGTTGTTGGATGCCAAGACAGCACTATTTTTATCGATAAGCGCTCACCGCCCGGCATACATATAAAAATCCGAAATTTTTCTCATCCTCTGAACCTTCTCTTTTTTTCCTACCAAAACTGAAACTCCTTTCTATTCACTCTGAAATCCCACATCGCTCAATGGATATCTGGAGGGGAAATGAAAGGATAGAATGAATTTGCTTGCTTACCCCGGATTCTTCTTTCTTGCGTGGAGCGTTCGGAAATACAACTCGCAATACATCTCTCTCAACAGCCTCACTAGTATTGCTTAAACTCGACATGTAACATGGCGGTTCAATTTGTCTTTATAATGATGGGTAATCGTCTGGATAATGTCTTCCAGGCTGTGCAGGACTGCCGTGGGCTCGAGACTCGGCTCAGCTCTGTCTGTCCATCCTGTCAAACTGCGGTCGATCCAGATGGCCTTCAGGCCTGCGTTGCGCGCGCCATTGATGTCGAATGGATTGGCACTGATCACCCAGATGTCTTCCTTTTGGGATGCTAATCCCGCCGTCTCCGCCAAGTGGTTATACACTGCCGGCGCTGGCTTGAATTGTTTGACCTCTTCAACTGTGACGATTTCTTGAAAAACTGCCGAGTATGGTGCGAGGTCCTTTGATTTTGACAATGAATGGGATACCATTGTCTTGGTGCCGTTGGTGAACACCACCGGTACGACACCGGGGGTCACTGCCAGTCGACTCAATGTTGGTCCGACATCCGGGAACGTTCCCATGTTCTCGAAGGCGGCCATGAGCCTGTTGATGTGCTGCTCTGCCGGATCGGCTCCGGGGGTTTCTGCTAAGGTATGGGACAGGGCGTTACGAGTTACTTCGGAGAAGGGTAGAAAGCGTCCTGTCAACGGTTTAGTAGTGTGAACAGCATCGTAGAAACGCAGTCACGCACCCAAACTGTTCAATCTCCAAGTGTACGCCAGCTGGTGCTGTCTCCATGTCTTTAGGATGGCCTCAGCGTTGGCTTTTGGGAAGTGCTTTTCCAGTTCTTGGGCGATGGTCTCCATAGTGAGGACAGTCCCGTAGATGTCCATGGCAATCACGACTTTCTTGGTCATTTTGTAGAATCTATGACTGCAGGAGCTCAATGTATCAATTGATTCAATTCAACTGGATATGTACAGAGAAATCCCCTTAATACCCCTGGGGGTAGACTAGAATACGCGGGGACGAAAGCTACTTACTAACGATGACATCAATCCGCGATCTTCTCACATCGCGTGGATTTCCATCACCACCGCAAAGAGCACCATGAACTCCAACTATGAAGTCTTCCGCGATATTCTGTCCGGCATTTTAGTCGCGAGGTCCAATGAAAGGCCTCGCGAGCCCTCAAAGCGCAAAGCAAACAAGGCGCGGAGAAATAACAATTCGAGCAGCAATAATAATGTGAAGGCCACGCCCGTCGTCAAAAGAGAACCTATTCAGAGGGCTAATCCCGAGGATTTGGCCGAGTTTGTTGATGTATTTACCGTTCCTCCCCCTACAATTGGAGACGAATACTAAAGTAAGCCAGTTCCTCGCCTCCGAAATCTTCACCCACCTCCCCGACACCCTCCAAACCCTTTCCTACAGCACAACCCAACAAGATCTCTCCCTCCGAACAGACACCTACCCAACCCCCCTCCCAACCCCCCTCATCGAAACCCTCTCCTCAACCCTCCCATCCACCGTAACCGAAACCCTCACCGTCTACGGCCTAATCCCCGACCCCACCGACATCCCCGAAACCCTCCTCTCCCCACTCCTAAACGAGTACGTCTCCAGCGTAACAGCGGGACCACCAGTTTGGGCATCGACGCGGACAGACGCATGCGAGATCTGTGAACGGGATTGGATACCGCTTTCGTATCACCATTTGATTCCGCGGGCTGTGCATGAGAAGGTGCGCAAGAGAGGGTGGCATGAGGAGTGGATGTTGAATAGTGTTGCGTGGTTGTGTCGGGCGTGTCATAGTTTTGTGCATCGGATGGCGGGGAATGAGGAGTTGGCGAGGGAGTGGTATACCGTTGAGAAGATTTTGGAGAGGGAGGATGTGCAAGATTGGGCGAGATGGGTTAGTAGGATTCGGTGGAAGAAGACATGACATGACATTATTCGTGAATAGAAAGATAGAGGCATAGAGCTCGTGGCATCACATTATATCTGTGGATAAATGTATTGTACATGAAGTCATATCATTTTTGAACCCCCCGAAACACTTTTGTCATAAAACACCCGTTCTATATGCGTTGATATGCAAGCTCCCAAGACCCGAATAAAAATACAATGATCCAAAGGATCACAAGAATGGAAAGAGAAGAGAAAAGGGTATATCACAGATATCTCTTCTCGTAGATATCCTCATAACACTGGACATGGTCGCCGGGGGCGAACTCCGTCCAGCCTTCGAAGCTGATACCACATTCGGTATCTTTGCGCATTTCGGCCACGTCCTTCTTGACGTTCTTGAGAGAAGTCATCGAGCCTGAGAACGTAGTTAGCAAATGCCATCTGAACCAAAACACGGGAAAAGCAACTCACCATCATAAATAATATCCTGACCTCTCAGAACCCGAACCTTCTTGGTCTTTTGGATAATTCCATTGCGAACCCTACAACCCGCAATGGCAGTCGTCTCCCGTTTCTTGACGGTGATATCGAAGACCTGGCTGATCTCCGCCTCTCCCGTCACGCGCTGAGTCACATTGGGCGGCAACTGCTCACTGAGGATCTCCTTGACATCGTCCATAAGTTTGTAGATGACGTTGTGGTCCATGATTCTCACGCCTCGCTGTTCTGCCATTCGCAGCATAGCGTGATCGATCGCTGTGTTGAATGTGATGATGTTTCCACGGGCAGCGGCAGCGTGCTCAATATCAAACTCTCCCACTGGCCCGACAGCGGAACGGAGCACGTTCGGGTAGACCTCGTTGTTGCCAATCGCAGTGACTGAGTTCAGGACAGCCTCGACGGATCCATCAACGTCCGCCTTGATGATGAAGTGCACCGGTTTGGGACCGGAAGTAGCCTGTTCAACTTCTACATGATGACCGGTCTGTTCCAGTTCTTCCTGTCGACGTTTGTCGAGAAGCCCACGGCGAGCCTCGTTGATGGCCGTGGCATCTTCGCCGAGTTTCTGGGTCTCTGCCTGCTCCAACCGCCACTCAACCACATCCTTGGCTCTCTGTTCGGAAGGTGCTTGTATCATCTCCGTGCCGGCGTTTGGCTGCTCCCTCCAGCCGTCGATTTCAATGGGCATACCGGGTGTTGCTTCATCAATCGTAACGCCAGCCTCGTTACGGAGGGTGCGCACACGAGCCCACGCATCACCTGCAACGACGATATCACCCACGCGTAGGGTACCACGCTTGACGAGCGCGGTGGTCACTCGACCGTAGCTCTTCGTTGTACTCTCAATAACCCAGCCTTCAACGTTACCTTCTGTGTCGGCTCGGTGGTCCTGCATGTCAGAAAGAGCCAGAATGGCTTCTTCGAGTTCCACCATTCCTAGGCCTGTCTTACCGCTCACGCCAATAGCCTGGACATCGCCGCCGTACTCTTCGACGTAGACATTATTAGCTGCGAGGTCCTGTTTCACCTTGTCGACATTGATGTCCTCCTTGTCAATCTTGCTGATAGCAACGACGATGGGAACCTTGGCTCCAGTGGCATGTCTAATGGCTTCGATCGTTTGGGGTTTGACACTGTCGTCTGCAGCTACCACAAGAACGACAATATCTGTGACGTCTGCTCCTCGACGACGCATCTCCAAGAAGGCTGCGTGACCGGGGGTATCCAAGAAAGTGATGGTCTGCCCAGAAGGCATGGCGACACTGAACGCACCAATGTGCTGCGTAATGCCTCCATGCTCTCCAGCAGCGATAGATGATTTGCGCAGCCAGTCCAGAATAGTGGTCTTGCCATGGTCGACATGGCCCATGATGGTGACCACAGGCGGCCTGGGAGGCAACGAGGACGGGTCTTCTGGTCCAGGGGCAGCAGTCAAATCGAACCCTTCCTCGGGCTGATCGAAAATGGGCTCAAAGTTGTACTCGACCGCGATTAGACCAGCCGTTTCTGCGTCCAAGACATGGCTATATGTAACACCCTCAAAGCCCATTTGTTCCATCCGTTGTACGAATTGAGCTGGCCGTACTCCAATGACGTCCGCAAGATTACTGACGCTGATGAACTCGGGCAGGAAAATAGGACTTGGGGCGACGTGCACTTCCTTTCGCCTTGTCCTTTCTTTCTTCGCGCGCTTTCGATCTTCTCGACGACGTCGGGTTTCCTCCTGGTCGTAACCTTCCTCCTCTTCGTCGTTCTTCCGTTGTTTCCGGCCATCACGACGCTTATGGTCCTTTCGGCGCTGTATCACTGGTTCCTCCTCCTCCAGACCCCATTGCCGTGAGTCCTGCTGGTTTCCCTCGATATCCTGGGATTGGAGTTCTGCAAGTTTCTCTCTGTCAATCTCCTCAATCGGATCGACGGCAACCACATCGTCTGACTTTGAGATTGGCTCTCCAGCGTTTTCGTCGCCTAGTAAGTCACCTATATCTTCTGACCACGCTGAATATTTCTTGCTTCTCCGTGCTGCGGCTTGCTCTGTATTGACACGATGCCGCACCTCTTTAACCCTCCTTGGTCTTGACGGATCTGTTTCAGGCTCAGATCTTGGGCAGCCACAACGGGGGCAAAAGAAATATTTCCCAAAACAGTTGAATCCGCAGTTCGGGCAGTGCCAGTCAGATTTGAAATGTTTCCTGGGCTTATCGCCGCCGGTCCCTGCGTCCTTGGAATATACGGACCGGGGAGTCAGTCGTTGTCTCTGATCCCGGGGACCCGCACCACGAGCGTCCCTATTCTCCTGCTCTCTCTGTTTCCGCTGTGCCACCATCCTCTCGCGCATCGCTTGCTCGGCTGGACTCAAAGTAATCGATTGTCGAGCACCACCCCATGGTCGTTTCTGAAATGGCGAATCGTTGATACGCGACTCTGTAGTCTCTTGCTCTTTTTTATCCTCTTCTTTCTTGGGCTGCTGCGCCCTCATCTTGTCGCGAATCGCCTGTTCCGCTGGGCTCAGGGCAACAGGTCGTTGAGTTGACTGCCCGCTGCCCCATCGTGATGTGAACTTGGGCTGTGAAAACGAAGGACGAGATTTGCTTCCATCTTCGCCATCATTATTCGAACCGAACGAATCGAGCGCTGCGGGGGAGGAATGAAATGTCCGTCGGAGACCGTAGTTCGTCGGCGTTATTCTATGTGCGGCCGCAAACGAAAGATTCGCAACACCTTGACGGCGGGACAACTGCAGTTTTGTCAGCACAGCGAAACTAGTAAAATATAAAGCAACTCACCTCTAATACCACCCGCCTCTGCATCATGACCGACAATTGCGCCTGTCGTTTCCCTCGGAGAGCGCCTCACGGCGGCTTTTCCTCCGTTTCCCGCGCCGGGGTCACGTGCCCGTCGGTGCCCCCGCCCAATCGGAGTTTGGCTGACATAATCTCCGTCCCACCTCACGCCATCGCGATAAGAACGAGAGCACATCGGCCTGCTTCCTTTTGCAATTTCTTTCTTTCGGTGGGTGTTTAAATTTTCTGTGTGTGGTCTTAGCGGTATTGTTCAATTGGGCATTCAATTCTGCCCGTAATTTTTCGTTCGTTCCGGTCAATTCCCGCAGAGTCGCCAGTAACCGCAGCGGTACCGCATCAATATGGAATCGGAGGCATTTGAAGATATGCAAAAGGGGGGAGGAGCCCTCCGAGCAGTTAAGGATTTGGCTTCTGGTGCTGTGGGTGGTATTGCACAGGTTCTTATTGGTATGTGCCAATTGATATTTGATATCTAAGGAGCATTGTAGGTGGCTGGAAGTATTATCATCGGCGACACCCCACAATGCTTCTTCTACCATTCTAATTGAGGAAATGCATGATTGAATATGCTTTCTCTATGCTGGGGATCAATTGGCTAACATGCTGCAGGACAACCATTCGGTATGTGAGGCAAAGCGTTGCATAGACTGCATCGTTATCTGACTATTAGCAGATATCGTCAAGGTGCGGCTGCAAACAACGACACAATACGCCAATGCTCTTGACTGCGCCAGCCAGATCTTCAAGAATGAAGGACCCGCGGCTTTCTACAAGGGTACCTTGACCCCGTTGATTGGAATCGGTGCTTGCGTAAGTAGCATTCTATACATAGTCGACTGTCCATGATCTGACAAGTACCAGGTCAGTGTGCAATTTGGCGCTTTCCACGAAGCCCGTAGGCGCCTAGAAGAGCTCAACAAGAAGAAATACGCCGACCCCACCCTCTCATACGGCCAATACTACCTGGCCGGTGGTTTTGCCGGTATCACCAACTCCGTTCTCTCTGGTCCCATCGAGCACGTCCGTATCCGTCTGCAAACCCAGCCCCACGGCGCAGACAGACTGTACAGTGGTCCCATAGACTGTATCAAGAAGCTCTCCGCCCACGAGGGCGTGACGCGGGGCCTTTTCAGAGGTCAGACTGTGACCTACCTCCGTGAAATCCAGGCCTACGGTATGTGGTTCTTGTCATTCGAGATGCTCATGAACCAGGATGCCAAGCGCAACAACATCAAGCGTGAGGATATCTCCAGCTTGAAGGTCGCCTCGTATGGTGGTTTGGCCGGTGAGGCGCTCTGGCTGAGCAGTTACCCGCTGGATGTTGTCAAGAGTAAGATGCAGTGCGATGGGTTCGGTGCTGAGCGGCAGTTCAGCAGCATGAGGGACTGCTTTAAGAAAACTTATGCTGTTGAGGGATTGGCTGGTTTCTGGAAGGGTATTGGCCCGACTCTGCTGAGGGCTATGCCTGTGTCTGCTGGAACCTTTGCTGTGTACGTCTCCACTCGTCCTCCAGGCATATAAGCCTTGGGAAATGATTACTGACTTTATTCTAGTGTTGAATTTACCATGAGAGCTCTGGGTTAAAAGGTCTACTTCGGGAATGGTTGCGCTTGTCTGCTTATGAACATAGATGCCTTGATATCCAATATACTTTGCGCTTTGTATTCAACATGATCAAAAAAGCAGGTTGAAATTTGTCTGTACCTTCAGCACCTGGTCCTTTACTTTGGGCAATTTCGGTATATATAGTTAGCGAATGCAATCCAACCCAATGAAAAAAAAAAAAAAAAAAAAAAAAAAAAAAAAAAAAAAAAAAAGAATCGGATTAAATCGCCAACGAAAAATCCCCAAAGAAATCCTGCCACGCAATCGGGAAATAAAACAAATTCAGCCCCGGAAACTCCCACTCAGACACAAATTGCTCCGGCACAAACGACTGCAAATCTGTCTGCGCATCGAACAGTTCCCAGAATGGACCTGTGGCCTCAGTACCTGTCTCCGTATCCATCTGGCCATTGTCCTGCAACGTTCGTCCATACTTCTCGATACTCATCTTCAAAATCTGCAGGTAGATAGTACTCCCCGAACCAGCCTTTGTCAATTCCTCAAGTAGCGTTTCACCCTGCCTCAGCAATTCTCTATGCTCTTCTTCCCGTTCGGGAAGGAGCCGTGATAACTTGAGCAGAAGGAGAAAGCAGAATGCGCACTTCGCCCAGACAAAGTCCATCGCGTAGCGCAGTTGGGCAAGGTAGTGGTCTGGCTCGGTGGTTATGAGTGCGAGATGCTTTTTGGCGGCGGCTTTGGCTGTTAAGAGGATGGATTGTTCTGTGGGGGATATTGCGCTGTATCTGTTAATGCCTTAATAGGTTAGGGTTGTGGGGAATGGGACGGATGCGTACGCGACATTTTCAACGCCCATGGATTGTAGGGCTTTGCAATGGAGGGTTAGTTCGGCCCAGCATTTCTGTACGCGTAGGGCGGCTAGAAGGAAGGGCTTTTCTTCGGTTGCGGCGGGAGAGTTCTCTGCATATGTAAGTATGGATATCGATTCTGGGAAATAAAGAAGTAAAACAAACCGATGATGCGTAGCCAGTCACTTCACAGTCGTTAGCCATCATTCGTTCAAGGGCAATGGGAGGAACTTACTCAAACCAGAGATCAAGGTCTATCTTGGTCTCGTGTACAAAGCTCGTGATATCCAACCTGTCGAGAGTTCTTGAGCCCAAAGTATCGTTGATGTTTGCTGGAGGTGTCAGTATGCGGCGCCTCAGATTATCAGATATGCTAGATTCTTTACCTCTCAGAATATTCAACTATCCACATATGATCAGCAACTTCGATGAATCTTGTAACAGTTCACGACATACCTCAACCTGAGCAAAAAGACGTAAATCCAAAACAGTTGATGAAGGACGACCGAGCAGAACCCTACATCGACGCGCGCTTCCTCCGAATCGAATTCCAGGTGGCTTCCCTCCATCAACGCGAAATCTAACAAAACATTCATATCAGTAAGCGTTTTAAAAACAAGATGATATACGCACATATGCTCCAAAACCAGAAGTCCAAACCAAGTCCTAGACTCCCGCATCAGAGAACGCTCTTCTTCGAGATCGTGACACGCATCCGTTTCCCTCATCGCCAGACGCTGTATAAGCTTCTCAAAAGCCCCGTCCAAATTCAAATCCAGGGCCATTCTGGTTGCGAATGAGAGGAGCAAAGAGCGTTCGGCGGAGTAGCAAGCGGCGATGAGTATTCCCTGGACGGATTCGAGACAGTTTAGGTCTTTATTTTGGATGATGAGGTTGCTTGACTTCTTGAGTTCTGCGTGTAATACGTCTGATATTTGTGATTGGGGTTCTTCAAATCTTTCAGTAATGGTTCTTGGCTATCCTTCAGATAGTGCTTACTCGTCTCAACGCGATAACCTATTGTGCAGATGGCGTTGAATAGAATGGTGCTTCGAGAGCGCACTGAAACAAAGGTATCATATTCCGGGTTGAAGACTGGGATATACCGATCCTGGTTCATGTAAGTCAAAGTTGCAACCACAATCAGCACAATAGAGTAACTTACACATCCATTAAAGAACCTGCAATGCTTATATATCAGCCGTTCAACGTTTCATAAACCAAAATATAGCAAACTCACGTTCGGAAACACGACATGGCACGCTCAACAGTAATCAACCCCTTCGAAACGAAATCCAAAATCGGTTCATTCAAAATCTGTATCTCAGCCTCAGAGCGTTTCCTCTTCGTTCCATGGACGATCTCTGGCTGTCCGGGTGCCTGAAGCAGAGGGTCTGAAACATCTTGGAAAGTGGATGTACTCTGCTGCTCTCGGTCAACAATAGTCAACGAAGTAGGGGTAGGTTGCGAGTCGCGCCGAAGAAGAAGCTGATGCATCTCATCAAATTGCTCCCGGAGATGCTGCACTTCAGATTCGACCGTCTCCAGCCTCCTACACCAAAGTCAGAGTTCCATGACTGTAGTAAATACCTGGTTTGTACGCACGCTGTGACAGGATCTTTAGGGGCTTCAAAGAATACGCATCTCTTCTTTAATTTGTCGCATCTGCAAGAGTTAATCTTCATCTAATATTCCACTTCCGGGCCCTGACCTTGTACACGGCTTCTTTCCATCACATTTTACCTGTTTCAGTTAATCAACGACCAGAATACCGACAATAGCGTACTTGCCTTTGACAGCCTACATGAACTGCATGCTTTCTGTCAATCCGTCAGTCAGGGAATATCCGATGTTTTGCCGTGGTTTCATAGATGTACCGGGATTCGCTTCGTGCCTGTTGGATACGGAGCTGATATGATACATGCAGATTCATCTGATGACATACTGCAATGTAAGGAAATGATAAGATTAAGCTTGATGTAGTAGTTTAGGTGTCAATATCAGACAATGAGGATAATGCGGGGAAGCCGGAGTTCACCCGCTTAGTACATAATATCCCTACTATTTACACAGAACTGTCCATCAAAAAAAAAACCAAAGACAGAAAAAAAAAAAAAAAAAAAACAAATTCAATATACATAGACAAAATCCTCGTTATCCAAATCTGTCAGATCCCTGAATGCATTATCATCAGCCCCTTCCTCCTGCGGGACTTTGCCCTCTTCTTCCTTGAACACTGTTCCAATGGCGGCCATGGATTTATCGACGATTTTGGCGCTCTTTCCCATGGAGACTCGTTTCTTTTCATGTCTCTTATTCAGAAGGAGGAGGTATGCTGTGTTCAATCTACCGGTGGGCATATCTTATCAGTCGAGAGGGTGATGAATGGTATGAATAAGCGATGGCCAAAACTTACAGACTAAGCAAGATTAGAACGCAAAACATTGCGAGACTCGATATTAAGCCTCGTCTATAGAGCGGTGCATCGGCGGTTGTGTATAGGTTAGGACCAACGACCTACATGATTTGCGATTAATAACTCGAGCCGTCGCAACGGGGGGCTCTACATACATTACCAGTACATTGACCGATTAACAGAAGGCCCGTTGTGACCTTTTTCTTCGTTTCGCCTGCTGTATTTCCGGCAGACCATGAGTAGATCAGTGGTGCTGAACGGGAACAAAACTGGTTAGCCCTAAGCGTGGATAGCGTACACGTTTCGACTTACTTATGCCTGGGTAGACAGATATCTATATCACCGTTAGCAAATGAGCCCTTCGGAAGCTATGTCGTGGTCCCTTACAATATAATACCCCGCTAATAAAGGCCCCTTATGAGCAGCATCATGCGTAATACGCAACAGCATCACGCACCCAGCAATCGAGGGTGGACATAGCAAGACAATAACAGGTCCCTTTATTTTCAACATCGTGGCAAACCATGCCCCTCCCATGGTAGCGATGAGTTGTACTGCGCCAAAGGGTATGTTAAAGAGGATTGTTTTGAACTGGTCAAAGCCGAAGGATTCGATGATCAGGGGGCCGAATGTGGATATGCCACCACTTGGAAGTCTGGCTTGTGAGCGGAACTATACTTATATCCGAGTGATTGGGGAAACACGTACGATATAGCGAACATCAGCACAAACCAAAACCATGTCTTTGGGTCTATACAGGCTTCTTTAACATGGTCCCATTTCCATTGATTGTTTTCGACACCCTGTTGATTCATTCGGAGCCTGCATCGTGTTAGTATATAACCCTTAATATGTGAGATAACCCCGGGGAACACACCTCTCAATTGCAACAAGCTTATCCTCTTCCTTGAGAAACTTGGCTCTTACCGGAGAGTCCGGCATAAAGACCCTGGAAACATCAGCCTTGACAACAGTGTCTATATGACTGGGTCAATCTCACAATACAATTGCAGAGAACGTGACCGTAATAAGACCGAAGAACAGGAAGATTATCTTTTCACGTCAGTTTTCCCACCGTTAGGGTCGAAAACCAGGACCCACCTGGTAGGGCTCAAAGATGTGAGACTGGATATGACCAAGGCCATATGTTATCAAACTCCCAAACTGCCCGTATCTACTTCAGTATCTGATCCAGCAAGTCTCTGGAAATCCAACTTACCATATTGACGACACCGTTCATCGCGTACCATGAGCCCAATCTAACAGGTTGTTCAAGACGTCGATACCACATCTGCGTAACCGCAATAAAAGCCGGAGCTAAATCAAGTCAGCTCTATCCCAGTCACAAGCATAGGGAAGGCAAGGAAACTCACGAATACCAGCCTCAAAAGCACCTAAAAACAGCCGACAAACCAACAACTTCGCAAACGTATCCGACGGCGTCATGCAAGTCAACGCAATTCCCCAAAACAGCATCGTACAAGCCAGGAACTTCCCTAGCGGCACCTTCACCAGAATATATGCGACGAGCGGTTGGACAACCAACTGGGAGAGGTAGACAACCGAGCCAAGCCAGGAGTATTGTTGGCCGTGAAGGTTGGCATCTTCGATCAGTCCGAACACGGATGCGTACGATAGGGTGGTCTTGTCAATTTGCTGTAGGAAGTAGATACCCAGGAGGATTGGAAGGAGGCGCAGGTCGATCATCCGAAGAACGCGGGTGTTGATTTCCTTTGTGAGGATGGGCGAGCGTCCCAGGTCGTTGATGAGGTCGGCAGCGTCATCGTACTTTGGTTGATCGGGGGTTCGGTGCTGTGGATGGGTTTGTGGTTCGATGAATTCGACATGTCGTTCTTCAGCTTTGGAGATCTCTGCTTCTTGGGACATCTTTCACGGCAGTAGACTGGTGGATGAGAAACAGCAAGCTCCCTCAGCTATCAAGAGCACAAACAAAAGAAGGGAATTTATCCCGTTTATACAAAACTACCTGGTGACATAGTGTGGCCATCCTCAACCCCGTGGAGAGGGGAAGAGGCTAATGCGAAGCCACAGGAACCAATACCGTCCATTCTACCAGCATACCCCGGTCATTTCGCCGCATTGACTTTCTTTGATATTCTCGTATCCCTGTACTTCTCTTCAGCGGCCCAAGTCCGATGTCATGCAAGTATGGCGGGGTGTAGGAATAATGCACCCCGGACTATCGGCTTTCGGTCGAAATATCCGATGGTTTCATCAAACATCCACCAACTGTACAGCTTGCTGTATCCATTACCTGGTAGTTAATTCAAGCGAAATCCATATCAATTGCTGCACGTTATCTTCATGCTGGAGAATTATGCTGGAAGTGCCTCCGGCGCCTGCGTGTAAGAGTTGTAGTTGAACTAAGCATCGAGTTCCTCCTTGAGACTGTCCAGGTAGCCCTATTTATGCACTTCATCAATTTAGAGAATTCTTAATATGTTTAATCTGCATATTGACCTCCTGTATTCTAGTTCTTCATCTAATTCAGTTCTCTCCTTCCTATTAGATCATCTTTCGTATATGCCCTCCGGCATACTTCTTTCCATATTCATCAAAAATTATATAAGCTACACAGGGTGTATCAAGCAATCAAGTACAACATATCAAGGTGTGGACTGTATCTGTCGCATGATCTCAATGTTCAGTATTGGTGGTAATCGCATTGGCCGTCGCGCTGCACGATGCTATTTGTACAAATAGAAGTAGTAAGTCCCAGCATTTCCAAAACTCTTAGTATCCATTGCCCCGGCAACTAAATCGTCACTGACTCGTCGAAAGTGATCAATGATGGGATGATTATCATAAATCATTGCGGTTGATTGAACACCCCGGAATTCAATCTGACGAAGCTGCTCGACATCAGGGTCAGGCATTTTGAAAAGTAAATTGTCTGTAGTGGGTACAGCTGAGAATACTTACACGTGCATGTCCCCAATCCTCATTACAGGCTCTTCTGCCATCTTTTTCAATAACGATAGGGTCAACAGATTCAATAGAATGGAACGTCTTTCCCAGCCAGTTCATGCCTTTGAGTTGTGCATGAGCCGGGTGGCCAGTATCGAGACTACCACCTTTCCATTCTCCAATCAACACATCAGGCTTAACTGGCTGTAGTTTGTCAAAGACAGCCTTGATGTCAGGTTCCGTTAAAGTGCCAGCTTGTTTAGTGAACTCGATGAAAGTTTCTTCTGGGCTGCTAAAAGACAATATATTAGCGACGCCTTTGGGCAGGAGAAAGCTATCGGAGTATGTCATACATCGCCATGGTGAAGAGAATTTGACTCGTTTCTTGAGTCGATGAAGACTTCTCTCGTATTAGAACCAGTTTGCTTCGAAAGATGTTTCGCGGGGAAAGTACAGGATGAGGGACATTGTTTAAATAGTTTAAATAGATGGCATCATCAATCATGCCATGTTGTTCCCTAGGTCTGATGCTGGCCCACGGGATACTGGCACCGCGGGATACTGGCCCCGTGGAATCCGGAAACACTTACCATAGTTAACTAGAGCTAATTCGAACCGTAATGTACCCTTGCCTTCCGGAAATGTTCAATTTGAATACTGCGAGAGTGACATTTCCGACAACTGTGAATTATGAAAATTCATTAATGCTATACACTTTTTGTAGTTCGTGCCGACACTGAAACTTGTAGACCATATAAATTAATCTTTTTTTTATAGCGCAAACATGTTTCTTCTTCTAAGATTACAGAGCGTAAATCTAGATGAGCAACACTATCCTGAGAAAGCACAAAGCAGCCTAAAGCAAGCATGTCAAAGAGATTTGGGAATCGCATTGTAGCGGGATTGATGCTTTTGACCCATCTTAGAAAACATCTATTCAAACCATTTAATTCGCATATCAATGATACCGTAGGCTCTTTCTTTCTTTCTTTCTTTCTTCTTTTTTTTTTTTTTTTTTTTCTTTTTTCTTTTTTTTAGTGTAAGTCAAATAAGCAAAGTCCAAGCCAACCCTAACTGTCGTTTGGTGGAACATCAGTTTTCTAAGCATTCCTAGTACTTGAAGCTTTCCAAAAGATTCAAAGAATTGCAATATATATGAGAAAATCAGTTATTGAAATGATCAGGGTAACTAGTAATTTTATGAACCTGATTGTTACACCTTGATGGACGAGTAGAAATGGCTGAGAAGGCGCCGGCTATCTATTGAATGCATCTGATAATTGAGACAAGGAATATACTTTCTTCATTAGCATATAATATACTCTACGGCCCAACTCCGATACCATGCAATGTATGATGCAGTAATCTATTCCGGTCTATCAAATGGTCCGAGAATACACGTGGACGATGGCGCGGGGAGACTAGCAATAATCCGGGGTATCTGGGAATGGAGAGGAGAAGTCGGAGATGAGCCCCGAAATCCGATATACAACCATGCAACACAACTCCTCAATGTAATTGGGGGGGGGGGCTTGAAAATGATTCAAATACGGCAGTAATGCCATCTAATTATCTCTCGTAGATTCAGATCCCAAACAATAATTCAATTGAGATATCATTAACAATCAACATGCCTCAGAAAGAGTACTCCCCCCGGGACTACAAACAAGTCCCAACCGAAGACTCTCAAGTCCACCTCTCATCCAAAGCGAAAAACAACCAGTCTTTCGATTTCACCTTCGAGCCCATCCGCAAGAACCTCTTCCGGGTGACCTTCACCTCCCCCGACCATCCCACCCCGCCCTTTCCCAGCGTGACCAAGCCCCCAACCGACCTCGCCAATGTCAAACTAGCCGTGAAAGACACCACCCCGACAGTCAAAACCCTCGAAGTCGGCGACATAACCGCCTCAATCGACTGGAGCCACGCCCCTGTCCTCACGTTATCCTGGACCAGCGACGATGTCAAACCCGGCTCCGGCCAAAAAGCCCTATACAAAGACCTCCCACTTCGCTCATATGTGGCAGATGGTACTGGCATCGCGCACTACACCGAACATGACCGCGATGCTCTGCACGTGGGGTTAGGTGAAAAACGAGCGCCTATGGACCTAAGCGGTCGCAACTTCCAGCTCTCCGCGACAGATTCCTTCGGGTACGACGTGTACAACAGTGATCCACTGTACAAGCACATCCCGCTGCTCATCAAGGCGACTCCCAATGGCTGCGTGGCGATCTTCTCAACCACGCATGGACGCGGCTCTTGGTCCGTAGGTTCTGAGATTGATGGTCTCTGGGGCCACTTCAAGGTCTACCGCCAGGACTACGGAGGTCTAGAGCAGTACCTCCTCATCGGCAAGACACTAAAAGACGTCGTACACTCCTACGCCGAACTAGTCGGCTTCCCCCTCCTCGTACCCCGCTGGGCATACGGGTACATCTCCGGCGGCTACAAATACACGATGCTCGACGATCCGCCCGCGCACGAAGCCCTCATCGAATTCGCAGAGAAGCTCAAGAAACACGATATCCCCTGCTCCGCGCACCAGATGAGCTCCGGGTACTCGATTTCTCAAACGGAGCCGAAGGTCCGGAACGTGTTTACGTGGAATCGGTATCGGTTCCCGGATCCTGAGAAGTGGATTTCCAAGTATCATGGGTATGGGATTCGGTTGCTTACGAATATCAAGCCATTTCTGTTGCAGTCGCATCCTGATTTCAAGCGGCTTATGGGGGAGGGTTCGTTTTTTAGGGATGCGGATACGAAGGAGCCTGGGTTTATGCGTCTTTGGAGTGCTGGGGGTGCGACTGGGGGGGATGGGTGCCATGTGGATTTTACGTCGGATTTCGGGTTTAAGTGGTGGTATCACGGTGTGCAGAGTTTGAAACGCGTGGGCATCGACGGCATGTGGAACGATAACAACGAATACACCCTTCCAAACGACGACTGGGAACATGCCCTAGACCACCCGTCCGTTTCCGACGCTGCGCAGAAACATCCCAATGCCGTTGGGCTCTGGGGTCGTGCGCTGCATACGGAATTTATGGGTAAGGCGTCGCATGATGCGCTGCTGGATCTGGAACCGAAGTATCGGCCGTTTGTGCTGACGAGGAGTGCGACGGCTGGTACGATGCGGTATGCGGCGAGTACGTGGAGTGGTGATAATGTGACCAGTTGGGAGGGGATGAAGGGGGCGAATTCGTTGTCGTTGAACGCGGGAATTTCTTTGCTTCAGGTAGCCCTACCCTCTCCAGAAGATAATCAATCTGCTAACGAAACCAGTGCGAAGGACATGACATCGGTGGCTTCGAAGGTACCCCTCCCATCCATCCCTTTACCTCTTGAAGAGCTCAGCTAACAGAATAGGCCCTCAACCCTCCCCCGAACTCCTCCTCCGCTGGATCCAACTAGGAACCCACTCCCCCCGCTTCGCCATTAACTGCTTCAAAACCTCCCCCACAAACAACCAAGTCGGCGAAGTCATCGAACCATGGATGTACCCCGAAATCACACCGCACATCCGCGCAGCCATAAAACGCCGCTACGAGATCCTCCCCTACATCTACTCCCTGGGTTTGGAGAGTCATACCACTGCGTCCCCGCCGCAGAGGTGGATTGGTTGGGGATATGAGAGTGATCCGGAGGTTTGGGGGAAGAAGCTCAAGGATGGTGAGGAGTTTTGGTTGGGGGATAGTATTCTTGTTGGGGGTGTTTATGAGGCTGGGGTTGATGTTGCGAGGGTTTATCTCCCTCGGAAGCAGGAGGATGGGGAGTTTGACTATGGTTATGTGAACTTGAACGAGCCGTATACTTACCTCGCGGCTGGGCAGTGGGTTGATATTCCCTCGCACTGGAAGACGAGTATCCCGCTGCTTGCGCGGATCGGGGGCGCGATTCCTGTTGGGAAGGACGTCCAGACTCGCGTTCCTGGTGATGACACTGATGCTTCACTGGCCATCCAAGAAGTCGACGACTACCGGGGTGTGGAAATCTTCCCGCCTAAGGGAAGCTCGCACGGTCGTGTGTTTGAGAACAGTTGGCTCGAGGATGATGGAATTTCGAAGAAGCCAAGGATCTCGCGGTTCAATGTCAAGTATAGCTCGACTGAGGAGACGGTGGTTTTGGGGTTTGAGCGAGAGGAGTGGGGGTTTGGGCCGGGTTGGAAGGATTTGGATGTGATTTTGCATCATGTGGATGAGAGGAGGGTTGTTTCGGATGTTGGGGGTGTGGTTGAGTATAAGGGGAGGGATGGGAGGGGAAGGGTGGTGTACACTCTTAAGACATGAGATTGAAGACAGACGCAACGACAGCGATGGTGAAGTGACAGTGACAAGACAAGCAAGTGTGAATAACCCATAATTCATTCATTGATAATACACATTTTTAGCACCGAACCTTTACAAAATCTATACAGTACAGTCCCATAAATGCTTTCATAACGGGGTAACAAAAATAGATGAAAAGAGTAAGAAAGAAATATCCGCTTACTGGTTGGCGGCAACCTCCGCTGTCCGAATATCCTGGTTCTCGGGCTGACGCTGAGGCTGACGCTCAGGCTCAGGCTGAGATTCCGATGCCCTCTTGTTCAGACCAAGCTCCTTCGGGTCAACAGGTTCGTATGTGAATCGGCCCTCGTGAGCATATTCCAACCGTCTCTTCTGACCAGCCTCACCTGCCCGACCCAACACACCAGCGATAACACCAACAGACCGCAAACTGTCATCGTTGGCCGGAATGGGATACGTAACACGGGCAGGGTTGGCATCGGTATCGATGATACCAATGGTAGGCACATTGTTAAGACCGCACTCGTGCAGCAGAACCTCGTTCTCAACGGGGTTAAAGCAAACCACCAGATCCGGCTTCAGAGCAGCATGCTCCTCCAAATTCGACTTCAACTCGGTAATCTCTTCATCCAACGCATTGACAACCTTGGTCTCGCATTGCCCCAGAATCTGTTGTCCATTGGTCAAAGCACCCGGAATCCAGCGCTCAAAGATATGGTATCCTTTGGCCAGTTCCGCAGCACGCACAACCGTCTTTTTCTGGTCCTTCCGGGTACCCGCAAACAGAATCAGACCGCCCCGGGCTGCAACTTCTTCCACAACCTTTGCTGCACGGCGTAGGTATGCTGCGGTCTGGTCAAGAGAGATGATGTGAATACCGTCTCGGATACCGAAGATGTATCGCGAATTTTGGGGATTCCAGCGCGACGTCGAGTGGCCGAGATGTGTCTGGGAGGCAAGAAGCAGTTCGAGGGTGATGTCTTTGGGCTCGGGGGGGTTTTGGATGAGTTCATCGGGGTCGTAAGCGTCTTCAATGACACTACCAAGGCTGCGGCGTTTTTGTCCTGGTCCAAGTCAGTTGGCTGCTCTTCCGCACGACGGAAGGGAATCTGCTCCAGCGTACTTCTTATTTGTCTCTTCCTGAATGTCTCCTGGGCCGAAATTCTTAGTTCTTCGAAGCTCTGCAATTCCACGGGTTGATCCGGTTGCACGGGCTGCTCTTGGGTAGGCGTCTCAACTGCGGTCTGGACGGGGGTTTCGGTTGAATAGAATCGGCTGAGCATGCGAGCTGGTCGGTTAAGAGCCAGGAAGCGGCCTGGGGGCAGGACACGAAGCAGTTAGCGATATCCAATATTAATTGAATAATTGATACTCACTCTGCCGCACACACAACTGCCGGACAATCATGTTGAGCTCTACGGTTTGTCTGTCGATTCTCGGGGATTCGCAGCGAGGAAATCAAATGTCCGCGCGAACTTTTGATGTCGGGCTTGGCATTGCCTGAGGCAGGAATACAACTGCTCTAGTCCCGTGACGGATCGGCGGCGGGGTTGTCAACACCCAATCTGGAGAAAATACAGAATACGATCGTCTACACAAAAGCAATTATTCTTATAGAGTGGACATAAAAGTAGACCGCGACGGAATGAAATTCGTATCGGTATCGTTAACTAAGTCATGACATGCTCATGGTAATAACAATGATGGAGCCTTAAGCAATAAAACAAAAACAGACCCAACCCAGCAACCATGTAGAGATAATAAAAAAAAAAAAAAAAAAAAAAAATGCAATAGCGTATCAAATCACAGAACAATCAACCGCGACAGTCTATTTCTTGAAGAAACCGCCGAGCTGGTCCATCATGCCAGAGCCGCCCTGGGAGGAACCGCCGTGCGAGGAACCACCGTACTGCGAAGGGGGACCGTAGCCCGGAGGCTGTTGCTGGCCCTCGTCCTTGTTCTTGTGCTTCTTGACAGCATCCTCTGCGATACTGCCCATGATGGCACCACCGATTGTTCCGAGGAAACCGTGGTTGGCCTTGTGACCAGCGAAACCACCGGCCGCACCGCCTGCAAGAGCACCGGCGAGACCACGCTCACCGTCCTGGGCGCCGTCGGGAGCTTGTTCGTGGGATCTATCAAGACAACGTCAGTACATCTGTGGATTAAATAGAGATGGTTGTTTTGGTGGCGACTTACTCGTGCTGGCCGTACTGGTGCTGGTCGTGGGGCTGCTGCTGGCCGTAGTAGCCCTGCTGGTGGTGGTGCTGCTGGCCGTACTGCTCATGACCGCCCTGGCCGTACGGCTGGTGACCATAGCCTTGGTCCTGATGCTGGCCGTATCCCTGCTGAGGGGCGTAGCCACCCTGGCCATAGCCCTGACCCTGGCCCTGGCCATAGCCCTGGCTACCGTAGCCGCCCTGCTGGTAGCCGCCGTGGCCGTGGCCGTATTGACCTTGGTTGTAGGGATCGTAGCCAGACATGATGTTGGTAGAGTACTGAAGGTTGTAGAGAGTAAAGAGTTGAAGAGATGGATTGAGAGTAGAGAAGGACGGAAATGGATGAAGATGGAGAAGAGGGAAAGCGGGAGGATCTCTTCCTTTTATAATGACCAAGTGGCCACCTGATCGGAGGGGAAGTCAAATCACAAGGCTGAGCAGACCCCACCACCGCGATACTCGTACATTATTACATATTTATTTGCACTGCCCAACGCGCCTACAAGTACATATCATGTGTTGTCACTGCATTCTTTCTACTGGTCAATTGTACTATGACTCTTCTACAGAAAAATTCGAATATACCAGAATGTTACTCTATACAGCAGTCCTAGTGACTGTCCAGAATACAGAATAACTAGTTAACTAACATTAGTTAGCATTATGTATGCGATGACTCAGCGGTTCGGCCATCCCGCTGGGGAACAGTTCTTGTGCCGCAGGGCTGAGCATATTACGATACAGATACAGCGCCAAGATCTGGGCAATTGCTCCTATTGGACCAGCATAGTGTTCGCGAATATTTCCGTGCCTAGAGCCGTTGCCTAGGCCCCACTATCTATCACTACAAGAGAAGTATAGCGTCGTATGGTTGATACAATAGTTACACAGCCACGGTGGCTCGGCCGGGCTGTGGCGATGATCATGATGAAATATCTTCTAGAATTCCACGGTTATTCCACGGTATTTCCGAGGAGATATGTGAATTGCAAGGCTGAAAATACTTGCAGCGAAGGATTAAAGAAATGAATCAGCCTTGGCATTGAACCGAATATCCGGCGACTATGAAGCCAAGCAACAGGCAGCCATATTTCGGGTCATTACAGAGTACGTACCATTCACGAGGATTTATACTTTGATGCTGACTGAGCATTCATAATTCAGATATGAATGCACAAAGTTTACTCTGTAGAAACTCCTGTTCGTGCTGTATTCTCCGCTTGAGATTATCGGAGATCTTATACCTCGATATGTTCTGCGATAAGGATGTTATGCTATTATGATAAGGACAGGGACCAGGAACAATTACATCATGACCGGGGATGCAATTAATTATGGTTAACCTCAGCGGTAGATCCGATACAAGGATCAACAACTATGACTTTTTCACTTTTTTTTCTAATAGTATATACTCTGTACGGAGTACTCTAAAGTACTAGTACTTGATAAGCTGGCAGCTCGGTTCACCGATTACAGTTGAAGATCATCACTTGAAGTTGATCAGCTGAACACACCGGCGGGTCATTCGACGCTTCAATAACGCCTGAATGTAAACTTGTTTCTCCTCTTCTCACTTTCCTCTCTCTCTCTCTCTCTCTCTCTCTCTCTCTCTCTCTCTCTCTCTCTCTACAAGTACTCCTCGCTGGCTCGAGTTCTTCACCAGGCCAGATTATATTGAAAAACGACTAAACGACTACTTAAGTAGTGCATTTGACCTACACAACTCCTACGACCGTCAAACTAGCCTACATTACACCTACAAAGGAGCAATAACACCAACCATGTTGTTCTCTCCCTTCCTCTCCCTATTCTCCTTTCTGGCACTCGCTCTCCCCGTCTCTTCTTCAGCCATACCAAACCACCATCACCGCAACCGTCCAACAGTCTACCTCCTCCGACATGGCGAGAAACCCGCAGACCGAAACAACCACGAGCTGACCAAGGATGGCTACAAGCGAGCAGAGTGTTTACGCACGGTGTTCGGAGAAGACTCTCCATTTGATATCGGATATATCCTCGCGCCCCGCGTAAAGAAGAGTAAGTCTCTTTTTCTTGCCCTTTATCCATACATGTCTAACACGGTCCTCACAGACGGCGACCACAGACGCTCGTACGATACTGTCCACCCTCTCGCTAAAGACCTCGGCCTTTCTGTCGACACCTCCTGCAAGCGCAACCATGCCAAGTGCGTAGGGAAGCAGATCAAGCGGTATGACGGCGAAGGGGACATTCTCGTTTCGTGGCGCCACGGGAGGATGACAGATATCGCAGAGAGACTGGGGGTCGAGGAACCGCCTGAGTATCCCTATCATCGGTGAGTTATCTCTCCAACCATATCCTTCACATTGCTCTTGCTAATGACTGCGAAATAGGTACGATCTCGTCTGGACGATCCCGTATCCCTATGACAAGGTCACGGAGGTCTGGAGTGAGGAGTGTCCCGGATTGGATGAGAAGGGCCATTCGTCGCCATTGAAGATTCAAGCGTAAAGGTATGCTGGCGTACGGCTTGTGTTCACGAGTGTTATGATGGATTCGGTTGCTACATTAATAGTCTGCATTTACGGTTCTTGCTTTACCTTGCAATTTGGTGTAATTCCGTAGTGTGCATTTTGACCACAAGCAACACAATGAATGATTTTATCTGGAGTATATCAGTCAATTGAGGGCAATTCGCATTCCAAAGTCCTCATAGAGATGGAGTAAACAGCACAGACCAATGTGCGGGCGGTGAACCAGCCGAGCGGAGAAAAAGTGAACGCCAAGATTTCACCCAAATTTTTCCCAAAAGATCTATCGCGCTTCAAACCACCGCTCTTGTCTCTTTTAAGGACATACACCCACCCACACACTCCTTCGCATATCTAATACTAGGTGGATTGCTCTATTGTGTCGCAGTCTGGAAAAAAAAGGCAGAGCACAATGGACGACATCGAGGTAGGTGGTGCCTTTCTGCCCCCGCCTACGGTGTCGGGGAGTTGACGAACCCTTTTTTTTTTTTGCTATATCAGGATCGGTTACGGAGTCATGCGCAGGCCTTTAATGGGCTGTTGTCGTTAATACCGGCAAAGTACTATTACGGTGAAGATGGCAGTGTACGTCTTTTACCTGATTCTCATGCGTTAGCGCTAGAGCGCTTTTCTTCTTGCCTTGCCTTCCTTTCCCTGGACAAACCCAGTTAACCATTGAAATCCGGACAGGACCAATGGAAGCGAAAGAAACAGACCAAGGAGGAAGCCCGTGAGGCCAAACGGGCCAAATTGGATCCCGACACTGCTAAAACGGCCAAGGACGTCATGGACGAGAGCGCCCGGAAGCGTAAGCGCGATGAAAAAGAGGCCGGGTCTGGGTCCGGAGACGATGATGGATCGTCACCGTCGGACGATGAGAACGCTGAGAAGCCCAAGGAGGGCTTGAAACGAGCGGATGGCGTTAAGAAACAGAAACCGGACGAGGAATCGGAAAAGCAGGGCAAGTCAGCGGAAGAGGTAGAGGCGCGCAAGAAACAGAAGGAAGAAAAGAAGGTGCAGAAGAAGGTTGCCCAGAAGGAGAAGAAGAAGGCCAAGGATGCTGCTAAGAAGGACAAGCAACCGGAAGAGCAGAACAAGGCCCCGCAACAGAATGGAACCAAATCCGATGACACTAAGAAAGAGAAAAAGCCGGAGCCTAAGCAACAGGTAAACGACGATGACGATGGTAGTGATGACGAAGAGCACGAGACCGAAGGACTCTCCCTCGACTTCAATGAACAACCAGAACAGACATCGACCGCTTCCTCGACATCCGGCTCTTCCGCCTCGAATCCTCAATCTGGCAGTTCGTCCGTATCCTCCATCGCTCCCCCAAATAACGAGTCCGCCAAACAAGAAACTTCCGAGCCCAAGACTCCTAAACCAACACCAGAGGAGTTGAAGCAACGGTTACAGAAGCGCCTGGATGAGCTCCGCGCAAAACGCCACGCAGATGGCCTGAATGGCAGACCCGCACGGAACCGTCAAGAACTTATCGAAGCCCGCCGCCAAAAGGCAGAGCAACGCAAAGCGCACAAGAAACTGCTCCGCCAAAAAGCCAAGGAAGAAGAAGAACAGAAGAACGACGAAGCCCTTGCCCGCCGTTTCTCCCCAGGAGGCTCCGGCTCCCTCCTTGCTTCCCCACGCTCCCCCGCTGAATCAGTCGACAACGCCAGCTACTCTTTTGGCCGCGTCGTCTTTGCAGATGGCCAGCATGCCGACCCCACTCTGTCCACTCTCCGCGACAAGCCCAAGAAACACGGTGCCCTGGACCCCGCCTCGGCCCTCCGCGCAGCAGAGTCCAAGAAGACCCGCCTCGCCGAGATGGATGAAAACAAGCGCGGCGATATCGAGCAGAAGGACATGTGGCTCAACGCCAAGAAGCGGGCACACGGCGAGCGCGTGCGCGACGATACCTCTCTCCTCAAGAAGGCGCTGAAGCGCAAGGAATCCGCGAAGCGCAAGTCTGAGCGGGAGTGGAAGGGGCGTGTTGACACTGTCAAGAAGAGCCAAGATACGAAGCAGCAAAAGCGCGATGCTAACCTGCGCAAGCGACGTGACGAAAAGGGTGGTAATAAGGGAAAGAAGCCCGCCGGGGAATCGAAGAAGAAGGCCAGACCTGGGTTTGAGGGTAGCTTCAAGGCCAAGGTTGGTGGGAAGAAGAAATAAATCAAGTCTGGGGTAGGTTGATGTGCGTACATATACACTTGTCAAAAAGAATGCGTTTGGAGGATCAAAACAAAAAGCTGGATAATAGGTGTTTGAGGTGTTTCTACTTCTGTACTGTTTTACTGTCATTTTTTGAATGCCCAGGGGGTTATCTGCTTTTTGATCTGTTACATGTATGCATAGGGAGCGATTTATATGTTGATATCAATCAATCTATTGTTCTTGATTGTTTCTCTGGTAGCTTCATGTTATATGGAAGTCGTAGTAGAACAGCTTAAGAGACAGCTTGATACGTCGTGTACGGAGTTCATGATGGATAGAAGTTCATTTCGTTGGCCTTAGACTAAGCCATTGCTTGTAATCTGTCCATAACAGACCTAACCACTCAACACCAAAAAAAAAAAAAAAAAAAAGCCAGTACTGCAATAGTAACAGAGATGACCATCCCAAAACATCAACATCAACTTCTCAACCCCCGAACACCATACACAACATCCCACTACACAACATCCCAATACACATCCTCCAAATCCAATGGCACCCCCTCCCCAAACACCCCATCCCCATCCCCATACTCAACCACCCTTCCCCAACACCCAAGCATCATCCTCGCCAACCTTACATACCGATCACGATCCATCTGCCCCAACCCCAAATCACCCATTGTCACCAAATCAGCATGTACATTCGCAATCCTCACAAGCTTCGGAAAACCCCGTATCCCCTCGTGATACTCAATCCCGTACAGATTCGCAAACCCGGCTTTGAAATCAGTTACGTTGTACGGATCGGACTCGTGTTTTATGATGGCCATGTCTGTTACTTGTTGGCCGCCGTTGGCGAAGGAGTCGCGGTACTGCGGGTTGGGATTTGGGTGTGCGAATTCTAGGAGGATTGAGGTGCGGAATACGTAGGCTTCGTCTGTGGATGGGGCGAGCATGCAGGCGAGGTAGTCGAAGCGGGAGGCGAGTTCGTTTATGTCTATGGGGGGTGGCATGGTTTTTGGGGGATTGGGGAGATGGGGTTGGTGGGAGGACAAGGTTGTGGTTGATGTTGAAGGGAAGGTCTATAAGGCATATGCGAGTAGGTAACGACAGGAGGCTGATACCTGGCATCGTGACGACACAGTCTACTAACTTGAAGGGTATATCCAACAGTTCCAGATGTGTATAGTTCAGCTTGCCATTGCTAGTCTATCTCTCTATCTTGAAAAGAAATCGTCCGGAGCAACCAAACACCGCAGAGCAACCTAATAATAGCAACCCTCAAACACCAAACTTCCAATCAAACCCCAACACAGCAGGCCGTTTATTCCAATATCCGTTCCAACCCTCCATAACCACCTTATTCATCCGCTCACACCCATCCCCCAAACAATCCGTAATCTGCAACCCAGCATAAACATCCACCATCTCCCCCAACCTCGGCATCAACCGTACATCGTTTGCAGATCCAAACTCAATACCATAGAGGTTATAGAACCCATCCTGTAGGACTTGTGCTCTTGAGGAATCTCGTTGGGCCTCGGATTCGATTATGGAGATGTCGGTTTGGATTTGCCCGCCGGTTGCGAGGATGTTTGTTATTAGTTCGTTGGGGGTGTTGATGAGGTCGTAGTGGTTGGAGAATATTTGGAGGAGGAAGATTCGGTTTAGGTATACTTGGTTATTGTATGGTTGTGAGGCGGTGGACATGTTGCCGGTTGTGGCTTTGATGTAGGGTTGAGGGTGCTTGTTTTGAGGTATTGCTGCCCATCCGGTGACATATTGTCGGAGTCCTAGTAGGCAGCAGTTGGGATGACAAGGATACTTCCTTTACGTCTGGTCATAGTCTGGCCGATTGTTGCCTGCCAGGTAGGTGCTGGAAATCTATGACCAACTAAATAGTAATAGATAAAGACTGTAATGGATCTTAGAAAGGCTGCTTCTTGTTCACCATAGATTGTGTTTAATACTACGGCTTAGGGTTAAATTCTCATTCTGTTTCGAGGCGCAAATCAAAAGTCTCAGGCAGATGAACATAAAAGCATAATACTCCATATCATAATGTATGAATAGACCAGATAATAAAACATCGGGGTTCTGAATATAGCTCAAATGTTGCGGACAGACATCCGATATCACTTGCCATTAGGTATCCTAGTTGGAAGTCTAAAATGGGTCTCTACCCTACCTTATTAATATGCCAGCGCCGTAACATGCTCACCATTGCTGCGTCATCAACCAAGACCTAATGAACCTAATCCTAATTCATGAAGGGGGACTGCCTTCTCTCCAACTTCCTACGCCCAAGTTTGGACGCTGATGTCCTTATTTTCAAGCATATTCACCTACCTAGTACAATACGAGAGATATTGGTGATGAAATATTCTAGAAATGTTGTTGCACGGAATTATACCCTCTGATACCACTAAGAATACACACAAATAACTACAAGTTCAATTTAGTCTCCAAAAATTCAACATCATTTACATCCGAGTACACTGCTTCTTCCCCTTCCCCCGTCTTTTCTTTCTTCCCTTCATTAACATGCCCACCCAATATCAACGTCGAAACAAGTGTCGTCAATCCTGTCACTTACTATCGCCTGGGGACCACTCCACCTGTCACGGAGCATAGACATTCACTGAGCATGGACAGTCACTGAGCCTCGCTTAAACCCTTCGCACACATTAGATAGCTCGTCGCCGGCAGGCCTGCCTCTTTCCTTTTCTCTCCTCATGTTAGAATTTTGTCAGATAATCTACCAATATACTCATATTGCTCGGGACCGTCACACCACCCACACCGATCAATGTCAGAGTCTTGAACTGGACTGCAGTGCTCTAACAGGGCTATGTGCTCTCCCAGACTAATTGTCTCATGGCAATTCTTATCGTCATTTTCCTGTATGTACTTGTTCACCCTTGTGGTCAGAATCAACAAGAACTTTCTTCTCTTGGCACCATCAACAGGCGGCTAGTAAGCCACTCCATCCAGGTCTGCATTCTTGATATGCTCTGTGGAATAGTATCGGTTATAGCAGTCTTCGATCTCATGTAACTTGTCTTCAAGTGTAGGGAGCACGAGGTCCATTTTGTGACGATTGGAACGGAGTGAGCGTGCCTGTGGACAGAGTTGAATCTCTTCAACACTTTCTCCTTTCATTTTGACATCGTCGAATGTCATCGGTCCATTCATTACCCATACCCTGGACGTAGATATGAACCCTCAAGTCACCAGGACGCGCCTTGATCGTGACATGGAAGTCATCCTCTTGTGTCCGGCCAGTTGCCGCGTCCGTGGTTATGTCATGGAAGGAACCCCTGAAAGAAATTTAGCATATTGGATCCAATCATAGATGGTATAGTATCGTACATTATTCTGGCCCTGTCTTTACCGAGTCTTGTCACACAGTTATAGCTCAGGTGTTCGGTCGCAGCTTTTAAAGAGATTGGACCCGCCCCCCTCCCCATTGTGGCATAATGCATAATGGCCATCCTGCCTTTTGCATTATCGGCCCACTTCTGGGTGATGCCGTTGACAACGCCCTGGTGCAAATTAGCGGAAGGTGATTTGGGATAGGCGGCCATTGTTCAGGAACGACATAGAAGTCTAGCTCTGTGGCACTGAAGAGAAGGTGGAATTGAGTAAGAGTAGGAAACTTCTCCGCGAGGTAAAATGGCAAATTGGGCCTGGGGTGTTCGCAATGTATAGTATTTGAGATATGTGGGAGGTAAAAAAGGAACGAGAGAAGTGACGGACTTTTATATTCAACCTAGATATTCTGGGAGTATAAGCTAGCTCATCTGGAATGATAGTCAGTAACATGTTCGAAAATTTAGAAGTGGGAAGGCAACGCTGAGAGAGTGTCGGTTTCCTAAGTACAGATGAGATGACATTGACGAAGATGAAAGAAGAGAGTTATCCCATATGAATTTGTTTGATTCACTGATAGGTTCATGGCCATTTACAACCAAGGGCCATGGCCACTGAAGATGAGTGAATTCAATACTAGCACATTTGACTGAATGCCTGCAGACGATTCAATAAACGAGATTGAATTTGACTTCGTAACAGAGTACAGAAAGATTTGAACCGAAATCCGCCCTGACCCGACTAGTACAGTTTGCTAATACGACAGACTGAAGTGATATGTATGTACAAGATGAAAACAGAAAAGATTTTCTAGATCCTTTTCCTTCTTTTGGTGGTTGCTTTTCGCAAGGAGAACCAGGAACTGGGTATTCGAATTGAATTGTATTATGGTATCGGTCTGGTTTTACCGGTAGGGAGCATCAGCTCTGGCGGCAGCGGCAATTTCAGGCTCCCACTTGTCACCGTTAGCCAGCAGCTTCTCCTTGTTGTACAGCAGTTCTTCACGGGTCTCGGTGGCATATTCAGCGTTGGAGGCTAGGGGGTAAAATCGTCAGCCATGTCATCATCCTCAATTGGCGTGTATAGGTCACTTACTCTCGACAATCGCGTCAACCGGGCAACTCTCCTGGCAGTAGCCACAGTAGATACACTTGGTCATGTCGATATCATATCTTGTCGTCCGGCGACTTCCGTCCTCGCGTTCCTCGGCTTCGATGGTAATGGCCTGGGCAGGGCAGATGGCTTCGCAAAGCTTGCAGGCGATGCAACGCTCTTCACCGGTGGGGTACCGACGGAGGGCGTGCTCACCACGGAAACGAGGGGAGATGGGACCCTTTTCGAAGGGGTAGAAAATTGTGTATCTACAAGAAGCCATATCAGTTCGACATTCTTTCTCTACTGTATTGCCACTGGGTATGAGGGACACTTACGGTGGTCTGAAGAACTGTTCCAACACCACGTACATACCCCGGAACATCTCTGCCAGCAAAAAGTATTTACTGGCCTTGTCCACCGAGGTTTCAGCACCCTGATCCCATCGTTGGGGAGCGGGCAACCGGAAGCCAGGTTGAGGGGGACCGTAAGGCGTAGCTGCCCGGGACACCGAGGACGAGAAGTTTGCGGTCGAACCCACGGGCCGGAGGGAAGAAGTCAAAAGGTAAGGCGATGGCCGGCGGTAGGCGACCAGCCTCGCAATAGGCTTAGTGGATGCCATTGCGAATTGACCAGAAACGAATCCAAGGATTGGAGATAAGGAAGGTGGTAGGAGGGCCGGAGGTTATCGAGAGGTGAAGGGATGCAATAATGGAGGTTCGCCATGAGCGGCTTAGGTCATTTCTTTCCGAGCGGTGCTGATTGGCTGGTGCGGCGGCCTCCCCCGAGCCGCAAAAACGGCAAAAACGCAAGTCACAACCGGAACTTCCTCCACGCCTCGACTCTCTCTTGCGCTTCGCTTGTCTGCGTTCTTGTTACTTGACTCCTTCCTCTATATCGGAAGCCGACATCTTATTCTTCTCTTCCGCATACCTTTTTTTCCTTTTACTCAGCACCATGTTCCGTTCCGCCGTCGTCCGCTCGCTGAGAGCTTCCGTGCCTCGTGCCGTCAGAACCCCGGCATCTTTCCAGATCCGTAGCTCTCCCATTGCTCGCCCGGGTCAATTCATCCCTCGCTTCGCCTACCAGGGTGTCCGTCTCTACTCTGCCCCCGCTGGCCTGAACAAGGAGGAGGCTGAGGGCCGGATAGTCAACCTCTTGAAGAACTTTGACAAGGTTCGTTTCGGCAAACCTAGGAGGGGATATATGGGTAGAGGGCAATTCAGCTAACAGAATTTGGTATGACAGGTCAACGACGCTAGCAAGGTCAGTCCTAAGCTCTGGTGCCGGGTGGTGCCGTCATGATTCAAAGAGGGGAAATTGGAGCTATACAAGGGATTCATCAAAAGAAGAAACATCATTCTAAAGACTTCTGCGTCCTACAGATCAACGGCACTTCCCACTTCTCGAATGACCTCGGATTGGACAGCTTGGACACTGTTGAGGTTGTGATGGCTATTGAGGAGGTATGACACTGATATCATCGGATTAGCGGGAAAGCGATTTTGATACTGACATGGTACCAACAGGAATTCAGCATTGAGATCCCCGACAAGGAGGCTGATGGTATCCACAGCAGTAAGTATCCGGGTTGTATTGTTCGGAGCCGAGTGTATACTAATTCCCGGACAGTCGACAAGGCGGTCGAGTACATCCTTGCTCAGCCTGACGGTCAGTGCCTTTCCTTTGACCTGGAAAATATGAACTGCTTGCTGACTGCATCCTAGCCCACTAAATGCTATATTAATGAAGGATCCGGTGTAGGTGGGGTAAAGGTTGGATAGAGAGAAGCAAAAAAAAAAAAAAGAATACTGGCGCGATACTCATCCAGGATACTCTCGAGCATCCTGGCAAGAATCGACGTCTTTGTATGCTGGTACAAGCCGGTTGTTTGTTTCATCCTACTATATCGTGTATATCACTCTGAAATGTCGTTCTGATCTCTCTCTTCTCTTCGATTCTCTGGGCTACACATATTAGTATCTCTAGAGCAGCTCGCGTGGCATATAATCAGCGTCATGTACTCTACAAATTATGATTCGATTTTGTGTGCGGGTGACAGTATCACTGCGATATCCGAATGCGAACACCACCGGACGACCTGACCACCAGCAGAGAAACCACTCGGAGCAGTAGACATACTCAATCCCATACGGATCAGCAATTCAATCTATTACTAGTAATTATATACCTCACGTGTCCAGTACCTGTTTTTTCCCGCACTCACGAGAAGCTCAGCTCGGCCAGCGTTGATCCCGTTCGGGCACGAGAGCCTCTTAATCGTTCCTCCGGCTCTACTCAGCCTCTCTGTTTCTTCCCTCTTTGATCTTTCTCATCGGTCCTTTCTCTCGCGGGGAAGTTCTCTTGTGTGTTATTCTTTGTATTCTATTCTTTATTCTATTCTTTTTCTCTTTCGTCGAAGAATCGAATTCTGTTGGCAGTTCTTCAGCCCCCCCTGACCTGATCATAATAATTTCCCTCCCGCCCAAAACGCCAGACTTTCGGTCTACGCAACTCTCTTTCAACCTCACCCTCGAATTCCGCCTCGAAGCGACAATTCGTGTCGCACTCAATAGCGACTCTGGATTGTTTGATTAATTGAGTCTCACTCGGGCTATACGACTCTCCTTCGTTCTCTCGCGCGCACCCTCCCTACCCATATACCCTCCGATCTCTCGCCCGCACAACAACAACACACCTGTTATCTATCCCCCATGTCCTCAGCCGGGGGCTTGACTCGCCGGAGAGGCGGTGGTCGGGCCGGTGGCGCAGACGACAACGATGACAGCAGAGTTTCTTCGCCCATATCCCGGAATGGCTCTGCATTGGATCATCGAGGGCCGGAGACGTCGTTTACGAGCGGGGAAAATGGCCATAAGATCGTGTTCGATCCCAGAGATCTCAGCGAGACCGAGGAACGGAGCAAGCAACCGAAGTTGACTTTGATGGAGGATATACTCTTACTAGGATTGAAGGATAAACAGGTGGGCTTCTCTTCTTTTTCTCCTTATCTACCGCCCCTGTTTGGGAACGAGTAGCATGCGCATGCGACAGTCACTGACACTTGGGATTCTCTTGCTCTTAGGGGTATCTATCGTTCTGGAATGAAAACATCTCCTACGCCTTGCGAGGATGTATTGTCATTGAGCTGGCGCTCCGCGGTCGGATAAGCATGCAAAAGGATTCCTCCCGACGACGGTTCCCACTCGCCGATCGGGTCATCGAGGTCGTTGACGATACATTGACCGGGGAAGTCTTGCTGGACGAGGCCCTGAAGATGATGAAATCAAGTGAAAAGATGAGCGTCAATGAATGGATCGATCTGATGAGCGGTATGGACACCCAAGCAGCTACCGGAATTGAAGCGTGCGCTAACGCGACAGCCAGGTGAAACATGGAACTTGATGAAGATTGGTTATCAGCTGAAGCAAGTGCGCGAGCGACTCGCAAAGGGTCTGGTCGACAAGGGCATCCTCCGTACCGAAAAGCGCAACTTCCTCCTCTTCGACATGGCCACGCATCCGGTCGCCGACGGAGGCGCCAAAGATGACCTTCACCGTCGCGTGGGCGCCATCTGCAGCAACCGCACGGTGATCCTTCCTGCCAACACGTGGTTACCCGAGGATGCAGAGTACCGTTATCTCCGCTCGATTATCATGGTATGTGCGGCGTATGCGGCCAACGTGCTGGAGAACGCTCTGGTCACGATGAGCCACGAGGCTCGCGAGAGAGCCTTTGCACAGGTGGACGAGCTTTTGGCAGAATACTCTCAATGGCCATTTGCCCGGAGGGCTGGTGGCTCGCAAGCCATCGGTGCCAACTTGGCCCAGGCCATCAATGATGAAGTGAACAAGAGCCCGGATCGAGAGCTTCAGATGGAGGTACGTCCACCTTTTTCACTGTTCATGATCTTTTGATACTGACAATGGCTAGATTGTTGCTGCATGTTTGAGCGTGTTTACAAGACTTGATTCCTTACTGTAGCGGTTGTAGTACCGCTGTTCTAATATACTCCCATTTATCTTTCTCGTTCTCGACTTTTTAATCTTTTTGATCTACCGTGCCTTCGAACTCGGCAAGGTGGTAACCCTTGGCTCCCTTTCTTGATGTAGTTCGACAACATACGGGTTGGAACTGGGGCAGAGCATGCATTTCTTTCTATCTGGTGTACAAAATCTTTCTTCTGATTTCAATCTGTTTCACGATCTGTCTGTTTTCTCAGTACCCCATACCCTTTGCTTCCGAGAAGATCTACATTGACAAAAGGGGATGTATATGTGTGTTCGATAGAGTGCATGCATGAAACAGAGCTGTGTCTTGATATTAATGTGACTGACTCAATTCATTTCTTGACATCCAGATGTGTTTCATGTTAATTGGTGGTACGTAGTATGCTGACTTTCAATCTGTAGTCTAACTCGTCGTGTGCAACCTTTTCGTCTGAAAGCACTCAATTAACCCTCATAACAAACATCCCGCCCCGTCTCGCCCCTGCCGCCCCCGCCGCCCCAGCATCCAAAAGATCAGCCCCATTAACCAAATCCACAATACTCTCCGCCCTCCCCCGCGGCGCCTGTTCCTCCTCAACAAGCCTCGCAATCCGTCCAAGCGCGTGTCCATCCGGCTCAACCGCGATAAACCGACTAAACAAGCCCCGTTTACTCTTATCGTCTTTCTCCAGATGCTGCTGCGTCTGTGCAGGCGTCGAGTCCACGGCTGTCAAGACGGCGCCGTGATCTTTGACAACGTGTGAGGAGTGTGCTTGGCGGAACAATAGGCCGTCTGCACAGTCGAGGACGATGTCGACGGGATCCCAGCGGTTGCTGCGGAAAGGGGTTGCGAGGTCGAAGGAGGGGTCTATTGGGAGGGGGGCGACGATGGTCTCGTCGACGTCGTGGTTGTGGCGGAGGGCGGATTCTTGTTCTGGGGAGGAACATGTCACGCAGATCCAGGGACGGTGCTGGTTCGGGAAGAGGGATTTCGAACGGAGGAGTTGCACGGCTTGCATCCCAACTTCGTTATCGTAGGCATTTGTGACCAGCACGCGGAGATGCTTCCGCTTCCCATTGCTCGCAGTCCGGTCTGGGTGATCGTCCAGCCCAGCATATGTAAAAATAGCCTGCCACGCCGTAAGAGAAGGTAATGGAATCGTAGCAGCCTCCGCCGCACTAATATTCTGCGGCTTAAACGCCAACTCATCCTCATACGCAAGTACATAATCTGCCGCGGCCCCATCCCTCGAATAACTCACCAGCCCAAAAACCACATCATCGACCTTAAACTTCGGCCCCTCCGCATTCCAATGATCCTCGTTCGGCGTGCTAATCACCGTCCCGCAGAGGTTATGCAGCGGGACCTGCGGCATCGACTGCGTGGGGTTTAGTAGTCCGGCTAGACGTACTTCATCGTGCGAGAAGGCTGTTGCTTGGACTTTGATTAGGTATTGAGCTGGGGAGGGCTTGGGGACGGGGAAGTCGGTGTCGAATGTTATGGAGGTTTGGCTGGAGACGGCGGTTGGGTCGTTGGGGATTGTGGGGAGGGAGGTGTAGTAGAGGGCTCGCATTGTTGGGGGGACGAAAGTTTGTTCGTCCATGGTGGCTGAGAAGGGCTTTGCGGGTTTCATGTTGTATTTCCTGGGTTGTAGATTCGGTTGATATGCTTTGAGTATAAGGAAAGGCTGCCCTGGTAGAAAACAGCGAACAACCTCAGAAATGACAGTTTGAGAGATGTATAGGATTATTTCAGAATCTTTTCAGGTCAAGAGACAATGGTATATAAAATGTCCGATTTTGTATGATGTTGTGAGGACCGTAATGCCCATGTCCTAATGTTGACGTATGTATAGTTCCTCATAAGGTTCCGCGCCACAGTACGACATCCGCAAAAACTTGCTGAATTCTACGCACCATTTCATCAGGACAGATGTTCTGGAAAATTCATTCTGCAGAATGATGCTGCGAGATGGGGATTTTGATATTGTTATTGGTTGCTATATTGCGGGGGATGTATGGGCGTTGGTGCAGATTGAAGATCATCTCGGGGAGAGGTTTCCGTATGCATAGCTAAATCGATATTCGCTGCATACTTGAGTCGTTCATCATCGTTTTTAAATGAGTCAGGTAAGGGTGTTCATCTAGAATTACATATTTCCGGCAGGGAATAAGTCATGCTGAATTGCGTCCGGCACTTCGTTTTCAACCAAAGGAACGCAAGAGTATCCCGACTCTATAGTAAAAACGCCGGGTGGCTATCTTCTAATGGCATAAGTTGCGCGGTAGCTTGGTGTCACGGAGCTCAGCTGGGATAATGGAACATCAACTCTTGTGTTCTACCTAGGTAGCTATCGACGAGAATAATCAACATGAGGAAAGAAGAAGAATGATGTGCCATCAGCGTTGACGAGACTTATATCCTTTGCTTCCAGCACGTGAGAGTTATGCACGTGACCAGACCGTCATACTTAGATGCTCAAAGAAGGTCAGCATGTCATATAAGGAAAGTCAAGGGTGCTATGCACACTCGATAATTCTCAAGTCCTTAGCCGTCTTGGGAGGGCAAAGCGCTCTTATGCTATTCTAGTCCAACCTAATATCTTGAAAGGGCTTGATAAGCCTATCTTGTAAGTGAATTCGATGTTCTGTCGCAAGAAATGGCGGTATCCCTTTGTACTTGTAGTGAGAGGCACAATATATATTTTGAACCGTGAGACACAGCCAGCTTGGTAGTATTTTTGACTTATTCATAAAGCATTGTATACTCGGAATGGTACCCAGTACGAATGGAATCTTCTGGCGATTCCTTATGACAAGCAGAAATCAAGAGAAACTTCCGATTACCAGAACAAGAGCGCATTTACAGGATTCCTAATTGAGTTAGTCGCGAATCCTGACAGCGGAGGCTAACCCGAAAAGGAATAAACTCGTCTACGGAGTAATATGTACATATCGGACAAATACGTGAGTCGGCTTTTAAAGGGCATATCTATATATAGCCAGGCCAGATGGAGTGTACAGTACTCCGTATGTGCTACACATGGTTTAGTCTCAGCTCCAAAACAGAGTCCACGTCGATATCACGTGACCCCAGTATCAGGGCGACTCGATTTCTTTCCTTACTATGGCTCGTTTTTGTTACCGTGTCATCTTGGACTACTATAATGATGCGAAGGACTTCTACAAGCTCAATTTATCATGGTCCAAGTCCTTCACAAGGCACATATCAGGTCCGAGAACTTCGATCATTGGCCGTGTCATTGATCGGAATCCACTGTGGAGTATATAGTAGGTATGAAGCGGTGTACTGTCGAACCTTCTTGGAAGAAGCAATGTTATATTGGCTCAGGTGGGTGCTCGGAAGAGATGTGATACCAATCTGCTTTGTGCAATCCATGAGTGGCTTAATCGAGCTGTCTTCTAGATCTGTTATGTCTCCCGGGGAAATTCACATACCTGACAGATACGCACAAAACAGAAGCAAAAGGAGTATGGAATACTGCGCTACAAGTTGCTTGAGCTACCAACATGGGCAGCTTTCAAAGCAAATGTGAGGCCACGCGCCTCTCAATAAAGCTTCCAGATAGGGAAAGGGAGTATATATCTATCAGCTTCTGACCATGTCATGCCAACGCTAGTGTGACCCTTTTTGCCGGTTATTACCGCCTACATTCTGTCAGTTCTATTAACTAAATCAGATGCACTGTAATAACTTCATGTAACTATATGGTTTGCATGCTATCTGACAGGCCAGTTGAGATCCTATTCTCTATTTCATGCCATGCCTCAATTGCTGCTTTCTTCAGCAATTCCTGGAGTGAAGGTGAAATATGCGGCTGCACAGGCGGTCAAAATAGTGGAATAGATATCACAAGTGCAGTTCAGTAGTGGCTTCAATGGTACCCGTTGATCACAGACTCATAGTTCATCATGTTGATCAGTTCCGATATACTATCACACTCCGGCTTCAGCTGCAGCATGCGGAGAATTGCCCATGGAACTCAGAGAAAATACTCTATTTGCTTCAACAGTTTCCTATTGGCCATCCGACTAGCTACCCCTGATGGATCGATGGACATGGTCAGGCTTGATGGTGACGACTCCTATTACATTACAGCCAGCATCGTATCCAGGCCTCAACCCAAGAAATTCAGCAAAGGGGACTTATATCTTCTTTATCGGGGTGCAGTTAGCCAGTGAGCACGCAAACTAGAAAAGCAACTTACTTTGGACGGCTATGCTGTTCATTGGTATACCCTTCAACAAACCCCGCCTCCGGACTCGGACGTCATATCGTTGATCGATTTGGAAGGTCCCTTTTTCGACGACCTGTCAAGCGTTGATTTTGCCGCTTTCAAGCAATGCTTCTCCGCTATGAATAATGTCCGCTTGCTATGGGTTACGAGATGGATACAAATGGAATGTGAAGACCCTCGCTTTGGCCTGTCCTTGGGCCTAGTTCGGACTTGTCGACACGAGATTGCAGAGGACTTTGTAACCTTGGAGATTGATCAGTTTGACGGTACTGCCATAGAGTCTGTCGTCAAGGTATTAAACAAGATCAAGTCACAACGAGAAAAGCCGTGGTTGTACCCCGATTATGAATTCACTCTCCGGGGTGGTGTCATTCACACTCCTCGCTTCCAGTGGAGTACTATCGATGACCAACTCACAAAAGACGCGGATGGCTCAGCGTTGAAGGCGCTTGATATTGGCACCTATGGCATTATCGGCTCCTTAATATGGGCATCAGCAAGCCCATCGCTAGTCCTTGCAGAAGGCGAGGTTGAAGTTGACGTGAAATATGTTGGTTTGAACTTTAGGGCAAGTGCGTTTGAGCAACTAGCAAGCTGGGAATGATGGGTTACTAACTTGCTCTTGTTAGGATACTCTTGTGATGTTGGGACTTTTTAGCGACATGAGCGAATGCGGCATTGAAGGGAGTGGTGTCGTTCGCAGAGTCGGATCAGGCGTTCAAGATCTCAAAGTGGGGGACTACGTTATCCTGGCCTCGGTAGGGCTACTTTGCACTCGCAAGGTCCTACCAGCAAATAAATGTCTGAGACTTCCTGAAAATGTTACGCTACAAGATGCAGCTACAATATTTTGTGTCTTCACTATGGCCATCCATTCTCTTGTGAACATGGGGAATTTACAGAAAGGCCAGTCTGTTCTGATTCATGCTGCATGTGGCGGCGTGGGCCTTGCGGCGATACAAGTATGTCAAATGATTGGTGCCGATATCTACGCGACAGTCGGAAGTAAAGAGAAACGCCAACATCTTACTGAAGCCCTGGGAATTCCGGAAGACCACATCTTCGATTCTCGGAGTCCGCCATTTCTCCAAGGAGTGATGGCAAAGACCGGCAACAGGGGCGTTGATCTGGTTCTGAACTCACTGTCTGGCGTATTACTACGCGCTTCTTGGAAATGTGTCGCGACCTTTGGGAAGATGCTTGAACTTGGGAAGCGAGATTTTCTTGGCCATGGCCAATTGGACATGAGCATGTTTTCTGGAAATCGATCGTTCATTGGCGTCGACCTCCTGCATCTTAGCATCGAGGACCCACAGGCTTCATATGAGGTTGCTCAACAATGTGTCCGTTACTTTCAAGAAGGAAAACTGAAGCCGATTCAACCCATTACCGCCTTCGGGGCCGACAAGATTGCAAAGGCTGTTAGGTACATGCAAACCGGTCAGCATATGGGTAAAATCGTTATTCAGCTTCCGGATGATCCATTGGCTCTACCAGTATCCAAGATCCAGGAAGGGGCCACCTGTCTGCGCTCTGATGTTTCCTACCTTCTAGTTGGCGGTCTGGGTGGGATCGGACGTGCTGTTGCGAGGTGGATGGTTGAAAAAGGAGCCCGGCACTTGGTTTTCCTTTCACGGTCTGGCCAAGCATCTCCCGAAAGCCAATCTTTGGTTCGAGATCTTGAAAGTCAAGATGGCTGCACCGTAACTGTTGTGGCAGGGAGTGTGGCGAACATTGAAGATGTCCGACGTGCAGTTGCTGCATGTAAAAAGCCGATAGGAGGAGTCATGCAAATGACAATGGTGCTGAAAGTAAGTTAGCCACGACTTCCCCTAGAAAAGGCATAATGCTAACCACGTTTTTTATTGCACAAACAGGATCAGCTTCTGATGAACATGGAGTACGAGGAATGGACAGCCGCGCTTGCTCCCAAAGTCCAAGGGACATGGAACCTCCACAATGTTCTGGGCGACACACAGCTGGATTTCTTCGTTCTGTTTAGTTCATTGTCGGGTATTTGCGGCTTGAGTGGCCAGACGAATTACGCAGCAGCAAATACGTTTCTGGACAGTTTTGCGAGGTACCGACAATCTCGAGGATTGATTGCAAGTGTGCTTGACATCGGCTTCATGGGCGACGTTGGATATGTCTTTGAAAAAGCCACTGGTATTCGGGAAAAGGCGTGGTCTGTTGCAGTCTCGGTTCTGGAGGAGAAGGATCTACTCAAAGGCCTGAAGACTGCTTTCCTTTCTCAATCATCGAGAGGGCCTAGTCAGCTTGCGATTGGCCTTGCTACTACAAGGCCCCTTTCTGATCCGGGGGTGATCCCAGTATGGAGGCGCGAGGCGCGCTTTGCTCCATGGGAGAATGTCCTGACAGCATCCAACGGACCGAATGTGAATTTGAAACACCAGGCATTCAGGGAATTTCTCATCACGACTGAAAATAATCCTGCTTTGCTGGATGACCCATCGACGGAGGTGAAGGTGACTATCGAGATTGGTAGGATGATAGCGTCTCATATGTCCTATCCCGAAAACATGGAAGTGGAGGAGCTGGCAAAAATCTCCATTGATTCTCTAATGGCCATTGAAATCCGAAGTTGGTGCCGTCGACATGCCGGGATAGAAGTTTTACTAACGGATATATCGAACGCGGAAAATGTGGGTTGTTTGAGAAAAATTGTCATTAAGATTCTCCGTGAGAAATACGACAAGGCCGCTCCGACAGGTAGTCAGGAAGCTTCGATTGCGTTGGCAGCACCACCAGATGAATTCGAACTCCTCCGACAGGATGCGAACCTGGGAAAGACCATAAAACCTGTTTCTGGCCCGGTCCCTGATTGGCTCTCTGAAAATGAAGGCCGAGTCTTTCTTACTGGAGCCACTAAGTTCCTAGGATCTTCTCTATTATCTTTCTTGATGCGTCTACCACAGGTCAAGACCATTGCTTCTCTAATCCGAGCACCTGACGCCGAGACAGGGCTGGCCCGGGTGAAACAGACCTTGGCCAAGTATGAGCTCACCGTGGATTCTGAGTCCAAACTCCATGTGATCCCGGGAGACTTGACTGATCCGACTTTTGGCCTTGGTCAAGAGAAGTTTGACGAATTTGCGCAATGGGCAAGTGTAGTCTTCCAATGATGGGGCTTATGTCAATTACATTCTCCCATATGTCGCTCACCGTGCCATCAATACAACTGGGCTCCTTCACATTCTTCATTTCGTTAGCCACATGCGTCTCAAGCCTATGCATTTCGTCTCCAGCATGGCGGCAGTAGGGTCCAGTGAAGTTCTTACTGGGAAAGGTGTTTGGGAAGACCAGAGGCCCGCTTTGGATACAAAGCGTTTCAAACAGCACGTGGGATATACTCAGAGCAAGCTTGTTCAAGAAAGCATTGTGTGGGACGCCATAGACCGCGGGTACCAAATCTCCATCTACCGTCCCAGGCTGATTATGGGACACAGCAGCACCGGCGTGGGCAATCCCAATGACTTGACAAATCGAATGATGTACAACTGCATTCTCACGGGGTGCTATCCAAATCCACCGCGGCAACGCAACCAATTCGTCCCTGTGGATTACGTCGCTGAGGCTTTGGTGCGGATTTCTCTGTCAAACGCTAAACTGGGTCATGTGTACAATCTTGTTCACCCAGACCAAGCTGAAACGACCCTGGTTGAAACATTTGAAGCTCTCAGTGCTTGCTGTCCATCGCCTTTGCAGCAAGTTTCAAGTGCCGAATGGGTTCAAGAGGTTGCCAGCAAAGGTCAGCGTAAGGTTAAGATGTCCCCCCCCCCCAATGCTGGAAGAGCAGTTGTCACAGTTTGAGATTCTGTGGGGAGGCGGAAGTCCCGGTCATATGGCCCTGTTTAGAACGGAGAATGTGCGTCGTGCGTTGGCCGGATGCCCGGAGGTCTTGGAAGTTAAGTCGGTGGCTGAATTGGTCAAGACATATTATCCGCACTGGGTGGATATGACGAATAGTTGATCTCGTACTTTCTACTTGGATCAGGATGAGAGAACGCTCATTGGAAGATGTTGTTGCCGTTGGGGATAGATACTTCGGAGTCTTGTATTACTAGATATTCTTCAATACTATTTTGATTTTTGTACGCACTTGATTGGTATCCATTGAATACCTGTTATTTTTATTAGGACATCATACAACGTTTCATCCCCTCTGCAATTTGCAATCACGCATCTTTGGTGACATTGCGATTCCACGCTTCCACCTCCTTACACATCCCATCCAGCGTGTTAACAGGCGCAGAATACCCCAATCCACCCTGCTCCGGCTTCAACCGTGCACGCGAATCATCCGCAATAGTGTGCACATTAGACACAGAAAACAAAGCAGGCTGCAACTGCGCCAGGTCCCAGGACAGAGGGGGCAACAACCACGGCAAATAGCGGTAATGAATGAGGGCATAGAACTCAACAGCATATGACATGAGGAATAGTGGGACCGCGGAGACGTAAGTGAAGTTCATGGGCGTTTTGGAGAGCGTGGTGAGCAAGAGGTAGACATCGCTGAAGCTGACAGGAGGGTTGGGGTCTGTGACGACGAAATATTGGCCGCCAATGTCGATGTCCTTCTTTGAGATTGGAGAGACAAGTTGCTGCTCGTAGAGGAGGTGGGCGATAGAGACGTTTTCGGCGTTAACGAAGTTTTGGATGATTGGTGCTGTCCAGCTATTTCCTTCATTAGCTTTTCTATCACTCGCGGGAGCATGTATGAGACTTACGTAGGATTACCACTGCTTCGCAAGTAAAGTCCAAGAATGCTACCACTGCCATCCGCACCAATACCGTAGATGCCATTCGCGGGACGAATACAGCCCGTCCTGAAACCCGACTCCGCGCTATCCGCACCACGCACCAGATTTTCCGCTTGGTACTTCGACACAGCATAGTTTCCAAAGAACTTGTCGTGCTCCTTGGGCTGGTCACTAGCTCGATCGCTCAGCACTTGCACCAGACGCTTTGGCGCGTTAATCCATGGCGGAATCCAGAACGACGCTCGTCGCAGTCCAACAGAGCCAGAGGACGTGGCGATGAAGCAGCTCGCACCTGCAGCCTTTGCAGCTTCGAGCACGTTACGAGCTCCACCGACGTTGACTGTAGTACAGAGGTGAAGTAGGGCCTTGTGGCGCTCTGCTGGACGGATGACGGCTGCGGTGTGGTAGATGGTTAGTGGGAGTTGCTCGATTTCCTTGCTGGGCCAGGGTTGCGTAAAGGCGTTAGAGACTGCTGTCTTGTCCGTGATGTTGGTCTTGATGAAGACAGCGCCCTGGTCTAGGACTCCCTTGCGAGGTGGCTGGAGATCCAAGATGCGGATTGCTGCTGGGTTTTCACCACGGGCTAGGAGGTGGGTGACGATCCAGTTGCCCACGAGGCCTGCTGTGGTTAGCATCATGCTTTTCTTTTCGAGAAATAAGTAATTACCTGATCCACCAACAACAACATAGCGACGGTTCTGCTTAGGGGGCAGATGCTGGGTCACGTCGACGGAAGAGTCAGTGTTTCGCTCATAGGCTTTCTTGATCCCTTCAACGGTCCAGCGATGAGGTGAGAATTTGAGTGCCTCATTAGGGACTAGAGTCATTCCACGATTGACATGGTAGAGGTAGAGGGCCAGAGTCAGGGCCACGAGGGCGGTCACGATGAGTATCATTTGAGGATAGCAGTGTGTAGGTTAGAGAGGGGAATGGGAGAAGGAAAATCGGAAAAATCGAGGGTATGACAACGACAGCGACAGTTTGACAGCCAGCTGTCAGCATTCACTGTCTCTGTACTTTACACTATGTCTTCCCGAAATATCTAGAGCGGAGGAAAACCCCTGAAGTGGAAATTCCTCGGAGTTATTTATAGCGTGGCGATTATCAGATTAGATCTCGCTTAATCCGTTAGACTATTCATTGGAACTATGTATTCACTGTTTCTTTTCTCGTTGCTTTATTATGCATAGTTTCTGTGCAATATGCATATCCAATGGTTGAGGGATGTCAGACACGGAGAATAAGTATTGTCTGGAGTAACCACGACGATGCTTCATAAAAATTTCCGGTATTCGCTCTTCTAAAGCAATTCCTTATCTACATTGATTTGAAAAGGTTTGAATTTAGGACCCCTGAAGATAGCTAGACAAAGGAACAAGACAAGATATTGTAGCGGTGCAATGACCGGAATAAAGCAGGATTAACCAAGTCTCTTGTCTCCAAACTGGCTAGTCAATATGCATGTTCGGAAATGGTATGTTGCGAGAATAGCAAGTTAATCAACTGTACATCATCAGCAAAATTCTATCCACCAAAAAAGAAGCCAAATACCTCATAGCCCCCTCGCCAAATCCACATCCTGCGCATTCCGTACAGTCCTCTCATACTCCCCCAACGAAACCGGTCCAGCCGGGAACGCCATAACCGCTTCAACATAATCCTCTTTACCAGTACCTTGCACTGGCTTTCTTACATATCCAAGGACATTCACCCAAGCGCCCACACGCAGTTCCTCGGATGTAATCGTCTCAAGTAGAGGGTTGATGTCCACTGCTATAATGGCGTCTTTTCCTGCCTGGCGGGGGTAGTTGTGTTCGAAGATGAGGTGGCCTGTTGCGACATTGTAGGTTCTTACGCTTGAGGCACTGTTAGTTTATCTTCTGGTGGTTCTTCCATAGCAAAGCGAGCATGTATAGATGGGCTGGAGTCCACGCACCAGCCCAGGAATCGCACTTTGGAGTCTGACGGAAGAGAACGGAGCTGTGAGAGAAAGACCAGTTTAGAAGGCAATGGTGTAGTCATTCCTGTTTTTAATTTTCTCTGTTTTTCGCATACCTGAAGACGATTGAAAGGTGCTCTCCGAACAACCTAAAAACAGCGGAAGTCACGTGCCACCGATCGGCGGCGCGTCATGACCACCGGAGGGGAAAAGGCAAGCATCATCTCCAGACACTCCCCAGCGAACACCTCGGATCATCCCGATCTTCGATTCTAGCAGAGCTCGATCGCTTGTTCTTACGATCAGCAGGGTCCCTTTCACGCCTTTTCGCCCTCTTATCGCCCGGATCGAAAACGCTGTCGTTATCTCTTCATCCCACCACCTTCTAAGATCGACCAAGACGACGAAACAGACCGAAACCACGATACCCAAGACCCTTCGCAACAACCGCGGAAGGCAAGATGTGGTCCTGGTTCGGCGGGGCAGCAGCCCAGAAGCGCAAGGATGCGCCCAAAAACGCCATCCTGATGCTGCGGGAGCAGCTGGACATGCTACAGAAGCGGGAGAGACATCTGGAGAATCAGATGGAGGAGCAGGAGGCTATAGCGAAGAAGAATGTTACGGCGAATAAAACTGGTGTGTTACCATGTGGCTTTTTTGTTTTTTTTTTTTTTTTTTTTTTTGAAAGGGGATGGCGGGTTCTGACACTGGAACAGCGGTTGCGAAAGCGGCTCTTCGGAGGAAAAAGGTCCACGAGAAGAACCTTGAACAGACGACGGCGCAGATTACCCAACTCGAACAGCAGATTTACTCAATCGAAGCGGCGAATATCAACCAGGAGACTCTGAATGCGATGAAGGCGGCTGGTTCTGCCATGACACAGATTCACGGGTCTATGACGATCGATAAGGTCGACGAGACAATGTACGTATCTTTCTGGTGGGGATTGGAAACAATGCAGGGGCTAATAAGATCAGGGACCAACTCCGAGAACAACACCAACTCAGCGAGGAAATCGCTCAGGCTATCACCAGCCAGTCCGTGGGCGAACAACCAGACGAGGACGAGTTGGATGCCGAACTCGAAGGATTGGAGCAGGAGGCTATGGACGAGCGTATGCTCAAGACAGGGACAGTACCTGTGGCCGACCAGATCAACCGGTTACCTGCTGCCGCGAATGGAGAGCGTAAGTCTACATCCACTCCCTTACATGTCAGACAGTTTCTAACAACGACCAGCCAAGGACAAAACGAAGCAAGCCGAGGAAGAAGACGAGGAAGCAGAGCTCGAGAAGCTCCGTGCAGAAATGGCCATGTAATGATGCATGCCCCTCGCCTTTTATTTTCGTTTTAGCGCTTTTTCCTTCTTCTTTCCTTCTTTCCTTTCAAGCCTTGATGCATGATGAATGTTCTACCGGGAATACTTTGATTCTTGTTCTAATGCTTTTATTCCTATTCATACTCTATTGGCGTAATTGGGTTACCGTTTCTGGGGTTGTGTTTGTTTTAGATTCGCTGATAAACCGGCATACATGTGCTCAATGGGATTTACTACCTTTCCACGTATCTAGTCAATCATTTGACATTTTTTATGGATTATTTGTATGATAGAGGTATCCTCGAAAGGGACTAACAAACATGAAAACCTCGATTAATCAGTTTTGCAGCAAAAACGAAACTCCTTTTCTCCTAGAAACCCAATCCCATGCCATCGAGCAAAGCATAAAAAGGGAGAAAGAAAAAAAAAAAAAATCAAAAATCAAAAATCAAAAATCATAATCATGGAAACCACGCGTAACTCTTCAGCGGCGTCGTCCTCGCCGCATCCCTCCCCTCGTTGCCCCATCTCTCTTTCCACTCCCACTCGCTCGCAGCAGACTCCAGCAACGCCTCTCTACAATCCGATGGCAACTCGTCGAGGATCTCCGGAGTAACAAATTCGGGATGCTGCAGGTTGGCGGTGCTGATGAGGCCATTCGAACCGAGATCGTGGACGTCACCGTCTGGGCCTGGGATGCCGAGGTTGGAATGGGGTGGTGTTTCATAGTGGATGTCGTGGATGGCGAAGCGGCGGGAAAAGGGAGCGGGCACGGCTGGGAAGGGGGATTGCGTGGTGGTGTCTGGTTCGGTTTGTTTGGTGGAGGTAGTTTCGTCAAGTTGGTCTTGGGATTCGTCCATGTTCTCATCCTTCTCCTCGTTTTCGTTGGAGGCGGGTTCTTCGCTGTCGGCGCCGTTTGTCAGGCTTAGAGATGACAGGCCCTGGGCTAGTCGAGAGGCGACTCGGGGGTCTGGCGGGGGGACACGCTCCCAACGTGCGTGGGTGGATTGCATGGTCTTGGGGTATTGCATTGCGTTCGTATGGATATCGTAGGATCCTCCCAGGTTTGTGCGTCGGGCAGTGAGGATGGATGAGTTGTATGTGCTGTGGCCTGTTAGCATTTTCAAGAGAAATGAAAGGGGGAAAAGGTGACACCAACCTAGCTTCACGCGCATGTTCCATCATCCAGTTAACGCCAGTCACCGTCACCTTGCGCTTCTTCGAATCCACAACCTTGCCAGTCGGCAGAGGAATCGACGGACCTGCAGTGTGATAAACACTGCTGGCACCGTGCCATGCGACGTACTGGTTCCGATTGTACGGCTCCCCTGGTGGGGGGAGTTTGTCCTCTGGCACTGCCAACTCGCCTTCCACCTCACCACGCTCGCGCGCAGGTTGCACGTAATACTCATCGGTGATCTTCCTACCTCCAACAACAATCTTGGCACCGAATTCACGGAACACGGACCGCGCCGTCACCACACCAATAGCACGTCCCTTGTAGGAGTGGGGGATGATGTGCCTGTCGATGAGGTCGCGCTTGGCCTCGTCGTCGATAATGATCTTGTAGAGCATGCGATGCTTCTGGAAGAACAGGTAGGAATCCCGGAAACCAATACACCGTGCCGGTTCAGTGGAAAGCATGTATTTGCGGTCGCCGCGGCTGAGGATCGTGAACGTCCGGACTCGGTACTCTCTATCACCCAAAAGGTTGCCATTATTGTCGACCTTGGTCTCTCCTTCAGCATCTTCCGGCAGAACCACCTCATCGTTCGCAATCTCCATCGCCTTTCCTTCCTTGTCAACCGGGGCCTGCGTCACATGCGAAGCTCCGCGATTGCGCGCCCATCGACCACCACTGGCATTCGGACGGCCGCGTCGTCTCTTCGCAGGGGTACCGACATGGTTCGGAGCGGCACCGTCATCCTGCAAATCCCAGTCCGGTGGGCGGTTCTTCGGCGGACGACCAATGCGGCGCTTTCGCGGAATTGCAGGTCGACCCAGACGAGATGGCGAATCCGGGTGCGACGGGGTATTCGAATCCTGCGCTGGCGTCGCTGTGGCTGCTGGAGTCGCGGTTTCAGCTTCAGCTTCTTCTTGAGGCTGCTCCTGCTCGGCTTCTTCGGGCTGTTCGCTTTGTTCGGTTTGTTCTGGTTCTGGTTCTGGTTCCTTCTCGGACGCGTCTTCTTTGACTTCTTCCTCTTCTTCTTCCTCTTCCTCCTCCTCCTCTACGGGGGAAGGTTCTCGCGAGGGGGCTTCGGCTTCGGCCATTTCTTCGTCTGATTGTTCCGGGGGTGGAGGGACATTTTCTATACCAGTCAGTCAGTCTCTACGTGTTTCTGTTTCCATCGACTTGAAGAATCGAAAAAAGGGAGGGAAAATGAATTGACGTACTGATAGATTGAGCCGCTGCCTGAGCAGCTGCTCTAGGCTTCCTAGCCATAGCTGGCACGGAAATGTAGGGAACAAGGTGGAAAAGGTTCGTAGACCAGCTCTAGAGCTGCGCGGGAAAAGAGGCTCTTCGCGACTTTGGCGTCGAGCGACGGGCAGGATCCCGTAATGCAGCCCGGGCCGGGACTACTATTCCTCCGATAATTGTCGGTGCCTGGGGCAACAAGGAAGTCTCAGTTGGCACGTGATATGGGCCCTAAGCCCTATGGAGGCTTGGCGATAAGTCTAAGACCCCAATGACGTCACCAATCCGGGCGCATCCATATCGACATCGGTCATTTGCCAGCATTAATGCCTCTATCGCGCATCAAACCCCTCGTCTATACGAAGCATCTTATTGATCCGGAAATCGAAACCAGGCCGACCGATGACGCACTCCATGCGCCTGTGATAGTCTATCTTGGTCGAGAGGGGTTGCACTGACTACATCCAGTAGAGATCGGGTCGCCAGCGAATCTGAGTTTGATAATGATCCTTTGAACTACTCACATTCACATGCGAAGATGCGGTGGGAGTGATTCGCTGGACTCGGCGCGATATGCTCTGATACAAGCGGGATTAATGCGGGTACCCGGCTAGCCATTGAGGGGCGGTTGTAGAATCCAGTGACTGGCTGCTGCTGTTGTGATTATTGCAAATGACTCGATCCACTGGTCGAGTCATTCAGTAGCCGCGTCGGATGTAGCAACAGGCGCCTGCTGCTAGATGTATTTACTCGTATTGGGTAGGTGGCTGGTTGTTCTGCAGTGAGGGAATAGGCCGATCGGGGTTGTTCAAACCACTCATGAACTAATGTAAGAGTCAATCGATATACATAGTATTATCCCCTCATCCGGCCGGTAAATTTTATCATCAAACCCGGGGGAGTGTCGAGATGTACTAGTATGTCACGATGCACCCGCTATGTGCTGCATCCTATGCTTTGGACCCTCCGATATCACGATAATAAACCACGGCTGCTGTGACAGGTGATTTGCAGAAGCAAGGGAGCTGACTCTCGGGAGCTCCGTGGTCTTATGTTGAGGGCATATGCATGTTTATCCTCAACATGGTCCAGGCCGTCGAATTTGGAATATATATCATCATCCCGGGAGATCGTGACTCAAGACTCGAAAATAAAGCGGATGGTTATGCCGTTCTGAATTCTAGTCTGGAGGTCCTAGCAACTTCGCAGCCAACAGTATCACAAAAGCCCAGAACATGGGGGGGTTGGATAAAGAAACAGAAGATGACGGCATCTGGCATGCAGCATTATCATTTCCACCGCCGTATCCGGGAAAAAATAGATACAATTCAGAGGAAGGAGGATTCCAATCCTGCAGAAGAAGCTTTGTCTGGAGGCGAAGTCTTCATTGTGGATGCTCTAGAGTAAGTATGCCGTAGCGAAAGCCAAAGGCATGCATACCATCTAGTCATCCTGTTAACGTGAGTTGGCATGAAATGATATTATCTACGATCACATAAGTGGTTCCTTAAGCTTGATGATTTCTATAGATATGTAGTCTCATTACAGAGAGATGGCAATGATTCTATATTTACTCCGTCCCCGGACTTGTATAGATAGGATCGATTACCTCCAAAGTCAGTTGATTTAACCATTCAACATCTGATCTATTTGATTGTTCACCCGTGAAAATACTTATTATTTCTTCTAACTTCGCGCCTTTTCAACAGCAGGAATTGAACCATTGGATAACTCGGTCCCTGTCCACTATTATTCAGCCTCGACGCCACCAGGCATTCTGACTGCAACTCAAGCCATTGAGGCTGTTCATTTAATATGACTTGATTAAAATAAAACATCAAATCCACTCCACCGTTTCTCTTTCTTTCTATAATCGTTCTTCTATTATTGTTGTTGTTTCTTGTGTTGTGGTCCGCCCCGCATCGATAACTCTTGAGTAAGAAGAATCGTTCCTCGATCAGTGACTGTACTTTATTATTATCATCATTACTTTTTCTCGTTTCTTTTTTTCTCTTTGAATATCAACATATCATCAGCCTTATGTCTCAGCTTGTTCTGCAAATAAATCGGTGACCTTTAATAATAACGCTCCATCGTACACCTCCCGAACCCCGAAGTCGTCTTCCTTGGCTCCGTTAACGTCAAAGTTATTTTCCTTTTTTAATTTTTTTCCTCGACCGACTTAGTCGACTCCGCACACCTCGACCTGCCAGTTTACCACAACTACGAAGACAACATTTGGCAAGTACAATTACCAACATTCGGGACGTTCAATCCTTATTTCCGCGCTCCTTCGCATTCACCGACGTATTCGAATCTTCTCTCGCTGCGGTGGCTAACGGGGAAAGCCTAATCGCCACTCTGCAGAGTACGGAAGTCCCGACTACTCTTACGACTTATTCTCCCCGCCATTCAGCTTGACGAACCTCCTCAATTATAGCCTCGTTCTCGATACACCGTATATTTTCTGTCGTGGAGGAGTATTTTATGGAAAGAAGTTATGACAACTGCTCAGGGTGGAACAGAGCTGCGTGAGCAGTCGATACCGTGAGTAGCCACGAGCTTTCCTCTTTTTTTTTTTTTTTTTTTTCTCTCCATGCTGTCTGCCTGTGGGAGGTGGCTCTCTATTATCCTCATTATTCTCTTCATTGTGGGTGGTAGCTTTGTGGAATATGAAGAGAAAGGAGAAAGGACAACGGTTGCCGCCAGACGGACAGACAATCCTGCCCGGGTCTATACCACGCAATTTATACCCATGCTTTCCTTTCTTTTTTGGCCGTTGCCCCTTTAATACACGTGCATACACTTTGTCTTTTGAGTCACATTACACCGCGATGAAAATATAGGAACCGTGCCCAAGATCTGGTCGGGTCGGGAGTTTTGTTCCTGAAGCGGTTTCTTGACCCCCTGTTCCTTGTCACCTGTTCCTGCACCAAATCAGCAGCCATGTCAACGTTCATACACATTGCTAACCGCTTTTTTAGACAACCTCTCCCCCTCCAGGATAACACAACCCACCGATCTCAAATGGGATCCGACAGTCCCACTCCTACCGGTATCACTACCCCGCAGCCAGACCCGACAGATAAGCTTCAGCCCTCCATCATGAACAATTACTTCCAGGTTGGTCCCTCCTCTGGTCCCAAATCAACGACCTCGTTTTCCTTGCCCGATCCCATGGACAATCCACAATTAGATGCACCTGTCGCAGATGCTCCGGAGAGCCAAAGCTCGTCTGGCCGCTCTTCCGTTTCCTCTGAGTCCTTGGTCATGATGGGCCCGGGCAAGTCTTCCGCTGCCCCGTCAGACAAGAAGCCTCACGTTTCGGAGAATAAGCCAGTGACTTTGGGTCCTGCAAACCTACCCACACCTCCCCATTGCTCCGCCCATTCCCTTTTGCAAAAGGAGCCGGATGAGACAGAAATGGCGTCCTCGGTCCCAGAAAAGGGCATTGGTTCTTCTATTTTCACCACGTTGAAAAGCTACCTCCCTATTCCGTCCGGAGGAACTGCGGCGTCGGTCCCAGAGTCTACCGCACGGCGTCACACGTCTCATCCAGTGTCCAGTATTTCGGACAACACCGTTCTTGCATCTCATTTCTCCAACCCTTGTCTCCCTTCGCTAGTGGATGCCCCTGCAGTCGACCATGACAAGCCACCCCGTGTTTCCATGTCTTCTGAGAATCTGGTCAAGCTAACCATGAACGCGGCTGATGCGTCGCGCCTAAAGAACACGCCTCCTCTCACACCTCGCGCTATGTCTAATGACGGAACTCATTCCGAGAGTCATCCTACCGACGATAACAAGCCGCCTACATCATGCCCGGAGCAATTAGAGCAATCGAAGCCGCAGCAGACGGACCAAGCGACAGAAGAAATTGCCGGAAAGTTGGACGAAGTATTCCCGTCTGGCTCATCTTCTCGGGACCGTTCCTCATCGCCCCAATCTAACCCGGCGGTCGGCTCCCTCAAGGGCAAGCTAGTTGTCACTATTGCCGAAGCCCGAGGGCTGCGACCAGGTTTCGATCCGTATGTGGTTTGTGTATTCGAATCGAACGAAGTCATTTCCAAGAGTGCCCACGATGAAGAAGAAGCTTCGATTGAGCGACAGCAAAAGGAGCAAGAAAAGTCTGACCTAGAAGCGGGCCGGCCGATCGCCATTCCCATGAAAAGTCGACAGAGTAGCAGCAACAGTCTGCCTAGTTTGTTAGAAGGTTCTGATCAGAAGGGGAAGCTTATGACTGATCCTCATTGGAATCATGAAGCTGTTTTGTACGTTTTCCTCCCAACCACTGGCAACGTGAGTTGGTTGCTAACAGAAGCAGTGATATTCTTGGCGAGCAATCAGAAGTCGATGTATCTGTCTATGACCGGAGTAACCAGGAAGCATTCCTGGGACATGTACGGCTAACTATCAACTTGAACGAAGAAAACGACCGAATGGATGGATGGTACCAGTTGACCGCCCGCGGCGCGGGCGATACACAGGTGTCGGGGGAGATCCGGATGAAAATGCGGTTTGAGACAACGGATAAGAAACAGGTCGGACCAAATGACTTCCAAATCCTCAAGCTCATCGGCAAGGGGACATTTGGTCAGGTCTACCAGGTGAAGAAGAAGGATACGCAGCGAATTTACGCGATGAAGGTGTTGTCGAAGAAGGTGATCATCCAGAAGAAGGAGGTTGCACATACTCTTGGCGAACGGAACATTTTAGTCCGGACCGCAATGGCGGCGTCTCCGTTTATTGTCGGGCTGAAGTTCTCGTTCCAGACCCCTACCGACCTGTACCTGGTGACAGACTACATGTCTGGGGGTGAATTGTTCTGGCATTTACAGAAGGAAGGTCGGTTCCAAGAAGCGCGGGCGAAGTTCTACATTGCCGAGCTCATCTTGGCTCTTCAGCACCTGCACGAGCATGACATTGTGTACCGGGATCTGAAGCCGGAAAACATCCTGCTTGATGCCAATGGACACATTGCGCTCTGTGACTTTGGTCTGTCCAAGGCCAACCTTACCCGGGATGACACCACGAACACATTCTGCGGGACAACCGAGTATCTTGCGCCCGAAGTGCTGCTGGACGAGCAAGGGTATACGAAGATGGTCGACTTCTGGTCTCTGGGAGTGCTTGTGTTTGAGATGTGCTGTGGATGGAGTCCCTTCTACGCGGAGGATACACAGCAGATGTATAAGAACATCGCATTTGGCAAGGTGCGATTCCCTCGGGACGCGCTCAGCACCGAAGGGCGGAACTTTGTCAAGGGTCTACTCAACCGGAATCCCAAGCACCGACTGGGAGCCAAGGAAGACGCTAAGGAGCTCATGGCGCACCCGTTCTTCGCAGATGTGGACTGGGACGTCCTGTGCGCCAAGCGGGTGATCCCGCCGTTTAAGCCGAAACTCAAGTCGGACACAGACACGTCCAACTTTGACCCTGAGTTCACCAACGCGTTTGACCAGAACGCACACCTGAACCAGCACGCCGCGATCGTGGCCAATGGGTTGATGCCCGGGTCGACGCCGCTGTCGCCGGGAATGCAGGCCAATTTCAAGGGCTTTACGTTTGTGAACGAGAGCTCGATGGACCAGCATTTCCAGGATGAGAACGATGATCGGATGGATGAGGATCTTCGGATGGATGACCAGGCGTGGCAACGATCGCATCGGGTGGCGGAGCAACAGCAACGGATGAGTGGAGTTCAGAAGACGGGGGAGGGAGACCCGGGGATTTTCCATGTTGATGAGCATTTTGATATGTAATTTATATTCTTATTCCCTTTGGATTTTTTTTTTCTTTTTTTTTTTTTTTTTTTTTTTCTTTCTTTCTCTTTTTCTATTCCCTTCTTGTTCTTGCATGACTGGAGTCTGCAGTGGTATTGTTTATAGGACCTATTGTTTATTCCCAGAGTTGTTGCATGGATGATACTTGGGGTGTTGAAATGCATAACTAGTTAGAGAATGCACTGACTAAGTTCCCAAAGCGGAGAGATGCAGCGTTAGTCATGCTTGGCGTCTGCACGGGCGATGGGGGGATCGCCTGTGGGGCCCCCTTTTCACGTGCTCACGTACAGTACAGTACTTACTGTATGAGAGTATAGAGTACGGAGTACATGTACTTATGTACAGATAGTTGAGTTGGTGATCTTGTTATACTGGCGTTGGACAGTGCTTTAGACAGTGCTCTAGACATGGTTCTTTAGAGAATAATAGGGCCATGTACAATTTGTCATTGGGTCAGTGCTATGTTATGGGGTCCGAGTCCGGAGCACTAGTATATATGTAGTACGATGAGCATGGTTACTATAACTACTCTGTACTTATAGTAGTACTTAGATAACCCCTGCAGACCCTGAAACGCCCGGCAGGGTTTCAGCTGTAATAAGGCACTTGCAGATATGCAGAGGTACCTGCGTTGGTGTATAACAGCTGATCTTGTAAACGGTACTGCAGGACAGGGGTATTAGTAGAATATGGGGTATGGCATGATTGTCTCCATACAAGCATACTTGTATAGAACAGAACCCTGTCAGGCAATATATCTTTAACTAGAATAGTCTCTACTCTGTAAAGTGTTCTGCCGTACTCTGCCTAGTGTCTCTACTCTCTCTACCCGTAGTTAGGCTGTTGTTCGTTGTAAAGTCACTACTGAAAAGGGATGATTAGATTTAGAGTGCCAAGCGGTCCACCGAACTGCATCCAGTGGTACTGTTACTCTGTCGTGTGTTTATGTAGGGACAACCATGGTCCAGGAGAGTAGTATATATCTATTTGGGAATAAACAGAGACATCATAATCATATCCTACTATTCTTTTTACATAGTACAGAGTACTCGTACTGTACAAGTACAGACAAGTACAAGTACATACAAACTCACGTAAAAGACACTAACCACATCCGGTTAGTGCTCTCCTGAATGCACCTCATGCCGTGTGGGTCACGAGGATCTTTCTTGATACGGTAAATATCCTCTGCGTCTTCTCTCTCCTTTCCTACACTACTACTCACTTTCTCTCTTCACCTCATCTCTCCATCTTTCTCTATCACATTCTTCTTTCTTTCTTTCTTTTTTTTTTTTTTTTTATTCATTCATTCATTCATTCTTTCATTCTCCAGTCGTTCCTTACTATATTCCTTTTTGCAGCCGTTCCTTATACCTGCCAATCCATTCGTTATTCTTCCAATGTCGCTATGAACGCCGTTGTCAACACCGTTGCCAGCCCCGACGCTGTGCCCTATGCCTCCTCCGGCAACTTCTATCGCGATCTCCAGAGTCAACAGCCTCCATCTCCTACCTCGCCTACATCTCCTACTTGCTCCGTCTCCTCGTTCCGTTCCAATTACAGTTTCGCGTCTACCGCGCCCACCTCTGCCTACTCCCCGACATCGCCTACTTCCTCCACGTCTTGGCGCCAGTGCGATTCCGCTGCTTCTCTCGATCGTATCCTCGAGCCCGTGATCAAGCGTCTGCCCCAGGAGGTCTATGATAATATTCTCGCTCAGCTCGAGACCCTGCATACCGGCTGCCAACACAATGGCTGTGTGACCTGTTTCCAGCGCGATCTGCATTCCCTCTCCCTCACATGCCGCATCTGGGAAAAAGCTGTCCGTGCCAAGCTCTACAATCGCATCCATATCGTCGGCAATGACTCCCCCGCACAACTCAAGAAGTACCGGCTCAAACGCGGCAGTCGTCTCAAGTTGCTCCGCCGTACACTGCGAGAGAGGAAACTGCTGGCCAACCTGGTCTTCGAACTCCGCGTTCCCCAGATGGAGCTGCTCTTCACTTCCGGGAAACACGTCGCTCAGTGGGAGGAGTACCGCGATCTCGTCGCCTCCGTCGTCATGGTCTGCCCCAGTCTCGAACGTCTGCTCGGCCTCTCCATTCCGTACCATCACGAATTCGACCGTCTCACACACGCCCTTTCCACCCGCAAGAAGCTCAAGGAACATACCTGGGTAATTGGCGAGGCCCGCGAGACTTCTGAGGCTTCCGAGTTGTCTCCACGCATTTCCTCCTGCCCCGGTAGTCTTGGACCCCTGCAGATGTTTGAGTTTCTTGACTACCATGCCTCCTGGTCCCATCTCGAGACCATGACTCTTTACGCCCTCGACGAGAACAAGAGCACCCTTGAACCCAGCATTTTCCTACGCATGCTCACCATGCTGCCCTCCCTTCGACATCTCTGTATCACTGGCTTCCATGCAGATGCCTTTGCCGACAGCGCTCTTCTCTGTCTCCCGCCTCTCGAGTCCCTGCGGCTCGAGCGTCTTCCCGGTGTTACTGACACCGGTCTGACTCAATATACCTCGCGGCCCGAGTCACAATCTCTCAAATCGTTGACCTTGATCGAGCAGAAGGTTGAGTCGTTACTGGTCATTTCCAAGATTCTCTCCTCTCTGCGCCAGCTGGAGCGTTTCCAGATTGTTCAATCCGACACATGCCCGCAGGTCGAACCCGATGCCATGGTATTCCAACCTATCCTGGCCTCATCAACACTGAAATACTTACATTGGGATGTCGCCGTTCCGAATCCCGGCACGGCGTTGAGCAAGCTGGACTATGCTCCCTTTGTCAAGCCCCCTAAGCACACCGATACCCCCAACTCTCACCTCGCCCAGAGCATCATCTCTGCAGGGTTTCCGCGTCTCCAAGCGCTGCGCGCTCCGTCCGACATCGAGCCCCCAGGTGTTCTGCAAGCCGTCTGTCAACCGATCCCCAAGGGACAGGCTCTGCTTCAGCCGGATCGCTACAGTTTGCCCCGCAGCTCCCATGGTTCCGTTAAAGCACGACCAATGGCCCTTCCTGCTGGCAACAACCTGACTTCGGCTCGCATCCGCGCCCAGACATTTATCGATATGGCCGCTAAGGACTCTGAGACCGGGATGAGGTGTTTGATTACAGACCACTCGGATTCCTACGTACCCGACAATGCGCTGGAGGATGCCGAGTCTGATGACGATGATGATTTTGATGCCGATATGGAAGCTTTTGGATCTTGGTCAGCCCGCGAGCGGCCTCAGCTTAACCCCACAGCGGCAGCAGAGCAGAAACAATCGAATGGGCCAGTCACGGTATTTGATTTCCACATGCCTGCATATATGGGGCGTATAGGGTCGCGCTCAACTTATCGGGACGTGTCGATTCCAAAGTTCATTTTGCGCCCCGATCTCCCTGGACAAGACGCGGATGGTGGTCTCGTCGCGTGGAAACACATTCTGGCAGCCAATCAGTCGCTCAACTATGCAGCAGGTGTCGGGGTACATTGCTTTGGGAATAAGACAGGGCCACGACCGCCTCCGGAGGAGCCAGCCTCTCCGGCTTCGACAGCCATTACGACACCACGGTTATGGGGTAGTATCGGCAGTCGATCCATGATGTCCCTCAACACCAACAGTCCAGCAACACCCACAACACCCTCAACACCGATGAGTTTTGGGTCAACACCACATCTCCCCTGGGAGAAAGAGACCTGCACAGGGTCATGGAATTACGGGCATAAGAACGGTCGAGATTGGTGGTTCCACATGGAACGGGATCGTCCAAATCATATGGACGTGATCGATCTCAAGCGGCTATTCTAGCCTGGGCTTTTGGCCCGACTTTTTTCTTCTTATGCCATGGGACACGGTACCTCAAAAAGGCACGCACCGGGATGGCGTTTATGGTATTGATGATGATTCTTTCGCTGTGGTCTGTACATTTATTCTCTTTTTCTTCCCCTCATCATTTCGAGATTCTCTCGGTTCCTTTCTTTATACACATGCTGTGCAGGTGTTTTCTTTGATTCTGCATATACTTGGCCATTATATATACCATCTATATACCACCAGATAATGTTATTGGAACTTGGTTATTGCAAAATGGGAGGCAACATGTTATGTCTTTTTTTTTTTTTTTTTTTTTTTTTTTCTTTTGTGTTCCATGGCGCTGGCATGGCAGGTAGGGCGGTTAGGTTAGGTTAGGTTGGGATTGGTTAGGTTAGGATACTAATAATTGTTATTGAGAATTATGCTATTGAAACTATTGGTTCGTTTTAACTAGTGTCGTAGATCTACTCCACATTGATCTTCCTGTTCATGATGTGGACCAGCGTAGGCCTATCCTTTTAGGAACTAGTATGTTGGTCTTCTCTGGTTCCATGGCATAGTGCTCTGTAGTATTGCGAGGAGAGTCCAAACATTTGCATGTTTTTGTCGCTCATCTCCACAAGGAATCCATCGTCTCCGACTGTCATGGCAACTGCTAGTAGTCTCCCGTAAAATGGAAAGCCATAGGTCGGGCAAGTTGTGGTTAGATGGAGACATGACAGTGCTACCACTGTTAGGAGGCTCTTCATGAGCGCCAGCGCGATAGTTTCTCCTGGGAACTGTATTTGGCGATTGTTCCAAAGGGTTGAGAAACCAGGTCTGTCCTGGGTATGTTTCGGAAACTTAGATTTGATTTTGAGCAACTGCTCCGTGGTCGATGACTTGTAAGTAGGATTGGTCGAAACCGTTTTGTTGATAAAAGGTTTGTATAGTTAAGAATTGAGGTTCCTCTGGTTCCACATCTCCTATCTCATGTTGTGATAGAAGCACTCTACAGAGGATCTTTCGAAACTCTCGTAGATCTTTCGTGCCACGAAACTTCCATTCCGATTATAATAGCCATCGCAATAAGCCTGTCATACGAAGAGGTAGAATCGAAAGAGGCACGGGATCATCTTAACGCCAGCGCGATATCTGGCCCTGCTCCCTTGCTCCTTTACCAGGATCCGTGGTCCTTTTGACAAGTAACCTGATCTAGGGGTTAATCCTGATAGATAAAGCTGGGACCTTTTTGTTTGTTCTGGGCTCAAGTTTGGCCATGTTTGTCCCCCGCCCTAAACGTCACGCCACGTAGAGCGACCACTGCTTGCACCAGGAAGCCAATCACTGAAAATTCCAATTCCAGGTGCACTTCCAGTGCTCTCCCAATCTATGCAAATCTTCAGAAACTTCAAAAATTTGCATAGAAGTAGGCAAGTGGTTGGAGGAGGCCTTCCGGCCGAGCTGTCGTGGGTTTCACCCCGATTTCGAGAAGGATTCTAGGTGAGATTAATCCTCGTTGCGCCTATTCTACTAAGAACGGTGATGGCCGGGTCGGTAGTTCGACGAATGTCCAGATGTGATAGTTTGTTGAAAGAGTCCATATACACGCGTGTAGTGATATGTCGCTTGGAAAGGTGTACTCTGTACGCTTTATCGTTTCTCTTGGCCGTTTGGGACGAGGAGAGAGAGAGTACTCTCGGGCTGGGGCACAGGGTTCTGGCTGCACTTAGCCATACATCACCAGAATAGCGGACATGGTGTGGCGAGAACGGTGCTTGTTATTGTGTAGCTGCTTGGATCACACCCCATGGTTCGGGGGAGGGGGTCAATGTTTCGCAATTTAGAGCCTTGATGCGGCCTTTCTCGCACAAAGTCAATTATAATTCGATTCCATTGAGTATCGAATGAATGACAGTGGACGTACTCATTAACGGCTAGGTACAGGTTAGCTGTAGCTGCTGGACTGACGTGGAGATTGTATTCAAAGTATCTGTGAGCTCAGGTATTATCAACCTAAGTTTTAATGTGAGCGCTGAAGAAAAGGAGGTATATACTTGTTTTCCTAGAGATTATGAAGCGAGTAACTACACGGTCACATTAAGCCATGCTATTTCGCAGGAGTCATATCCTGTTCTTTATGAACATTTCCGGATCTCTGTATTTGGACATGTTGGAATAAATAAGTCTGGGAGTTAGCCATCCACGGGTATAATGCATGTATCTCATGCTTGTATCGATAGCGGTTCAAAGCAAAACAAAGCAATTTTTGCAAAGCGTATATGCTTCCTGATACAATATCAATAAACGTAACGGGGTTGGTGAAAAGACCACCGGAATCACCCCGTCGTCTGTTGTTGTGACCAGCTCACGGTTTATCGTAACGTAGGCGTAGGCGAGAGTAATGACAGTCGAGCATGACCCAGGGCGTTATCATAATGTACCATGTGCATCTTTTCCTCATTGAAACCGTCAACTGCTTGTCTGCATTGCTTGACTCGCAGCGGCCGCTACGTTCTCGAGAGGGGGAATATCGTCTCTATATCTGTTAGCCACTACAGCCCCAGCAGTATAGGGCAAAGGAAGGGAAAAAAATATCTCATACCGACTAAGGCGTGGCAAATGTACCCTGCTCAGAGGCCGAACTCATCTGTTCTTTTATGCTTTCACCAGAACCCTTAGCTGAACTGTACCGTTCCGCCAACTAACCACTGGCTGGGACGCTTCGAAGCTGTGGCATTAATTCCGAGAATCTGCCTCGAGCACCACACTAGGGACTGCAATTACCCAGTTGGGTGTTTCTCTGAATGTCTTTGTAGGGAATATCGGGAAACGTAGAAGGCGTGCTCAGCGGGTGTTAGGGCACCAGCAGTAAGGACGCCATTTATTCGAATTCTCTGTATCGTAATTGAATCAGATTAAAGTGAAGGGATAGATAAACGGAGTTGGGATATTGGGCTTAAGCAGTGAATGCTGTATACCCCGATCCAGACATCATCAGTACATCATCCAGTTTTCACTCGCCATCAAGTACTACAGTTCCGAAAACAAGATATCCTGCTGTATAGTATCCCCACAATGTCTCAAGATCAGAAACCTAGCTCATACTCATACTCCGAATCTCATTTCCCCACTGCAACAGTCCTCTACTCCCACATCACCGAACAAGTCCGCGGCCACGGAAACAATCCCAACCCCGTTCACGATAACAATTTTATCGTGACTTACTCAGACGTTGGTCCCTTTTGGGGCAAAGATGCTGACTTTGCACTTGAACGGCAGAAATGCTTGTAAGTACCTCGATCCGGTTAATCTAACACTGAAATCCATGGAATTGACATCCGTACAGTAGATACTAGAACCCCATTACCAAGATCCTAAAGATCAAAGCAACTCTCGGTCCCCTCCAGAATACAGATCAATTATGGTACAGAGCGTGCGAGTTCAGCTGGTGTGATAGTGGTATCTTATCGGATGATGAACATGAATTTCTTCAGCCTATGGTGACTACCAGTAAGCACACATCTACACTGGCTTGACGTCTCATGCCATAGACTCTGCTATAATAGTGAGCTAAGTGTTATCAAGTATTCACCTTCCCAGAATCACCATACAAAATCATCCAAAAAGTCCCCAGCTTCTCCATCTCGCATTCCCAGTGTCTATTACCGCGCATCGTTTTCGAATGTGGGTGGACCGAGAGTAATCCAGACACCCCAGACGGGGGTGAGCAGGCTAGCCATCTTCGAGACGATATCAAAGAATAGCTGATGTGTGGTAATGGGGAGGTCCGAGTGGGTGTTTTGGTGATGTGGTCGTTGGACTCGGAGGCGACGATGCAGGTTCGAGGGACGGTCGAGGTTTGGACGCTAGAGGGTAGTATGGACGGAAAGCCGCGGGTTAGTCAGGTTGAGGTATGTCTTTCCTTTCTCTCCTTATAGTTAGGACTGGACAATGGCTAACAAGTATCTTTGTACAGACAATCTTTCCTATGTCAAAAGTAGCAGAGCCTGCTAGTCAGACTCTCAGATTGACCCGTGGGAAGTTGTTTCAATATTAGTCCAGAACGTAATGCTGGGGACGTCTTTGATATGCCTCTTGATTCTCTGCGCAAAGAAGCTATCAGACAAATAGAGCAGACGGGGTATACACCAGCTTTGTGGTCGTAGCAGTTTAAATGAAATCTTCATTGCACATGTATGATTATGGGTAGGGGGATAAATTACTAATGGCTTGAATTGCTCAGAATCCTCAAAGTACATAAATGGTAACACATGAGAATACCAAGAAATGAAAAAAGGTGACATTCGCCTAAACGTAAATACCCATGTTGGTGTCCTTCTTCTTCGCCTGTACCTCCGCAATCGCATCCACGTAGTTTTCATGGTTGATCTTGCTCTGTCCTTTCCGGAGCGCAATCATACCCGCTTCCACGCAGACAGCCTTCAGCTGCGCACCACCAAACTCGTCCGTGCTACGCGCAAGTTCGTGCCAGTTGATGCTGTCATCGGCGGCCATCTTGCGCGAGTGGATCTGCAGAATGTTGGCACGAGCCTCCTCGTTGGGCAGAGGGAACTCGATCTTGCGGTCCAGACGACCGGATCGAAGAAGCGCAGGGTCGAGGACGTCGACCCGGTTCGTGGCGGCGAGGACCTTGATGCGGTCGTCCGATGCGAAACCGTCCAGCTGGTTAAGGAGTTCAAGCATTGTCCGCTGCACTTCACGGTCACCGGACTTCTCGGAGTCGAAACGTTTTGTACCGATGGCATCGAGCTCGTCGATGAAGATAATTGAAGGGGCCTTCTCCTTGGCCAATGCGAAGCAGTCCCGGACCATCTTCGCACCATCACCAATGAACATCTGCACCAGCTGCGGACCGGCAAGCTTGAGGAAAGTCGCGTTTGTCTCTGCGGCACATGCACGAGCGAGGAGTGTTTTACCCGTACCAGGAGGACCGTACATCAAAGCACCTGCAGACGTTAGCAAAGGCATCAACCGTATAAAACAGGGATAGATATACCCTTTGGTGCCTTGATTCCAATCTTCTTGAACTTCTCCGCCTCCTTCATGGGCCACACAATAGCTTCGACAATCTCCTCGATTTGCTTATCCAAACCACCAATATCCGTGTACTTCTCTGTAGGCTTCTCATCAACCTCCATTGCCTTCACCCGGTTATCGTATTCGGCGGGTAGCGTATCCAACACAAGGTATGAGTCCTTGTTGACACCGATCAAGTCACCAGGCTTAAGCTTCTCGTGGTCTACCAGGCCGATCAGAGGGAGGTAAATTGTCTGGCGGGTCGAGGTTTTGATGACAGCCGACTTGCCCACGCGCGTGGCATCCAGGTCGATGTTGGCGCCCTCTTCAGCGGCGTCGGCTTCAACATCCAGGTCAAGCAATTCGACGACGTTTCCGACGAGATACGGCAGTTGCCTATAATCCGTCAGCAATTAGCGATATATTCTTTCCATTATCCTGCTGCGGTCCACCCAAGAGAAGTTCCAGAGTCGGCGATCTAAGAGCCATACCTGTTGTTCTCAACCTTCTCTTGATTATCCTTAACCCTCTCCCTCATGGTATTCTGCTCGTGCATCAACCGCTGGTATTCACTCTTCATAATACGCAGCTCATTCTCCAGCATCCTCCGCCGTTTGACAATATCTGCCGTACTCGAGCTGAGAATCTCCTCATCCAACAGGCCCTCCTCCTCTTCCTTCTTCTTCTCGTCGGCGTCTTTCATCTCGGCATCGCCATCGCCGCCTTCTGGTTTCTTGCCATCGCCGTCGCCGTCGCCTTGGTCCTGCTTCTGGTCTCTCACTTCACGCTCAAGGTCATCGAGATCTTCAAGAGTGGACATGGTGGGCGGAGTGGGTGTGTGGCAACGTCAGTGTATTAAGAAAAAGGTGCGGAAAGAGGAAAATTGAAAGTGGACCGTTAAAAGGTTAATGTGTTGAAAAGAGAAGTTCGGAGAAAGATGACAAGGTTGGGAGTGGGAGCGAGAGCTGTCTGGATGGATTCCGGGCGACGATGTGAGCTCCGGCCAAACAACGTCAGCCGCCGGTGCTTCACGTGACCCTTACAAATAGACTACCCTCCGCAAATTCACTGGTGGTATAATCTAAATCAAGTAATTTACATGTTTTTACTATGGGTATTTCACAAAATTCTTTATTCGATACAGTTTGGTATCGCACTCTCATCAAGAGAGCTTGACCCTCGTTTTTCAACCGACTCGAACAGACAAGGTCTTCTTGACGCGCCAGCACCTAGAACAACATGTTAGGATTGCTCTCAGAGTTGTACGTATTTCCGAGATTTCGCAAAACAGCCTCACGACCGAACTTGAGAAGACGGTAGCGGGAGAGGAAGTCGTCGTTGTTCACTGAGGCAAATCAGTATCATGCATTCCCGCGGGCCTGGGATGACCAAGTATACGTACCGTAGCCACCACACATCCTACGCTTTCCGATGAACTCTGAACGTCCGTGGAGCATTCTCCAGTTGTCAAAAACTTGGAGCCGGTTAGCCATATCTAAGGAGCAGAAGGAGGTGCACATACTGAGCGCTGTTCCGGGCTGAAGTTGTGTCCAGATTTCCAAGTCCTTCCGTTGTATGATCTCATTGAAATGCCGTGCTGCAGTGTACCATTCTTCCTGCTCCTTCGAGCTCCAGTCTACCTTGGCTGCGCGATCGTAGTTATTCCATCGAATCTGATACAGCTGCCGCTTGAACGTGGGATGAGTGACGAATACTGGATATTGAATGGCAGGCTGAATGCACGTATCTTCGTTTCCACTGGAGTGGAACGGCTGTCGATACTTGTACAATGCCTTAGCGTGCTGGGGATTCTCGAGCTTCAGGAGTTGGGCTGCCCGGAACCCATCAACAAGTAAACTTTCTCCTCCCTGGCCACCAGTGTGAGACAAGAGGTGGAACAGTTGAAGTCTAGCGGGGTCAGTAAAATAAGTGTTGTCCGTATGCGCACCAAGGAACTCCGTCGTGTATGCAGTGTCCTTGAAACTTAGGTCTGCCGTGAAATCCCAGAAGCCACCTTTAGAGTATTATTAGCAGTAGCACTCATGTAGTTAATTGTCAAAAGATCATACCGTAGTGGGTATGTCTGACAAAGGCAATCCTCTCTATCAGTTTTTGTGTTGCCTCTGGTTCGACAGGAACGCCCTCGACAAAGCAGAATCCCCAGTCGTACTAGAAAGATATCAGTATTTGACGAGTCCGTTAGCATAAGGAGTGGCTGAAGAGAGCCTACTATCTTCTCAAGCCAGTCGAACACGGCTTTGTTATCTGTCATAACTTCTTCGTGTGTGACAGTGGGATAAGGTGAGTTTGGATCAGTCGGATGGAACTTTCTGAAGCGTCTAACCCGAAAAATTAGCAAGACAATGCATAAGCTATGAGCATACCAAGGAAGGGCTCATTTACCGCAAAGACGGTCCTGGTTTCGAGGGGTATGGTCTCTCGGGAGATTTGTTTTGGTGTGCAAGAAGCCAAAAGATAGGATAGACACCAGTATGTCCATCAGACCCTGGGTATAGTTAGCAGTGGTACTTTCCAGTGTCTTTGATAGACTTACAATCGACTACAACGGCCCGGCTTTCATATCTGACCTTGTTGGCACTGACATCTTGCGGTATCTGGAGGGCATCGGTTAGCGCTCATGATGTGAAAACGCGAAAGGAGTAAAGTACAGGGAGAATCATACTTTGAAAGTATCCACACTCCGCTGTCTTGTGTCTGGGTGGATACATTTCGGGCATTGGCAGTTGTCCCTAGATGCTCAAATGAGTTTCTTTCCTTTTGTGTTTCCATTGCAACGTCTCAGGGATTAACCAACCTGAGCCAGAATTCCCCACTGTAGAATAAGGTGAGCATTGATGTTCTTCAGATATTTTATTAAAGGCTATTAGACTTACTAAAATGCAATGGCTGGCCTCCCCTTAACGACAAATTCCATTTCAATGTACCCGAGAAATTTCTTGACTTTTGGCGGGATATTCTCTGTCCTATTTGCTGCTGGGATGCCCTCCGTTTCAACTACCATTTCCTGCTTCTCAGCTACAGCATCTTGAGGCCCCTCGGCTGCAGACTCAACCGGAGACGAGAATCGTCTGGTAAACTGCAGCGGTTGCTGCTGCTGTTGCTGCTGCGGCGACGGCCTAAGAACCGTCGACAGGCCCCGGTAGTTGACATGCTAAGCAGAGTGAGCAAAGGGCATTCCGCTAAACTGGGACATCCCCAAATGAATACATACCAAGTTGATGTGCTTGGGAGTAAATGAAGCGCTAATCATCATGTTAGCATTTCGCATGAAAAATTTAGTCGCAGAGAAATGATCATACCTAGCATTCTTCCAAGGGCTAGCAAGCACCCTGGGAGACGAGAGACGAGGCATACTCATCCTAGAATCGTACAATGGCAGCTGACTTGAAGAGTACCGGGCAGTTCAAGGAAGTTATGGAAAGACGTCTCCACACGATTGCATCTGCGGTCACGTGACATCGATCGTACAATACGGGCAAAAGGAAGAGTCAGGCAACAATTCTGCAGGGATTGTGAAAACTCTTAATATATTTGGGTAAGTGATAGTCAGAGTAGATCGCGAGATATTCCGCTTCTGACTGTTTGTGCTGGGAAAGATGGTTCGTTTCAGTGGCCTGAGCTACGGAGTACACGGGAAACATACTACTATGCAAGGACCGTTTTCTTTTTTCTTGTTTATATATATGAAAATAGTGGTTAAATAGTCAATCGCTAAATATGCATCTTTGGGTTATATCGCTCAGAGCTTGTTCTTCGGACCAACAACCTTCAACAGACAACGGCCGTTGCTCAAAACGGCCTTGCCCTTGTCATTCTTGGTCACGAACCGGACTTCTTCATAACCGTCCTGGACATTGCCCATCCGCCAAATCTCCGTGGTAAGTTTGTCGCCTGGTCTGACAGGCGAAGCAAACCGGGCCTGGAATTCCTTGATGTTCTTGGGGTCACTTCCTCCCAGCTCGCGCAGGACTCCGTGGGCAGCAGAGTTCCAGCTGAAAAGGCCGTGGATGATGACACCTCCAAATCCCATCTTCTGACCAGGCTCTGGGGTAGCGTGGAGAGGGTTGTAGTCGCCGTTGAGACTTTTGGACTCAGGAGTTAGCATGAAATGTCCGAGCCAGGTATTGCGAAACTTACCGGTAAAGATGAGCGGTTTCCATAGTAGTCTGGACCACATCGATAGCGTCTGGGCTCCTGCCCTCCGGCGGCGCATAGCTCACGGTACTTGGACCTTTCGGTCCACCCCAATTTCCCTGGCCAACAAAGAAGTTGCTGCTCACAGTCTTTGAATACACTTCTCCGGTCTCCTTGTCCACAATCGACTGCTCTGTCTCCATAACTGTTCCAGGCTTGCCCTTGTCGTAAACACCGACAACCTTATTCCGCAATTCAAACTTCTTGCCGGCGCTTGTTGTAGGAAGGGGCTTCAGGATGGTAAGTTTCCGTTGACCATCTACTACGCGGCGGTAGTCGAAGTCCGGGATGCCGGGGACCGGAGCCGCCTGCGAACGCGCGTAGAAGTCGGTGACTTCCTGGTCGGTGAGCTTGAAGGCTGTACGAGAAGTTAATATGTCTGTGGTTCAATGTATGAAGGGATCGGTCACTGCGTACGGAGGATCAAAGGGTAAGTTGGGAAGACGGAGAAGTTGGGATGGAGTTCCTAGATCAAGGGTCAGAAGTGTTGGAGATGTCAGGATTACTGGATATCCTAGCGTACATAGAGGAAATGTAATTCATCGGCCTTGCAACCAATGCTGGTTGCAAACAGCAAGACATCGCGTTTCTGCCAGGAAACCTCCTTGGACGGGAATTCGTGACCAGCTCCAGGCGCTGACATCGTAACGGTGATTTCAAGTCTGGATTCGCGACGAAGAAGTTAATGAACTCAGGACACACAATAAGGACAGTCAATTGACTCAAACAGACAGAAAGCAGTTAATTCCGTTCGCGTCGCCCTTTAAATTGATTGTCTTGCGGGGCTACCGAGCGAGCCGAGGCTCGATCTGTATAACTCCGAGCACCATCTCATCCGGCCAATCAAAACCAGTAAAGCGATCAGATAAAGAAAACACAGTTGTAAGTGGGATCTCATTAAAAAGCCTAAACAATCTATGAATAACGTCGGAGGTGGCTAGACTGAGCATCGACTCGGACGGGGTATCTACTTTAGGAAATTCGAGGAGCTTCATAATCGTCTCTGTCCGTATCGCGCCAAACAATGATGCAGTTCCCTTTCCTTCCAATAACTCAAATTAAAAACGCCGACATAAAAAAAAACCCCCCAATCGATCATTATTGTTCACCCCAATGGAACCTCTGTTTACACTATGTCGTTCATATCGACCATGCGCATTTGCTGCCAGATCGTCGATATGCTATGCCACAGGCAGAAGAAATTACCGAAAGAGATTTGCAGAACGTGATATCGAAGAAAGAAATTTAACACCTGTGTATGTCAGTTTTCTGATCCGAGGATAGCACACAAGATACAATACGTACATCCGGAAGAAGCAGCCGTTCTCGGCGTAACGCAAAGGGTCCGTGGTTTCGAATTTGTAATTGATGCCGATATCGAGGTCACGCTTGTTCTTGTCGTTGGGCTTGTTCTCAATCACACCGGTGAGAACTTCTCCCTCCTCCATGGTAAGGACATCACGCAAATAGAAGACAGTCTGCTTCCAGTGGGTGTACCTGGCATGAGGGCCAGTGGAAAAGCTGATGGGCTTGTGGCATGCGGTAAAGTCAATGTCGAACCAAGCAATCAGGGCGTGGACAAAGTCGTTGCGCTTGGCAGGAAGCGAGAAGGGAGCCTTGAAAGCGAGGTCCGAGGACTGGACCGTGTAAAGATCGAGAGTGATGATCGGGCAAGGGTCGCTGACAACAGCCTTGAGCTCGACGGTATCGACGAGAGGCTCTGTAAGGGCAATGTCCTTCATGGGGCTGTAGTCAAATCCCCACACGTTGTCCCAAACTGGAGAAGACGTTAGGCTAAGATACCAGAAAGTCCAACCCCTGACAGTATAACTTACATCCAATCTTGTCGTCCTTGTATTCACCGTCCTCGATAGCAGCCACGTACATGGTAGCCTTGTCAGGGAAGATCTTGCCTCCGGGGTTAAGGTACCTGTCGCGCGCATAGAGGACAGTGTCCAACATGCTTTCATAGAGAAGGAAGTATCCCATCCACTCAGAGATGATAATGTCGACCTTGGGGAAGGGGAGTTCAACTTCCTCCATCTTTCCCTGAAGAAGGGTGATCTTGCTGGTCAGGCCGTTGACTTCGACGATCTCGCGAGCCTTTTCGATGATTGACGACATATCGACACCAATTACGTGTTTAGCACCAGCCTTAGCAGCGAACCTTTATCCACGATAGCGTCCATCAGTATAAATTCCTTCCCCGTGAGATTCGTAGCTTCTTTTTGCACGTACATGCTGAGAATACCGGTTCCGCACCCGACATCAAGAACAACCTTATCCTTGAAAACGTGGCGGTTCTGGTAGATAGAGTCACGGTACGATCTCGTGCGAACGTCATCTTTCTATAAAGAAATCACAAATTAGCATAAAGTAGGATTAACGGTTGTGGAACGGTGGTGCTCACAAGCATTTCCTCGTGAATGCCTAAGTGGGGGGTTGCGAAGTTAGCCACTCGTATACCAAATCAAACGGAATCCCGGAGACGCATTTACCATGGTGATCGTAGCTATTGTATTGTTAGCCATATTGACAAATAAGTCAGGATGGTTGGAGATTCTTCGTACCTAGTGAAGTAGCGCACTTCGGCATGGTCATCGCCAACCATACGATCCGCGCTGCTGGTCATCATAGCAGAGGGGTCTACAGACGATTGTCTCTCAGACATGTTGATGGAGTGCAAATCGCAATTCGGATTCCAAAAAGAATGAAAATTCGGAGGGCGTCGATAAGAATAAAAGAAGAGGGAAGGGACAGACACAGGAAAAACCAAACGAAAGTCCTCTATGCGATATGGAAGATGGTGGTTTGCCGCGAGCGTTTTTTTTTTTTTTTTTATCTCCGCCATGTTCCAATCAAGGTTAGTCTCTGCTCCAGATCAGACTAGCCCGATTTGGGTTCAAATCATGTGATCAGAATGCCCTGTCCTGATTAGGGCTGGCTGTTACGTTTATAACAACTCTCCATATGTGTCAATAATGATTATGAGACTTTTAATTGCATTACTAGAATACGGCATCTTTTTCACTCCTCTCTTTCTCTGGCAATTGGCATGTAATGTCCGTATCGGGGCAAAATGCCAAGACTTCATACTGCCGGCGGAATTCACTCCGCCCACTGCGGCCGCCATACGGGAGCTACATTCAATTGCGGCGCTTCTCCTGAAACTCACGCGCTGAAAGGTGCCAGTACTTGGCAGAATTGTCACAATGGGCTTGAGTGCTAGAGGGAGAACATTCTCCTGTCTTTTTGTCTTTTTTCTATTTGCTACCTTGATTGAAAAGTCTTCAGCTTCTTTGGGAGACCACCTCCCGGAGTTCAAAGAATGTGTCAAGGTAGTTTAGCTGTTTACTTGGATCGCAAAGGACAGCTCACAAACGATTTAATAGGTCTGTCAAGCTGAGAATTGCAAAGATGGCAATTCGGTTATTCGTATGTCTATCTGTTTTTTTTACTATGCGATTGCTTCTTCTGGCTAATTGGTCTGTACTTAGCGCTCCATCTCCGTCTCATGTTCTGGAACTGTCCGGCTGAATGCGATTATACCTGCCAACACGTCGTCACCGACCTTCGAGTCGCTCGAGATCCTCCGATGATCACTCCTATCGTCCAGTTCCATGGAAAATGGCCGTTTCGCAGAATGATCGGCATGCAGGAACCGTTTTCTGTCCTCTTTTCTCTGCTCAACTTTCTGGCCCATTGGCATGGCATTTCTCGAATCCGGGAGTCGATCCCAGCCTGGCATTCCCTCCGGAAATACTACGTTTGGTTTGGATACTGTGGTCTGGCATGTTGGACGTTTAGCACGATGTTCCACTGCAGGGATTTCCCACTCACGGAGAAGCTGGACTATTTCGGAGCCGGGGCGAACGTCATGTATGGTCTCTATCTTGCTGCTGTCCGGGTCTTGCGCCTAGACCAGGAGAAACCCCGGTTTAAACCGACGTTGCGCCGTCTATTGACTGTGCTCTGCGCTGTCCTTTACACCGTGCACGTGTGCTATCTGAGCTTCTGGTCATGGGACTATACCTACAATATGATTGCCAATATCGTGGTTGGAATGATATCGAACGTACTGTGGGTCGGATTCAGTATCTATCGGTATCAGAAGCAGCAGAAATTGTGGACCGCTTGGCCAGGAATGATTGTTCTCTGGATTATATTGGCCATGAGCCTGGAGCTGCTGGACTTCCCCCCCTGGCATGGGCTGATCGATGCCCACAGTCTCTGGCACCTCGGGACCGTCATTCCGACTGCATGGTGGTACTCGTAAGTTCTCCTTGATTCTCCTTCGTATTCCCTCGCGATTTGACTGGCTAACGGCGGTTGTAACTGGTAGGTTCCTTATCAAAGACATTCAAAACGACGTAGCTGGGATACGGTACAAGGCTTGAGTTTGTGGCTTTGAGAGCTCAGACTCACGCCTTTGGATGATATTCTCCTTACCGGAGTAATCTCTGGTGGCTGTGGATGACCAATCCAACCCTATAATTACCCAATCTCACGAAATAAAAGCACGCTAGACTCCTTGCAGCACACAGTACATACATACTTCTGTATTGCCAGCTGTCATACATACGGCGTAGTTCTTTGTAGTGTTACTTCCACCTCGGCCTCCACCGCTCACCGCTTGGGCCGTGGCAGTATCGTCGCGGGCAGTTCTTCCCACCTCGTGCCACAATCGCCGTTTCTGATTTATTTTTCTTTGCTGGTCTGCTTTTCTGGTCATTTTCGCTTTCTCTTCTTTCTCTCCGGAGTTTTCTCTTTCTTTCACCATTTTCTTCGGTTCTGGAATCCCTCTAAACTGCCTTTTTTTCCTGTGTGTGGACATAATGGCGTCTCCGACTGTTAAGAAAGCGATCACAGAAGCAGCCCTGAATTATACCAAGCCAGAGGGGGCAGTCTTCCAATATGGCACTGCTGGGGTAAGTAGTTTCTTATTAACGGTCTTTTGCGAATGGTACTGACTCTGCCTTTTGTGTCCAGTTCCGAATGAAGGCGTAAGTTTTCCCTTGGGGAGAATCAGCTCCTCCAGCCCCGCCTCCACGAATTGACCCCACGATCGCCCCTGTTTTCATTTACGTTACAAACACACTTTGACCAATGCGTATGTGTACGCAGTGATCTCCTCAACACGGTCGTCTTCGCTGTTGGATTGCTCGCCGGACTCCGGTCCAGGAAGCTTAGCGGACAATGGATTGGTGTCATGGTCACGGCCAGTCACAATCCCGCGCAGGACAATGGTGCCAAGCTGGTTGACCCAATGGTATGTTGCATTTTCTCGGTAAAATAAAAGTGGAGTGGGCGTGGACTGACAATTTGGTATAGGGTGAAATGTTGGAAGTAAGGCTTAACGCAAATTGGATCCGATTGATATACTTAGCTCACGCTCTCTGGATAGGCTGAATGGGAGGAACATGCGACGAAGCTCGCCAACGCTCCGTTGGATAAGATTGCCGATGTGTACGAGGAATTGATCCAAGAGATCGATGTTAACATGGAGAACCCGGCTCGTGTGGTCTTCGCTCGGGACACTCGTGCATCTGGCTCTCGTCTGGTCAGTGTGCTCAATGCTGCACTTACCGCTACAGAGGTCGAGTTTTCCGACATGAAATATATGACCACCCCTCAACTGCACTATATCGTCCGCTGCAAGAACACACTCGGGACACAGTATGAGTACGGCGAGCCTACCGAGCAGGGTTATTATGAAAAGCTTGCCGAGGCTTTCAAGAGAGTGATGAGGGGCGTCAAGGTCAAGGGTAGCTTGACTGTCGACTGTGCGAACGGCGTTGGTGGACCTAAGTTGAGGGAACAGATTAAATACTTGCCCAGTGCTGAGGAGGGTGGTCTTGATATCAACGTCGTCAACGACGACGTCATTAACCCCGACAGCCTGAACTTCGACGTATGGCACCCACTTTTCCTATACCCAGACAATCGCAAACTAACTTTTGATTATTAGTGCGGTGCCGATTATGTGAAGACTAAGCAACGTGCTCCTCCATCCTCGAAGGCCGCTGTTCTCGACCGTTGCGCCTCCTTGGATGGTGACGCGGACCGTCTGGTCTACTACTTTGTTGACGAGAGCAACGTCTTCCGCCTCCTTGACGGTGATCGCATTGCCACTCTGGCCGCTTCATTCATTGGCGATCTGGCCCGAAGCGCTGGAATTGCGCAAAACCTTAAGATTGGTATCATCCAAACTGCTTACGCCAACGGCGCCAGCACGGATTACATTGAGAAGGTGTTGAAGCTTCAGTCTGTCTGCACCAACACTGGCGTTAAGCATCTCCACCATGCCGCTATGCGCTTCGACGTTGGTGTTTACTTCGAAGCCAATGGCCATGGTACCATTACTTTCTCTGAGAACGCCCTGAAGATCATCAAGAGCGCCGAGCCTCAGTCCCCGGCCCAGCAACGCTCGATCGAATGTCTTCAGGGTCTCACTGACCTGATCAACCAAGCGGTCGGTGATGCTATCTCTGACATGCTCCTGGTTGAAGCTATTCTTGCCCACAAATCGTGGAGCCCTAAGGAATGGCTTGGAACTTACACTGATCTTCCCTCCCGTCTCGTCCGCGTCGAGGTTGCTGATCGCTCCATCTTCAAGGCTTACGATGCGGAGCGTAAGCTTGAGTCGCCTCCAGGCCTCCAGACCAAGATCGAATCCCTCATGTCTCGATACAACAAGGGACGGAGCTTCGCCCGTGCAAGTGGCACCGAAGACGCGGTCCGTGTCTATGCAGAGGCTGCAAGCCGATCTGAAGCGGACGACCTGGCCACCCGTGTTGCCAACGCGGTTAAAGAGGCTGGCTCGGTCAAGGAAATTTTGCAAGCTTCTTGAGTTATCCATTCTTTAATAGCTTTCAAGTTACCCTCATGATTTGCATTCTTCGTTTAGCGAACATGGTCTGACGAAATGGACGTCTGTTTAATTGATACAAAAAAGACGAAGTCGCCCACTCTACAATGCCGTACAGGTTATGCACGAGATTACGAACATAAATTATGGAATGATTCTCTGTCAATAAGTCAAGCAAACATCTATTTAACTTTTCCCGTCAAACTCCAAAAAATAATAATCATCACCGGGCATAAATAGGTATATCCGACAAGAAATAGTAGCAAGTAGATTGTAGATTAACCCTCCTCTTCGTCCATCTCATCACGAGACCGTTTCCCCCTACCCTTCTTTCCCCTGGTTCCCTTCTTTTCATCGTAGGCCTTCATCTCCATGATTGCCTGCCGCTGGGCCTCCGAAACACGCTCAGCAAACACCATCACCTCGTCCTTCTTGATAGCGTACTCATCAAGTTGCTTGCCCAGGGCTCTCTCAATGCGCTGCCAAACCTCAATATCATACTGCGTCAAGAAACTAATCGCCACACCACTCTTTCCGGCACGCGCGGTACGTCCGACACGGTGAACGTATGTCTTGCTGTCACTGGGGAGGTCAAAGTTCAGAACAACGTCGACGGACGGGATATCCAGACCACGGGCTGCAACATCCGTAGCGACCAAGATGTCACGGCTGCGGGAACGGAACTTTCCCAGGGCACCCAGACGGGAGGACTGGGAAAGCTGGCCGTGGAGGGGGATGGCGCCGAATCCAAGGGCTCTGAGCAGGACAGACATGCGCTGTGTCTCGTGGACGGTGCGGGTGAAGATGATGGCGGATTGGCCGGCGAATTCGTTCAGCAGGTAGACCAGGTAGAGGTCCTTGAACTTGTGGGGGACGAAGAGGTATGATTGCATAAGGGTTGAGACGGTCTGGTATTTGCTTGAGGAGATAGACACCTTGAGCGGGTTGGAGAGGGAGGCACGCTGCAACGATTCCACCTTGGAACTGAGTGTCGCGGAGAAGAGATATGTATGGCGTTCTCTAGGGAGGACTTTGAGAATCTTATCCAGGAGCGGACCAAAGTCCATGTCAAGCAGTCTGTCTGCTTCGTCCATGACGAGGTACTTCAGGCCGCGGAGCGAGAAGCCCTTGGTGTTCTCCAGGTGGTCCAGCAAACGACCGGGAGTCGCGACGACGATGTGTGGCTTCTTTCCAAGTGCGATCGATTGCGATACCATATCCATACCTCCGACGATTGTTGCGCATCGAACTGAGATGGTCGAGCCGAGGGTTTCAAAGGATTGGGAGATCTGGTATGCTAATTCACGGGTTGGGGCTAGAATGAGACCGAAAAAGGACTGGGGCTTCTCCATGAGGGCTTCAACATCCTGTCAGCAAGTCTTTTCTTCAGCAATTGTTCTTGGGAATCTGTCCGTACTTTGTAGAATGGGGAGAGCAAAAGCTGCGGTCTTTCCACTTCCCGTCTCTGCCAAACCGATCAAATCACGGCCCTGCAAAGCCAACGGAATGGCTTCGGCCTGGATCGCGGTGGGGGCCTTGAATCCCAAGTTGTCGCAAGCTTCGCATAATTGCGGAATTACTCCTAACTCTTTGAACGACTTGGGGAGCGGCTTCTTGTCTTCAGCTTCGGCGGCCTCATCTTGTGCTTGAGGGTTATCGGGTGTCTCTTCAGCTTCAGAGCCAGAGTCTTCGGGGCTGGAGGGCTCTGGTTCCTTGTCCTTGCGCGACTCCGGCTTCACGGTCTTTTGTTTCTTGAATCCGGGCATATTGTATAGTGTGATTGGTATTTTTTTTTTTTTTTTGCTTGCCTCTTTTTCTCTTCGATAGTTATCTCCAAATAAATTTTGGGCGCCGCAACATCGTTGATCCGGCGATCGTCCGGGTCTCCGCCGGAGAAAAAAAGAGAAAAAAGTCCACTTCCGCTTCTAGACGTCGTTCAATCTTGACCTTTTTGCATATCAATTTTCTTGTCATTGACTAGTTCATAATGGCGAAAGGAGTCAAGAATCGTACTCATTCGAAGGCGGTTAATGCGTCTGCCAAGGCCAGGGTCAGTGCATCCGGCAATGTGAGCAAGACTCCGAAGTCTATGGTCATTCGAGTCGGCGCTTCGCAAGTCGGTTCGAGCGTTAGCCAGCTGGTTAAGGATGTTCGGTTGATGATGGAGCCTGATACGGCTGTGCGATTGAAGGTGAGATACGCGATTTGAACAAAATATGAAGTTTCTTCAAACAATGTCTAATGGAGATTTTGTGCTTCAGGAACGTAAATCCAACAGGTTGAGGGACTACACAGTTATGACTGGACCTCTCGGTGTCTCGCACCTCATGCTCTTCTCGAAATCGGCTACCGGAAACACCAACATGCGTCTTGCGCTCACTCCTCGCGGACCGACTCTTCATTTCCATGTCGAGAACTATTCGTTATGCAGAGACGTTGAGAGAGCATTGAAGCGTCCGAGAGGTGGTGGACAGGACCATAAAACACCACCTCTGCTCGTCATGAACAACTTCAACTCGCCTGATGCGACAGAGGATTCGAAAGTGCCCAAGCGTCTCGAGAGCTTATGTACAACCATCTTCCAGTCGATGTTCCCTCCGATCAATCCCCAGGCTACGCCGCTGTCCTCTATTCGCCGTATTATGCTTCTGAACAGAGAGCAAGAAGAGGGAAGCGATTCGTATATCATGACTCTGAGGCATTACGCCATCAGTACCAAGAAGACCGGTGTCTCGAAACGGATTCGCCGCCTCGATCCCAAGGAGGTTCGGAACAAAGATCCCAAGGCTGCTGTTCCTAATCTTGGGAAGCTCGAAGATGCCGCGGACTACCTGCTCGACCCGTCGGCGGCCGGCTACACTTCGGCAAGTGAGACTGAAATGGACACGGATGCGGAGGTTGAGGTTGCGGAGAGCACCACCAGGAAGATTCTGAACAAGAGAGATCTGCAGCGCATGAAGGCTGGCGACAAAGAGAAGGCCGAGAAGAAAATAAACAGCGCACCCGAAGTCGAGAAACGGGCCGTTAAGCTGGTCGAATTGGGTCCTCGCATGCGACTCCGGTTGACCAAGGTTGAGGACGGGCTTTGTGACGGCAAGATCATGTGGCACGATTACATTACGAAGTCTGCAGCAGAAGTTCAGAAGATGGAGAGGAACTGGGATCAGAGAAAGAAGCAGAAGGAGCAAAGAAAGAAGCAGCAAAAGGATAATGTCGAAAAGAAGAAGCAGGAGAACGCTAAGGCTAGAGCTGAAGGAAAGGAGGTCAAGAGTGATGATGAGGACGAAGAGATGGATGATGAAGATGACTGGCTCAGTGACGACCTCGAGGAAGGTGGGGGTGAAGAGCAGGAAGGTGAGGTGGATAGTGACGATTCCATGGAGGAATGAACGGGTGCGCCTGTCACTGCGACCTATGCCCGATATCCAACAGCCTTCCCGGTCCGCTTCAGGCCTCAATGACGGGCTATCGTCAACAGCCCATACCGGTAAAGCTTAACATTGGTCCGGAAGACCTTCGTTGGCTGCCGCGTACTTGTGATGACTACCTACAATGTGCGACTGTACCAGTCGTATAAATATTTGCGCTCTGTGAGAGTAGCAAACGGTTACGATCAAGGATTGGAAAAGCATCTTTAATGTATTATTGCGCTGGAAGACTTCAAAAATTATACCCACAAGTCTATTTGCAGTTAGAATAAAATGTACATGCTGACTGAGAGATTATAAGATAATGCTATCGTAAATCATGCCTTCTCTTTTTCCATCACTTCCTGAGTTTCTCATCCACAATACGAGAGACCATCTTCTCCAGGATGCTGTAGTCACCCCCAGAAGCCTGGGTAAAGTAACTTTCCACACTCTTCTCGACATACTTCCCAACAATATCAATCTCAACATTAACCTCCTCCCCAGCCTGCTTAGACGCCGTAACAATCTTCTCCTGCGTGTATGCAATAAGCATAACCTCCCAATACCCCTCCTCCCCATCAACAACCTTGGTCACGGTCAAACTCGCCCCGTCCAGGGTCACATAGCCCTTCTCAACAACGTACCGCAGAACACCCTTATCGCGCGGCTGCAGGCGGAAGACCAAAGCATTTCCTTCTGGTGTCACGGACAGAATCGTTGCGACGGTGTCGACATGGCCCTGGACGAAGTGGCCGCCCATGCGCGTGTCGGCTTTGACGGCGCGTTCGAGGTTGACTCTGGAGTTTGTCTGGAGGGAGCCGAGGTTTGTGCGGCGGAGGGTCTCAGGGGCGACGCCGACTTTGAACCAGGTTTTATCGAAGGCTGTTACTGTGAGGCATGTTCCTGTATGCGGTTAGTTTGGGTATTGCCGTCTTGATTTCCCCTCCCCCACGTTCCATGGAGGGGGATGCGCGGTGGTCTTTCTTCGCGACTACTGTGTCAGGAGTGCGTCGTCTTACCATTGACGGCGATGCTATCGCCCAGATGAGCATCTGTGAGGATCTCTTCGCAGTTGGAGATGGTCAAGGATGTGCCACCACCTCCACTCGACGAGGTGTCGAGGGGCTCGAGGGCCGTCACCGCTGTAGTAAACCCGTCAGCTTGGCTGGTTATCAAATAAAAAAAAGTGAGGGGGGAGGCTCACTCCCGATCTTCTCAACAAGGCCAGTAAACATTGTGCGATAATCCGAAAAAGCGCTGTGAACGAGGGAACTCGGAATTGATGTCGGTCGGTTGACCTCGGCTCTCTTTATATATCGCCGAGCGGTGTCAGTGGTGGGATGCGAACTACAAGTAACACCACTTTCCATTACCCATTCAATCCATTTTCCTCTATTAAAGTGGGATGACTATCGTTTCAGTGGGTGTGTGATTATGAGTGTCGCATTGAAGTTTCAGGCCCTTGTCCGTCGGCCAGTGGTGAACAGTCCTACTGTTGCTGCTGCGACTGGTCTCCGGCGCACTGCACCATGGCGACGAAGCTACTCGAGCGCTATTGGCGATACGCTACCTCTGACTGGAATTAAGGTGCTTGATATGACCAGAGTTCTTGCCGGTGTGAGTAGCCATTTTACTTTTCTGCTTTACTTAACTGTCATTCAGTATGCTGATCTTTCTTTTGTCTGCTAGCCATACTGTACGCAGATCCTGGGAGACTTAGGGTACGCAATCCGATTTTACAGATCGCCACGCACGCGTGCTAATGTCATCCGTTTCGAACAGAGCAGAAGTCATCAAAGTCGAACACCCTGTGCGTGGTGATGATACTCGAGCCTGGGGCCCGCCATTTGCGAAATACCAGGATGAGTCGCGACAGGGCCCTGGCGAGAGCGCTTACTACCTAGCCGTACGATAGGATCCCTCGTTCTTGAATCATACGGCCCAAGTTGACGCGCAATAGGTGAACCGCAATAAGAAGTCGATTGGCCTCTCGTTCGCTCACAAGCCCGGCGTCGAGATTCTGCACAAGCTCGTCAAGGAATGCGATGTTCTTGTTGAAAACTACCTCCCCGGAGGTCTCAAGAAATACAACATGGACTACGAAACACTACACGCCATCAATCCCAAGTTGATCTACGCTAGTATCACCGGGTATGGACAGACGGGACCATACAGCAACCGAGCTGGATACGACGTGATGGTCGAGGCAGAGATGGGTCTGATGCACATCACGGGGGCGCGGGATGGCGCCCCAGTCAAAGTGGGTGTGGCGGTTACAGATTTAACGACGGGGTTATATACTTCGAACGCAATCATGGCTGCGCTTATTGCCCGTGGACGGACTGGAAAGGGGCAGCATATCGACGCATCCCTGAGCGATTGCCAGGTTGCGACGCTGTCGAACCTTGCTAGTTCCGCTCTTATCAGTGGGAAGAAGGACTCGGGACGATGGGGTACCGCGCATCGTAAGCGAAGAAGATCATTCCTGTACCCTTGGAAGCCAATTACTGACAACCATGTAGCATCCATTGTACCCTACCGGAGCTACAAGACCCGTGACGGAGACATCCTTTTCGGAGGCGGCAATGACAAGTTATTCGGAGTGCTATGCGATCGATTGGGATACCCCGAGTGGAAGACAGATGTCCGCTTTGTCACAAATAGCGATCGAGTGAAGCATCGAGAGGTGATCGACGGCCTAATCGAGACCACGACGAAACAGAAGACAACCCAGGAATGGCTCGAGGTTTTCGAGGGAAGCGGGATGCCATACGCTGCTGTTAACGACATCCAAGGAACACTAAACCACTCTCACGGTGAGTCACCAGATCTTAGCAATTTCACAACAGCCAACTAATATATCAATATAGTCCAAGCACGTGGAATGGTCACCGAAGTTGACCACCCGGACTGTGGTCCCATCAAGTTGGTAAATACGCCCATCAAGTATTCGCATGCCACACCAGGCGTCAGGACGCCACCCCCGACTCTGGGTCAACATACAGATGAAATCCTTGGAGGAATCGAATATGGTAAGGAAGATATAGCTCGTTTGAAGCAGGAGAGAGTAGTATCGTAGAGCGACATGCCTGTCATAACTATTTATATTAGCTGCATGTACTTCTGGGGTACAGGGGTCGGGGACCCCGGGGATCTATGAGCATCTGTCATATAACTCCAGCACCACATAGCAATGAACATAACATGAATTGAGCAACAATATTATGGTAAAATGTTCCCTCGGCGTCAGTAATTGTGTCCAGGTGAATGACAGTGTCTCGTCCCAACCGAAGCGGAGAAATCCCTTTTGTCACGTGATGCTATACAGACCTCTGCACCCGGCAAGTAGAGCTTCGCTTTCGTGCGATAGTACACAACCCGTGCAGGGCATACATTCGTACATATTTTTTATTTCCCTCACTCAGTGCAATTGCTGCAATCCATCGAACTTGGGGAATGGCACAGGAAAATGGGGTTTCTCCCCAGGCGTCTATAGAAACCACGCCATCATCCCACACACAGTTGACCACCTCTTCGTCAATGTCACAGAGTCAGAACACCACCAACATCGATTCGTCCGTTGGACCGCCGTTGGATGCTACAAAGAAACCAAGTACTATCCCAGGTAGAGTTGAGATCCCCAAGCTCTCGCCGGCTACTACAGAGCTTTTGGCACGGGTGACGGGTAGTTTCGCGAGGAAAGATGGTTTTGATCCTATGACTGGCTGGAGTTCACCATCGCTTGATACAGACTTGAATAACAAGTGGAAGGCACAAGGCACGGATAATATGAAGTCTTCTTCTGCATTTTTGGAAATTACACCCTCGCACTTGCCGCCGTCGCGGCCGGATGTCCCTAGTATACCGACACCTGCCGAGAAGGATTATATTGAAACAGGCATCATTAATCTTGCTCCGAAGCCAGCAGACCCAATATCAACTCATTTACAGCCACAATCGCAACCGCAAGCAATGATACCAGGAACTAGGACGGCTAAGCAGCAGAAAGCAGCTGCTCCTCGTGCCCGACAGTCTGCGAATGGAACCAAACGCACCGTGAAAAGACGCAAACGTGGTGACTATGATGACGGTGAAGGAATCATAAAGGCCGGGGACTCTACTTCTGATGAATCTGACATTGCACCTATGGCAACGCAGACCAAATCGGGTCGACAAGTCAATCGTCCTTCCTTATACGTCCCTCCTCCGGCCCCGTCTCCGTCAGTTGGCAGCAAGAATACCACTGCAGTCCCGAGCCCATCTAGCAATATTGTTACGACCCCTGGATCAGCACGAAAGCGCAAACGTGTTATGCGGAAGGGCAAGGATATCAATGCCAATTGCGTACATTGCCAAAGGGGAAATAGTCCATTTACCAACGCTATTGTTTTCTGCGACTCGTGCAACAGGGCATGGCATCAACTATGTCATGATCCGTGCATCGACAGAGAGGTCGTCTTGGTCAAGGAGAAGGAATGGATGTGCAAGGAATGCAGACCTGTATCGCTATCCAGTATCCAACCGACAGTCGTCCGGAGTGATCCTTATGCTGTACAAACGCAGCCCGCACAGGTAAAGCTACAAATTCCACCTCTTGAAGTTGGAGGCTCGGGATTCTCAGGCGATGAGTGCCGTGGCTACCTGTCAAGTTTGTCTCATGCAACTCTGGTCGAGTTGTTAGTTACTTTAACAGACCGGAATCCGGACCTCCCGATATTCCCTGGGAACCTGAAGTCTTTGCCGTCGTCCAAATTCCCTCTCCAGTCTGGCATGTCGTTCTCGGTTTCTGCGGCACCAGCTAATCCACTGGCAGCCGGTAGTTTGTCCCAGGAATTCACCAACAACAGTATCTCAATTAACGGGAATGGGGATACTACTGCGGAGCAACCTCCTACTGACAATAACCCGTCAACTGCTGGGAAGAAACGGCGCCACGGCGAGATCTCCGAAGATGACGAGGCTGAATATGAAATCGAAGATCATCGGCTATACCCTCGGGCTGGTAATGGCCTTCACCTTTCCCTCAACCCGGATGATCTTGATATTATGCAAGAAGATCCTGCGTGTCCTACCTTTAGCTATTCGTTGCATGGGTCTGCCAAAGCTTGCGCGGAAACCAATGATGCTGTTCCTGTATGGGGAACCGCATGACGCCTTCTTTACCTTTTCGCTGATTTTCTTTTTCAACTTATTTTTGGACATCGATCTTGCGCTTTTGCTGTTTGAGGTGCTTCTGTCATGGGATCGGAGTTAATGGGATAGTTATGGAGTTTATGAAGACAAGAGGGATATTGACGCACGTTATAAATTCTAAAGGGGCGGTTTTCTCAGCTAAATTTATTGTGCTATTCCAATGCTGCTCATTTTCAATACAAAGTTATTTTTCCCGATGTTGTGTACCCCTGTACTGTGTAGAGCATGGCATTGTGCGATATGGCCATATCTAAACTCCGAACCTCCGAACGTAGTTGGATCTTCCAACACCTCATCCTATATTCCGTTATGCCTGACAAACGATCGAATCGCAAAGAATAATAATCCTAAATACCATTCCCAACAATGGCAAAACCACCAACGTCAGACCCGGCTTTATCACTACCAAAACCCCCTTCCCGCGACAAAAAATGGCACCACCACATCACCATCGACCTCTTCCTCTCCGTTCTCAACCGCACCCTCCTCCACCCCTGGTTCGCCTGGATGACCGTCCTCAGTCTCCGCGCCCAGGCAACACCCTACACAGACCTCTCTTTTATCCTCGCAACAACCTACGCCTCCCTTCTGACAATTCTTGCTCTCGCGCGCGCTGTGAACCACCGAATCGCATACGGGTTACCTCGATCTGTGGATCTGGGCGAGGAGGTTGTGGTTGTGACGGGGGGTGCGAGTGGGTTGGGTCTGCTCATTGCGAGAATTTATGGGCTTAGGGGGGTTAGTGTGGCGGTTTTGGATGTGAAGGAGGTTGCGGAGATCGAGGGGTGGAGTGATGAGGTTGCGGGGGTTGAGTATTACAGGTGTGATATTGGGAGTCGGAGGGAGGTGGAGTGGGCATTGGGAAGGGTTAAGAAGGAGGTATGTTTTTTCCTACTTTTCTTTACTTTATTGGAAGGGAGGAACATGGGCAATGGGGTTTTTTTTTTTTTTTTT
>NW_019170453.1:1731936-1762089 GCF_001890805.1 Aspergillus glaucus CBS 516.65
TTTTTTTGGCCATGTACAAATAAATACTGACGATCTACAGTTGGGCACGCCAACAGTATTGGTGAACTGCGCAGCAGCACAAATCAACGGTCAATCGCTCCTGTCCCTACCAGCAGAAGCCTTCCAGAGGACCATCCGTACCAACTTGCTCGCCGTTTTCAATACCTGTCAGGTGGTTCTGCCCGGTATGCTATCTGCTCCGAACGGCGGTACAATCGTCAATGTCAGCTCGGTCCTTGGACAGTTGCATGCGGCAGGACTCTCCGACTACTCTGCTAGTAAAGCTGCTCTCAGTGCCCTGCACAAGACGTTGGAGGCTGAGCTGCGTGTCTCCGGGGGTTATGAAAAGGTGAAGATGCTGCTGGTTGAGACGGGCCAGTTGTCAACGCCGTTATTTGACTGGATCCAAACGCCGAGTAACTTCTTTGCGCCCATTCTTGAACCAGTCCAAGTTGCTCAGGAGGTTGTGGCGGCTATTGACGAGGGGAGAGGTGGTGTGATCAGATTGCCCGCTTTCGCTGCGCTTGCCAGATGGTATGCAGTGTTTCCTGCGGGTCTTCAACGAATTGCTCGATGGTTGAGTGGAATCGACCATGCTGTGGCCAAGGCATCACCCGCCCGTCCTCCGTCTAACCGTGTAGCAGCACTTCAAAATTTGCAGAGTGATTCAGAATCGGTAGACACGGACTGATGCAACGGTCCAGCAGATGTTCGGAGAAAGGAAATAACGCCGTGGCCCGCCCCGTCTCTCCAAGATGATTATTTCTTTTCCGGGTCCAAGAGAGATAAGTTGCTTCACAGAAAGAGGGAGGAGAAAGAGTATCTCGGACGGTGCGAACGTTGACATATTTCTCAACAACACACTACTGCTCCTGCGTTAGGATCATCTTTTCACGCTCGTGCTGCTTCTTCGACAGAGCAGTCTTCTTAGTGTGCTTCCGAATATTGTCTTCACGTCGCTTAATCGCAGACAATTCATCTCTCTTGATCTCAGTAGCCTTCTTAATAGTCTTAGGCACATGGCGCTGGCGTTTGATTCTCCGGATCTCGGGCATGTGAGAGTATCTGTTGACCAAGGCCTGGTCGTACTCCAGCTTCGCGCGTTGACGAGAGCTCTTGACTCCGCTGCGGTCGGAAGCGTTGGTACGCCAAAGTCGGATGTTGCCATCGTCGGAGCCGGAGAGGATGTACTTGTTGTCGGGGGTAAACTTGGCAGAGAAGACACTGGGTAGGTTAGCAAAGACGTGTGACTAGACTAAGTAAGAAAATGAATACATACCGTTGCATTCTCTTCGTGTGGTAAATATCGCGCGAGTGACCCTTCGCTCTGTCCCATAGACGGACTGTCCGGTCATACGATGCCGTTACGAGTTCTTCACCAGTAGGACTGAACTCGACGTCCATGACCGCTGAAACATGGTCCTTGAGCACGTTCAAGGCACGGTCCATCTTTCTCATATCGAAGATGTAAACATTGTGGTCTTCATTGGCAACCGCAAAGTTGAACGCTTCCATGGGGTTCCAAGAGACAGCGTTGGAAGCGAGGCGGAGCACAAGCTTCGAGAGCGGCGACGAGGTTCGAAGATCGTACATGATGACGGAACGGTCCATGGCGGTCGATGCAAGGACCGAGGTTTCAGTCTGGTTGAAGGCAACAGATGTGATGGTGTCAACGCTCGTGGGCCAGTGGAGGGTCTGGGAAGGTGTGGAAGATGGCCGCGAAAGATCGTAGATCGAGATTTGAGAGGACGACGCAGCAAATGCGGGAAGGCTGCGGTGATGCGACACACCGGTGAAAGGACTCTGGCCCAAATAGGTTGCCAGAGGTGGTGCTTCAGACGACGAGCGATACGGATCGAACAACTTAACGGTCTTATCGCTCGCGCAAGAGAGCAACTTCTGCTCGGGTGTCCAGCAAACTCCCTTCACCATGTTCTCATGTGCCTGCGTATTCCAGATCTCCTTATGAGTCGTAAAGTCCCACACCTTTACCACACCATCACCGCTGCCACTGGCAAAATGGTCGAGAGAATTGGGGTCTTTCGCCATGGAGTATACACCATCCACATGGCCATCGCCCATTTGGCCCACATACGGCGCCGCAAACAGTCGCTCCATCTTGACGGCATTGAGCGCGCGAGTATATTCACGAGCCCGTTCGAATGGATGCTGAGCAGGATCGAGGTTTCGGGGCTGTCGAACGACAGAGGATCCCGGGGCCTGCTGAGAGGCTGTGGGGCGAGAAAGAGCTTTGATTTTCTGTCATCATGTTAGAAATAACAATGCGCTACCAGTATATTGAATTATAACTCACCATAGCGCTCTAGTTATGTGGAATCTCTTGTTGTAGAATTTGTTTTCCCATCCAAAAATCTATCAAAATTTCCAGCGGCGGTTTTTTCCTGCTGAGATAAGCGGAAGGCGGTGAGGGTAGCTGCCGACGCAACGGGCCAGCCAAGTTGGGCGAAATGACGATGCAAGCAAAGCATCAGACGCATAGCTTCCACTCTTCCCAGACAGGTGTCTTTATCATTCCATTACCCCTTGGACATCTGCTACACTCATTTTTCCATTCAGCAATTTATCAGCCTCACCTTTGTTACCCGTTCTCCGATACCTGATCGATCATGGCGCCCTCGTCGGTCGCCGCTCAGCGGACAGAGGAAGCCCGGGCTCTCGCGGCGAAGGACCCCTCAAAGGCAGAGAGCATTTATAAAGAGATTCTTGCTCAAGGCCCGGGGACGACAGAGGCTTCGTCGCGTGATTATGAGAGTGCGTTGGTTGGGCTGGGAGGGCTCTACCGGGATACGAAGAAGCCGCATGAGATTGCAGAGCTCATTAAGACCAGCCGTACTGCCTTCTCGTCATTTGCTAAGGCAAAGACGGCCAAGCTCCGTAAGCTTGATTGAAATACCTTGAACCACATGGGATCCGAAAATTGACCTTGTTTATTTATCTAGTTCGCCAGCTCTTGGACCTGTTCAGCGAAATCCCCAACACGCTCGATATCCAAAGTGACGTGATCAAATCCAGCATAGACTGGGCCATCTCAGAGCGACGATCTTTCCTTCGACAGAACCTCCAGACTCGCCTGGTTGCCATTCATATGCAGAAGCAAGCCTACTTCGACGCCCTTAATCTTATCACCCCCCTTCTCCGCGAACTCAAGCGCCTGGATGACAAACTTGCGTTGGTCGAGGTGCAGCTGTTGGAATCTCGCGTGTACCATGCTCTGGGTAACCAAACCAAGGCACGTGCAGCCTTGACGGCAGCCCGGACATCGGCTGCGTCGGTCTACACGAACCCCAACCTGCAGGCTGGTTTGGATATGCAGAGCGGTATGCTACATGCGGAGGATAAGGACTTTCAAACCTCGTTCTCTTACTTTATTGAAGCTATGGAAGGATATAGCTCGCTCGACGAGACCGACATGGCAACCGCGGCTCTCCAATACATGTTGCTCTGCAAGATCATGTTGAATTCGGTGGACGACGTTACGAATTTGCTGGGATCGAAATCGGCACAGAAGTACGCGAGCCCGCGGCTCGAGGCCATGAAGGCCGTCGCTCGTGCCCACGCCAACCGCTCTCTCGAGGAATACGAGAAATCACTTTCGAACTACCGGTTCGAGCTTGGCAGCGATGTATTTATCCGAAACCATCTCCGGAGACTGTACGATGCCATGTTGGAGCAGAACCTAATCAAGGTTATCGAGCCTTTTAGCCGTGTGGAATTGGCCCATGTTGCCAAGTTGGTCGGGTTGGATACACAACAAGTGGAGAGAAAGCTGTCTCAGATGATTCTGGACAAGGTGATCATTGGCGTGTTGGATCAGGGTTCCGGATGTCTTATCATCTATGATGAAACTCATCGTGACCAGGCTTACGATTCTGCACTGGACACTGTTGCGAAGTTGAGCAATGTAGTGGAAGCACTGTACACTAACCAGGCTTCGCTGCTGGAGTGAAAAGGTCATAATTTTACGTTGGGAATAAGGTAGCAATACAGTTGAATTTATAAGTCATTATGAATCTAGACAATCATAAGCTGCTCAATATGAACTTCTATTTAATCTTCTTCGGCGTATTCGGAGCATTCAGTATGGTCGTGGCTAGCTGCCGAAAAGGGTAAAGCGTGACCGCGGCAAAAGAATCGCGACTCTCCAGAGATCACCGCAGGCTCTCCATCCCGGATTCGCCCAGTACAGTTTCACCACGAACCCAGTTCTGGTCTGAATCGCATTTGTATCAGGCACGTGGCCTTAGATTATTTCGCTCATTACTCGCAATGAATGTGCCAGTGCAGCCCAACTACGCCCGTGGCATCCCCCAGCGGTCTCCTGCCACGCCTCGTCGCGGTCCTCCCGGCCCAGGTGCGCTTATTACCCCTTTGGTTCTATGGTTCCCCCGATGCCTAAATAAACTTTTTCCCATTGACACTATTCTCTTCTCTCGTAACTAGCCATGATGCCGATGCCGATGCCCCAACAGCCAGTCAATCCTCAATACATGCCTGCTCAGCGCAGCATGCCGCACCCCAACGATGCCGTCCTGCGTCGCAGCCGCAAACCCACCGACAAGAACATCCCGGATGGCGTTGAAGAAGTTGTGATCGGTGAGGGAGTGCCGCAATACAAGAACCTACGCGATCTGGAGAAGCGCCTGGATGCCTCCATTGTCCGCAAGAGACTGGACATCCAGGATTCGATCAGCAAAACGGTGAAGAAGTACCGGACGATGCGCATTTGGATATCCAACACTGTCGAGAACCAGCCGTGGCAGGATGCTGCAGGTGAGCCCGGGAATACACCCGGCTCGGGACGGTACAAGGTGAAGATTGAAGGACGGTTGCTGGACGGTGACAACGACGAGTCTACGCCTTCCGATGACTCTGACGAGGATGAAGTTAAGGAAGAAAAGGGCGATGAAATGGAACACGATGGAGAGAAACCCGAGGATAAAAAGGAGTCCAGTCGACCCAAGCAGCGGTTTTCGCAATTCTTCAAGACTATTACCGTTGACTTTGACAAGTCATCGTCGGTTACCCCGGAGGAGATGAGAACTGTTACTTGGAACAAGCCGCAATTACCACCGAATGCTACGGCCTCTTTGCCTGCTAACGCGGACTTTGACTGTCTGCAGTTCTCCCGCGGCTCACAGGACAATCTAAATGTCACCGTCAGTCTCGTCCGTGATGAGACGCCTGAGCGGTTCAAGCTGAGCAAGGAGCTTGCGAATGTTCTGGATACTGAGGAGGAAACACGAAGCGGAATTGTTTTGGGTATCTGGGACTACATCCGTGCCATGGGCCTACAGGAGGATGAAGAAAAGCGTCAAGTGCGCTGTGATGATCGCCTGCGAGCAGTATGTCCACCCACCCCTTCATGTTTTTATGTATCTCGTACTAACAAGCACAGATCTTCGGCCGCGACATCATGTTCTTCCCCCAAATCCCCGAAAGCATCGGCCCGCACACCTCCCCCATGGACCCCATCAAACTTCCCTACACCATCCGCGTCGACGAAGACTACCACAAAGACCCCACCCCAACAATCTACGACATCCAAGTCGCAGTCGAAGACCCCTTGCGCACAAAAATGCTCACCCTAACCCAAAACCCGCAATACACCGCCGGCATGCGCCAGATCGCCTCCCTGGACGACCAAGTCGCGCTCATTGTGCAGGGGCTTACGCATTCGCGCGCAAAACACTCCTTCTACACCGCTCTGTCCAAGGACCCCGCCAACTTTGTCAAGCGCTGGATTAACTCCCAGCGTAGGGATATGGAGACTATTCTTGGCGAGGCGACACGGGGTGGTGGTGAGGATGGTAGTGGGCCGGAGTTTAGACGTGGTGGTTCTGAGGGTGCTTGGGATACGCCTGTGGCGAGGGAGGCCGTGAAGTATATGCTGGCTAAGCCGGAGGCTATGGGGCTTAGGTAGATTTGTCGTTTGTATGTACCTTGATTTGCAGTTTTTATACCTAGTTGTCTCTGGTTTTGACCTCCGCCGGTAATAAGGGAAACATAAAATGGATGTATTCGGGGAGGCGCTCAGTTGGTGTTAGGCCTGTTTTCTTTAATAATGTTATGCATTGAATGAGGAATCGATGTTCAGCTTTTACTTTGATTAAAAAAGCCATATGTTAACAGTAAACACTAAACTTTCTGATTAAGCGAGGCATAGTCTCAATCAATCATCATTCATCAATTCGATCCCAAATCCCGAATCTTGAATCCGTATCCATTAACTAGCAATGTTTAATATAAGCCGTCCTAAGACACCATCACCCAACTTCAGAGAAGGCTCAAGGAAGAAAACGGACCTAGCTAGGAACCGGACCAACCTTCCTCTTCCTCAAATCCTCAACGAGATTAAGAGTACTGCTATTCAGCGCAGAAGACTTCTGCTCCTCACCAAGCAACAGACCATCATGCTCCTGTTCAAGTTTCGTCGCCGCATCAAGCACGATGTCCTTCTCCTCTTCCTTGACCTCTTTCTCTTCCTTCTTGGCAGGAGCAGCAGCAGGGCCCCGGAACCGCTTGAGAACGGTCTCAATCATCTTCGAGAACCAGTAATAGTTCAACGAATTGAGCACAATATTCGACAGGATATACGTCACAACAAGCCAAGTGGGCGTTCCCGCAGCAGTGTGATGCGAGTATTTCGAGATCTCCGCCTGCGCTTTCGCACACGCCTCATCGACGCAGAGATTCCCATCGCGGATCTGAAATACGTGCGCGTTGATGTTGACGGGGTCCAGGGTCGATGCAGATGAGGCAGTCGCAGACCACGTCTGGCTTAGGGCTTGCCACATGTCGCTGTAGACATGGACGGAGCGCCAGGTTCCCCAGACGAGACGGCAAGAGAAAAAGACTGAGAGCAGGGCCATGCCGTTGTACCACTGGGCTTTGCCGCCGGTCATGTTGACCTTGTCAAAGAACCAGTGCATGTTCAGGAAGGGGCTGGAGAGTTCGTAGAGGATGAAGACGGGGGTGTAGTAGTTGACGAATGGTCTCTGCAACACAGTTAGCAACCAGATCCGGGACTGATCATATATTCGGAAGGGAGGGGGGAGGAGACTCACAAAACCAAGCGCAAAAACCCACAGCGCAGAAACCCCATGGAACACCATCCCCAGTCCAAACATCTTCACATAAACCAAACTGATATACAAGTCATAGATAAAGTACCCCGTTGCAAGCGCCTGGATCAACCCACATGCCCCGGTATACCCATAAATCCGCTCTCCAGCATTCATCTCCTTCCGCTCCTTATCCGTAAACAGCACCCACAAGGCAGCAGCGCATACCACCGTGCTCTGCACGAGCGACACAACATGCACGTCCCAGTTCAACTTGGTACGTTTGTTGAAGTTCGGGTAGTGCTGCGGGAAGAGGACCGGGGAGAGCCATGGGGAGAGGTAGGAATGGATGAATTGGTAGAAGACGAAGGCGAAAATGACTTCATGGATGTGGTCGGTTATCGTAGGGAGGTTGAAGTAGAGGGCCCAGGGTTCGACGGCGTCCCGGAGCCATGATGGGGATGAGGGGAAAGGGTCTAGCATGGTGGTGGTGGTGTCGCTGCCCCCGACCTGGGGTGTTGTACGGTGTAGAGATCGAGTATTGTTGTTGTTGTTATGATGACGATGGTAGAGTTGAACAGGGAATATCCCAGCGTCACTCTATGCCGTTGAATCTAGATCAGATAAACAGAAACAGTGAATTTTCAGCTAAATGACGGAGAATTCTCCAGCCATGATATTGGCACACGGCAGTGAAGTCAAGCAGGAGCTACCGGAGGCTGACGGGATTCCGACGTTAAATAAGTTATCAGCCCAGCCGAGGCTGGGTTGAGTTGCTGCCTTTATCCTCAGGCGCTAGTCTCAGGCAGAAATCCGTTGGGGCGGCTACAGCATATTCACATGACACGTCTATTGTACAGGACTACAAGGATAGACATGTAAATTCAATAATATAGGGGGATTGTATTATTCTTCAAGGTCGAGGGGACTAGTTACACAAAGGGAACAACAAAGGAAAGGGTCATAATAATAATAATAAACATGAACACAGGGGGGGGAATCGAATAACATCAAAAAGCCAAACAGGTGCAGGGTGGTATAGGGTGGTATATCAACATGAACAACATAAACAGAGAACAGAATCATAAACAAACATAAAAACATAGCAATATCAATCACTCGACCTTTTACTCTGCTCCACTCGAGATCTCCGTCCCGACACCACTGTCAGTCGCCTGATGCTTCTTGTACAGCACCAACCGCTTCGCCTCTTCGTCCAAGTGACCAAGCAGGTCATCCGTCTCGTCATCGCCCTTGGTCGTCTGTGCATCATCATCGTCACCTTCGGCGTCCGATACGTTGCGAAGGTAGCTGGTCCTCCGCTCCGTACCAGCGTCACTCTCATCGCCCTCGGGGAACGCGTCGTTCTCCTTGTTGGCAATGGTCCAGGACGACTTGCGTTGGGACATGTTGGATTTGACCGAGTGGCTTCGCTTCAAGCTCGCAATTCCACTGCCGCTGCTGACCTGTCGATCTCCTGCAGCTCCACGGTTGCCGGTGACGTGGCTGAGACTGAAGATCCTTCGCTCCTTGTTGGATTCCTTTTGCGAAGGTCGCTTCTTCAAGGCCATGCCAACACCGTTGCCACGGCCATCCTTGCTCCCGTTGGACGCACTGGGGCCACGAGCCCGGGTACCACGCGCACGCTTGGAATTCGTTCGCTTGGGACCTCTGACAAGGACGCTGCGAGCGTGGTCGAGAACACCTTCCAGGATCCGCTTCTCGAGACTCTCGGCCCGCTCCTCCATGACCTGCATCTCTTCGTTACGGAGCTCGAGCGCCATTTCGAGACCGGACAGTTCCTTGCTCGTCTTCGCGTTTTGCTTGGAAAGGTCCTCCTTCTCCGACTTCAGACTGGAGATGATCTTGAGTAGGGACTCCTTTTCGTCTCGGAAGTTCTCGATCTCTGCTTCCACCTGCTCCTTCTCTGCGTTCCTGCGCTCCAATGCGATGGCGGCCTCTTCCGCTTCTTTGCGCTTCCGGTCATTATTTTCAGCCATCATGGCGGACTGGGCGACAAGCATTTCCTGCATGCGGCGGGACGATTCCATCATGTCCTTGTGGATCTCGTCCAGCTTCATCATCTGCGTGACAGACTGATCAGTATTTGTAGCGTGGCCAATAAGCGTATCTAACTTGTCGTGAACCGGCCCATTGGAGTTGATAGCATGGCCAAGTAACTCCTCAAGTTTATCGTAAACCTGGGTGTTGGTACTCGTAGAGTGGCTCATGAGCTGGTTGAGTTTCTGATGAACCTGCTCGCTTGTCACACGCTCGACGATAACATTGAGTGCATCCTGAACATGAGTATCTCGTGCATGCCCGAGGAGGCTGTCCAGCTTCTCCTGGGCCTTGGTATCATCGTACACCTCGGGGGCCGGCGGCAGGAGACGAACGATGGACGAAGGCAGAGAAGAGATATCCGTCTTGATATCCTGCGTAGACCTCTGGGAGTGGCCGTAATGTTGACCAATAACCGTAAGGACTTCCTGAACGCCCTCCAGAACTTGGGGATGGAACTGGTGCAACTCAGTCTCCAGACGGTCAGTAGTGGCCGCAGTCTTCTCAGCGTCTGCCCGAGCTTGCTCCTGGCTCGTCTTGACCTGGCTGTATGACTCGTCGACCTTCTCAAAGAGCGCCTTCGTATCGGTGCTGATCCGCTCGCAACTCTCGTTGAAACTATTATCCATGGCGCCAATCACAAGCTTGATGTCCTCCGCCAGAGCCTTGGTGTTGGTAATGGCTTCGAGGCTAGCATTGTCTCGCTCTTCCGTCGCATAAAACTTGGCATCCATAGCATTCTGAGCTTCGTCGTACTTGGCCACAACTTCGCCAACTTTTTCATCGATCTTGGTGCCGAGCTCGGCAATGACGGCGGCCCGGTGTTCATCGTGCTTGACCACTGCCACGGCATCTTTCTCTTCCCGTTCCGACTTGCTAGCTTCCTGGTCACTCCGAACTTGTTCGAATTCTTTGGTGATGAGGTCAGACAGTTCTTTTATGTTCTCCACTGTAGTGAAGTATTGAGCCGATGAAGCCAGGCCACCGAGAACTTGCTTGAGCTCGGAAAGACCCTCGCCGCTACCATCCAGCTTGCTCTTGAGTTCATCACCGAGTTTTTCGACAACAGCCTTGGCTGCATCAACCTTCTCAGCGATGCCGTCATGTTCGCTCTTCCGTGTATCGAAGCGCTGAGCAGTCAGCTCATTGTCCGCCTCAGTCTTCTCACGGAACTGAGTGACGAGAGTGGAAAGACCTTCGATATCAGTCTTGGTGGGCAAGGTCTCGACATCAGGAAGCTTGAGCTCTTCGATCTGCGTCTTGACCTCGAAGATCATGGCCTCCACGGTCTGCAGGTCCGACTTGGCCAACTTCTCCGGGTCCTCTTCCTTCGATTCGCTCTTGCTCTTGAATTCATCAAAGGCAATCCACATGTCCTTCAACAGAGACTCCAGGGTACCAATCTCGGTCTTGGTAGGACCTTCAGATTCGATTCGGTTCGAGAGCTCGCCAATGGCGTCCTTGGCTTCCTTGACGACGTTTTCAAGAGTGCTGATCTGCTCTGACTTGGCGATCTCGTCGGGTACAGGGAATTTCAATTCATCGAGCTGAGCCTTTGTGTTGCGAAGCAGCTCCTCAATGGCATCGGTGTCCTGTTTCTTGGCGACAGTCTCATCAGCAGCAGGAATCTCGCGAGCCTGGATGCTAGTCACTGACTGCCTGAGCTCTTTGAGACCTTCGACCACTTCATCCAAGTGATCCTTCTTCAATGCATCCTCAGTGGGTTCGGGGGCTGGAGGAGCCTCGATGGTTTCAACCTTGGCTTGAAGTTGGCCGACCATGACTCGCAGGCCGTCCATGACATTGTCGCTCCTGTTGACTTCTTTCGCAAGCGTAAGCTCCTTGCCTTCATTCGCGGTGGCTTCGTCGGCATCGAGCTGGGACTTCCGGATCGCTTCGACTTCGGCCTTCAAGCCAGCGAGGCCTTCCTTGAGCGACTCTAGAAGATCAGTGGCATCTGGGGCGGCCGGCTTGTCGAGGACCTTCGCAAGATCCGATTTAATCGCACCGACGCCATCGTTGAATGCGTTGAGAAGCAGCGCCTCACCACCGCTCTTTGATCGAGTGGCCTCGTCCTGGAAGGTCTCCAAGCTTTGGCGAAGAGCAGCGATGATGTCTTCTTTGTCGCTTGTGGGCTCAGAGCGGGCAGTAAGAGTCGTATTCATTGTCTCGGAGATCTTCTCGAATTCCTCCTTGATAGTCTTAGCCACCTCATCCTGTGCCGGCTGGTTCTCAAACTGCTCCTTGATGGTCTTCTCGAGATCCTCCTTCTTGGGCTGATCCTTCTGGAATTGCGTGACATCATTGATCGCGTCGAGAATCTCTTCCTTATCGCTCGACAAGTCGCTGCGCATGAGCATGGACGTGATGGACTGACGAAGATGTTCAAACTCCTTCTCCATGGCATCCAGAAGCTCCGGCGTGTCCGGGTTACCACGGGGCGTATTGGCGAAAGAAGCGTCAGCGACTACCTTCTCCATATCCGCTTGCAGAAGTTTGAAGCCCTCCTTGACAGTTTCCAGAATCTCGGTCTTGCCGGAAGACTCACCAGCATTCGCAGCGTAGCCTTCAATCTCCTTCCGAATGACATCGACGCCATCCTTGACAGCGTTGAGAACGTTATGGTTCTCATTTCCGTTAGCGTCGGAGTACTGCTTGAACTCGTCCTTCATGCCTCCAAGGACTTCGTGGAAGCGCTCGAGCACTTTGTCTCCAATTCCGTTGCTGGTCGATGCGCTTGCCTCATTGAGAGCGGCTGAAATAGCATCCATGAGATCGTCTTTGTTGAGCTCGATCTCCGGGGCAATGGGATTGTGGTTCTCCAATCCCTGGGCAATGGCGCTAAGGACCTCATCTCGAGTCACGGGTGGGGAGTGACTTTGGGTGCTGAGGGTGCTGTGCCGAGCGGAGAATGCTTCGTTGACAGCATTTGTGACGTCCTCCTTGGTCACCTGCGGTTGTTCCAAGCGCTTCGATGGAGAGAAGTGCGCTTCGATGCCGTCAGAAACTGCTCGCAAGACTTCATCACGACCAACACCAGAGTTCAGAGTGTCCCTGGTCAAGGCATTCTGGGAGGTGACGGATTCGGTAACTGCCTGCAGTATCTCATCCTTCATACGAGTAACCTGTTCGTCGGCCAATGACCGGGAAGCAGCAACCTCGGGTCCTGCGAGCGTTTCACGAATTGTCTGAACGATTTCATCCTTCGTAATCGATTGGGGTTGTTCAAAGTCCTGCATCCCGGCTTGAACAGCAGCGAGCACTTGGTCGTATGTGGCGGCGTCTTCATGTTGCGGCTGGTAGGACTTTAGACCTTCCGAAAGGCACTCGAGGATTTCATCACGTTCCAAACCAAAGTTCTGTAATTCGATCTCGGGCTTGTATGTCTCCCAGCCCTCGCGAATTGTCTCGAGGATCTCCTCTTTCCGCACATCATCGCCGTGCGGGCCTGCCGACGACTGTTCGTCCAAGGCTTGCTTAACGATGGAGTAAATTTCATCACCATTTATCGATGAACGCAGCTCAGCAAAGGCGGATGAGCTCTCCCGGCTTTCGTTGACAACCGATGCCAAGAGCTCTTTGAGGTCTACGAGACTAGCGTCGACGATGGCTGCCACCTCTTCCTTCGCGAGCGGCTGGGCCTTGCCCCCTTCGACGGAACGAGCGCGCTCATCCTCCTCGAGCTTCTCTGCGATATTTCTTCCCATGCCTAGAACCTCGCCACGCAATTCTCGTACGAGGGCTTTGACCTCGTTGGTCATGCCACCCCCTTCGATGACGCTAGTCTTGACTCGTTTGAGAATGTGCAGCATCTCCTGCGTGGGGTCACGCTCATATTGTGGCTCCATTCCCGAGCCACTGTCGCTGTGGAGGATCTCCATATCGGGCGCTAGAACCTGTTCTGGGTCCAGGGACCGTGCCCGGGGGCGGTCGCTGTCGGAGCTTCCTTCGAACGGATTGGCCAGAGTTTTCGACCGTACCAGAGCTTGACTTCCCGAGTTGTTCTTGACAGTTTGTAAGATTTCCTCGAGCATATCGGTCGTAGTTCGATCAGCATCGTTTCCATGACCATCGGCCATTTGGCGCGACTTCATCTCATCAACCGCATCCAAAAGATTTTCCTGGCCCTCTCTGGTGGCCATCTCACGCAGAATCTTTTCCAAGAGTGCGATACTGGCCGATCCATCGGAAATCGGCCCTGGAGATCCACAAAGATCGCGTTCCATAGCAGCGGCAAACGGGCCAGGACTAGGCATTCGAGGTATAGAATGGCTCTTCCTTGCATTTGGAGACCTGGCGCGCTCCCTGTGGCTAATGCCAGGATCAGAGCCAAAAATGGAAGTGTAATCCCACTTTCCGGTTGCCTCTGCATCTAGAAACTTGGTCGTTAAATTCGACGACAATTCGCGGAGGCTCTTTCGAATGTCTTCGTCCCTGGAATTGGTTGCAGCTTTCAGACTTATCAAGTCTGTAGCGTTGTCCTTGCTTCGACGGCTCAACTGGGCCATCTCACGCTGCAGATTGCTGGCAATGTCCGTGAGACTGTGGATCTGCGTCGACAGGGACTCGAGACCGGGGTTTCCAGGGTCGCTTTGCGGTCCAGCAGGCTGAGATCCTATAAATGGAGTAGGGCTGCTCTCTTTGCTTCGAGATGAGGTCGATGTCTCACTTTGGGTGGGGAGTTGCATATTCTGAAGGGCTAACATGGTAGCCGAAGGTGGAGTAGGTTCGTTGAGGATAGGCTTGGAGAGATAGCGGTGGTTGATCGCGAAATGGGGAGGAGGATCACGCTCCCCTTCCTGGTTGTCTGCCGGTGCATCCTCCAGCTTCCTATTAACCTTTTCTGGCGATTTCGGAGATTTCGGAGATTTCGGGCTCGCATCCAGCACTGATGCGCGCAACGACTTCTCGGGCGATTTGCTTTCGAGGTAGTTGAGGAACTCGGACTTGGTGTCTGTGTTCTGCATCGACTGCATGCGCTTATGGTAGTTGCCCTTGATCAATGACTTCTCTGGTGACACCGGTTTTGGTGGCATTGGGTTGGTAGTGTAAGGCGAAGCCACGTTATCCCGGCACTTCTCCGCAAAGTTCGCCGCGACAGCCTGGACCTTTGGCGAGACATTGGACTTGGTTGTAGGACTCGAGGTTCCCGGGTTAATTGGAAGCGGCGGAGGCGCTCGTTCAGGATCCGAGCTATCCCACCTTTAGTAGTTGAAGCACCCAATGGTCAGTTTTCATCCTCATCCCGTGTAAAGGTTCGATGGAATCACTGTTTCTGGATTAGGGTTATACATACATTGGCACTGTCTGGCTTCGCAAGATCATATCCCGGTCACGGGAGTCACGGGAGGCATCTCGGTTGTGAGGCATGATGGCAAGAAACTGGTGGTGATGGTGGTGGTATCTCGGGGGTAATAGAAACGAATGAATAACGTCTTTTTTTGGTATCGCAACAAAGTGGTCGTCAAAGGAATTAAGGTCGTAAGGGCATAGCAAGTCGTCAAAACAAAAAACAAACGAAGACAGCAAAAATAACAACAACAACAGAGAAAAAAAAACAGAGCCCGAACAAAGCAATTCGGGCGTTAACAAGAACCATACAATGGAAGAGGTATTAAGAGAAACAAGAGTCGAATCGATTGCGACGATGACTTGCAGGCAAAGAAGACCGCAGCAACCAAAGTGATCTTTGCAGGGAATAGATTAAGGAGGGCAAAAAAAAAAATTGGAGGTGGACGAAGCGCTGAGCTGCAAGTAGGAGGAGCCAAGTTGATATACAAACTCTCCAAGCAAAACATCGGGTGGAACTGAACACCCAATCTGCGCTTTCCACATCAGGCCCGCACCGTAGCAACGGATCCGTTGTCCGGTAAACAAACCTGCAGGCGGTGAGTCGATCCGCCGGTTGCACATTCTTCCGATCTCCGGTTTCACTACGGACACTAAACCTCTTTAAGAGATATTGCTGAGTCAGGACTGGTCTCAAGCCCGTCGGTTATTCAGCCAATCATACCCCCGCACACAAACCACAATCGCAAACCCGTCTTTTGCCCTAAGCCACGGTCGCAACCTAAGCGAAAAAAAAGAGGCCGGAGAACCTCACGTCGACTCGACCGACAGTACTACGACAACCACCCCATCGACCTTGCCGCTCACCGGGACTTTCACAATGAAGTGTGCGTTTGAATTGCTCGCCTGCGTTATTATGACCTTTTCGTACAGGTCTCTCTATTTCGATCCAGAAATGCTGACAGGAATGGTTTTGCAGTCATGAAAGTGGGCCGTGTGGCCATCATCACCCGTGGCCGTTATGCCGGTAAGAAGGTACGACATCAATATTCCTGATCCTGGAGGAACGATATCCGTCGAGACGCTGGCATACGAGTTGGAATTGGAAGTTTGGCGAAAGAGCTGGGATATGTCCAAAATGGGACGGCGGAGATACGAAAGACATAAAAGGGAAATGCGGATGGAATACAATGAACGAGTGCTGACAGCGCTTTCCCCCGCTTACAGGTCGTCATTGTTCAGCCCCAAGACTCTGGCTCTAAGGCGCACCCCTTCTCCTACGCCATCGTCGCCGGTATCGAGCGCTACCCCTCGAAGGTCACCCGCCGTATGGGCAAGAAGACCCTCGAGAAGCGCAGCCGCGTCAAGCCCTTCATCAAGGTTGTCAACTACAACCACTTGATGCCCACCCGTTACACCCTCGAGCTCGAGGGTCTCAAGGGTACCGTCACCCCCGAGACCTTCAAGGAGGTTTCCCAGCGTGAGGACGCCAAGAAGACCATCAAGAAGGCCCTTGAGGACAGATACACCAGCGGCAAGAACCGGTGGTTCTTCACTCCTCTGCGTACGTACCCGCTTTCCGATATTTTGTTGGGATGGTCGATACTGACAGGTGGCAGGTTTCTAAACGGGGTTATCGGGGGCGTTATTTGTCATTTGAGCGCGCAAGGTTCCTGGATGAGGCAAACCGAGGGATAAAATTGCATCGATCACATTCGGTTCGGGAGCATGGAATAAAATAAACAGATATACCATAGCTGGAAGCAGAATTGGGAATGTATCGGTGAACAAGTCGCACACTTGGCCATGTTTTTCTTTTAATGAAGGCCGCCATTGCGAACTGGCGTCCGTCGAAATGAGTGAAAAAAAATACGAACGTTCATAACTCTATGGTGTCCTGCAACTCTGGCGGTTTGTCATTTACTACTCTTCAGTTCTCTTCATGCCCGGACAAACTTGCGAATCGCAAACTAGTCTGGAACCAGCAGACGATCCGATTGCGCCAACCCCTCTTTATTTACGAGCTCCTTGAGTACACCATCCACCATGTCACCCTCCAGTCGATATCTCGTCCCGACGTTTAATGGCAAATAGAAGTCTGGGCCAATACCCGGATCGGCATCACCGCTTGGGCTTTCGACTCCGAGATCTTCGATATAAGTGTAGACAATTCGCCTATCATGCGCAGTAATATTCCGTAGCGGTTGGGTCTAGTACGTTCTGGAGCAGGCCATTGATCCTAGAGCAATAGCGCTACAGGCAAACTTATTAATGCGGAGTATGTACCCTGTCAACATCCATCTGACGTTAGACTGGAGTTACTCCGCACTTGGGAGGGGATGCTTATGTACTTCCATGAATATACATCTGTAAGCCCCATTGTGAGATATCCCTTAGATATATGGTCGGGTATCCATGTACTCCGTAGTTGAGTGTCCGTCACAAGAGACATCCCTTCAGCCCTACTGCTACAGGGCACAAACTTCAAACGATTTCAGGGACAATAGCAATGCACAACCCCAACCTATATACCATTCCTATCCTTGACCATCCCGGGCGCACCGTACGAATCATTATCGAGTACTGCAGGGCATGCATGCATGCGTAACTGCCAACACAAAGATCAACGCAATATATCGTTATGCACCCCTCAACCCCTCAATTTCACCGGGGAATCGGCATAGAATACACCAATTTGAAGTAAATAACATAATAATAGAACTACACTGATTTTTCTTTTTTTTTTTTTTTTTTTTTTTTTTTTTGGTCGGATGCGGACATATTGCCATTGTCAGTGAACTGATATGGGCTGTCATGTTCCATTTGCCTCTCCGAAGAAGGAAGGATCCACAATCACATGCTGCTTTTGCTATCTCAGCGAAAATGGCACAATCTGTGCTTCTTGCGCTTCATGCGCTTCATGCGCTTCATGGGGAAAAGAATGCAACTCTGAATGCTTGCTATAATAGTAATAATAAATCAAGTCATAATTACGCTGGTCTCTAACCATGTTTCCTTATCACCTGATTGACGCCATAAAGTCCTGCACATCATACAACGAAGATAACAGTCGGACCCACTATCACATGCGCTCTATACCACCAACTCATATATTATCACCTCCCCAAAATCTGCTCTCCTGTCACTTTTTTTCCTCAGTTTTCATCTCTTCCTTCTGTCTTTTGTCCTTTTTCTGATCGAATAATTTCCCTAATATTTAATCTCTCTACTTAGTATGTCTTTCGCTCATCGTTCCGTCACCTATATCTAACTATCTCTCCAGATCTCTATCGACTTGATGCCCCACGCAGAGAAAGCAACCATGGGAGAAGTAACCGTCAATGGCGAGAAGGTCCATTACTCGCAGTTCCTGGACGTAAGTTCCTTCTAATATACACCTTCCCCCCCCCCAATAATAAAGCAGCACGATGACTGACTGCCCCTCCTTCTGTGTCTAGCACCTCACCTCCTACCCCATCATCTCCGACTCCATCGCAACCTTCAAGGGCAACAAGTACGCTGCAAAGTCGCTGCACTATGCAGACCAGGGATACACCCGTCTAGCCAAGCCCGTCCTACCCTATCTGTCCAAGCCGTATAGCTATGTGTCACCGTACCTGGTCAGAGCGGATACTTTGGGCGACAAGGGGCTGTCTCAGATTGACACGCGGTTCCCCATCATCAAGGAGGATACGGACAAGCTGAGGACTACAATTTACGAAGGTGCACAAGGGTCCGTTCGCATTGTGGTCGATGTGAAGGGTCACCTTGTCGAGCTGTATGGGACTGAATATAAGAAGTGTGGTGGGGATGGATTGGTTGCGAGCGGCAAGGCCGTTATCACCACCAGTCTTATCTTGTCTCAGGAGTCGTTGGCCTATGTTAGCTCTTTGTTGCAGACGAAGAAGGAGCAGGCTAAGGATGCTGTGCAAGAGAAGGACAAGTCCAACACTGAATGATTTTCCTAATTACGATGCGTTTCTTTTTTTGTTCTCTGTCTGATATTCTGTCTGTCTCACTCGCTGTTTTCTGCTTGTATCTTGTGTTTTCAGTTCTGATATACCTCTCCTTGGCTGCTTAGGTCTTCTGTTTCATAAGTACTAAAACTGTTAATTTACTCTCTGAATGTTATATCAAATTGTACTTCCCGTGCATCGTTGTAGCAACCGGCCACATTGACGTACACTGGTTCAGACAAGTTGGTGTTTCCTTGCCTACAGCCCTTACTTGGATGTCTCTCCCTTCCCGTCGAGCCAACAAGGCTCAAGTAGATGACTCAAATCCCGACGTCAAAGCAAGCTTTCTCTTGTAGCCAATGGGTTATATAATCTGAGCGCACCGTTCAATGCAGGTGCATCAACACTCAAATGCTCGGAGCAAGTATCCGGTGTTCGATAAATATGTACTTCTGGACATGGCATGAAAAGTACGTCGTGCGGGCAGTTATTATTGCCACGGGATTTCAAATAAACCGGATCTATTGATAAATACAAGCAATAATAAATTCAATACATTTCATTCGAGGACGCATTAGATGCAGGGCATATAGGGTTAGGGGTGTCGTTGGAACAATGATAGGAATTACCCAAAACGGATAAAATGGGCTCCACCACGAAGCGCGTCAAACGCGTCTGCGGAGGACCCGTTCCATGAGCATCCTTTGAACTATCGGGAGTATCTTGCGAGTACACTCTACAACCCTGCTACAAGCGCAGTTACTATTTACAGCCTAGATCTTTACGTTTTGCGCAGACCGCGACAAAAGACACAAAATGCCCCTCGTCCGCAAACGTCGCGTACGTCCACCATCCACCCTCACCAAACCCGAAACCACTTCAATCAAATGCATACTTACCTAAAACCACAAACAGAACCCCGAACCAGACGAAGACACCTACGCCTCCTCCCCCGCCGGCCCCTCCGCCCAACAACCCCGCCGCCGCCGCGGCGAACCCGAACCCACTCAAGCAGACTCCGACGCAGAATCCGCAGCAGACAGCAGCGATGACGACGCGATCCACGCGCCAAGCAGCACAGACGTTATGGTGAAGAAACTGGTGCGTCTGGCGCTGGCAAGCGAGTACTCGCGACAGGTCATCCGACGGACGGATATCAGCGCGAAGGTATTGGGGGAGCAGGGGGCGAGGCAGTTTAAGGCTGTTTTTCAGGGCGCGCAGAAGGCGTTGCAGGAGACGTTTGGGATGCAGATGGTGGAGTTGCCGGGGAAGGAGAAGGTTACAATTAGTCAACGGAGGGGTGAGTTTCTTGCGTCTACGGAGTATACTGTGAGAGAGATGGTGGGAAGCTAATACATGAGCAGCTGCGCAAAAAAACGAAAAGCCCTCCTCGAGCAACAAGTCCTGGATCCTAAATAGCACTCTCCCGTCTCAATACCGCACACCCCGGATCCTCCCTCCAACCAAGGCTCCCATGGAGCCCACCTACACCGGTATCTACAGCTTCATAATCGCTGTAATCCTGCTGAACGGCGGCGCGCTACAGGAGTCCAAATTAGAGCGGTACCTGAAGCGCACGAACGCAGACACCTACACGCCCATCGACCGCACGGACAAGCTCCTCCAGCGACTCTGCAAGGAAAACTATCTCATCTGCAACCGGGAGATGGACGGCGGTGAGGAGATTATTGAATATATGGTTGGGCCGCGGGGGAAGATGGAGGTTGGAATTCAAGGTGTTGCAGGGTTGGTGAGGGAGGTATATGGACGGGCTGCGGAGACGGAGGATATGACTGCTTTGGAGAGGGATCGGATGGAGGAGTTTGAGCAGCGGTTGACGAGGAGTTTGGGGATGAGGAGGTCTGAGAGACCTGCTGAGGCCGAGAACGAGAATGAAGAGGGGGATCAAGGGGGGAGACGACAGGATGATGACGAAGAGGACGATTGATGTCTTTAATGCTCTTGCTCGATAATTACTATAGTATGTTTGCAATGATACCCAGGATTGGTATATAATGGTTTCTCGGTCAGGAGTAGAATGCTCAAATTCTTGGTCTAATATAAACACGAAGGCATATCGGCGCAACGCAATCCAGCTCCCCAAAGTATCAGACAAAGAAAGGAAATAAAAGGTGATCGTCAAGGTCGTATACATATATCCATCTCTATCCCAACACTCCACAGCAGAAAAGGAAGAACGAAGACAACAACAAAACAACAGCTTACTCGCTGTCACTCGCACTGTCATGAACCGACCCAGTCTCCGCATCATCCCTAAGACCCTCTGCGAGAATGTATTCCGCCTGCTGCAGCGCAGCCCTGGCCTCCTGGTTGTTGTACACCAACTCGATCGGTTTTTGCCCGGCCTTATTCCTAACGCGCGGATCACAGCCTGCTTCGCACATCATCTTGATCATCTCCGTGCCCACTTCGGCTTCCTTCTCGTTGGCATAGCGCACGGCGGTGTGGAGCGGGGTGTCTTGGTCGCGGCGGGTGAGGGGGTCACATTCGAAGTATTGGATGTCGAAGAGGGAGTCCATTGTGTCATCTATGTAAGTTCGTATCAGTTAGTATCATGTCTAGTCCAGATACCAAAACAAAGGAGTCCAACATACAACTTCCGTACATGGCGCAGATGTGAAGAGCATGGTTCCCCAATGCATCTACCACGCCGTTGAAGAATGCCGCGACCTCCTCGTTTGATTTACTCTGCATGCCTTCGAGAACTTGCTCGATCAAATGTGGCTGGTCTCGTCGGCAGGCCTCAACGACCAGTTCGCGGGGAGAGGCACCCTAATCGATCAGTTTGGTGGCCTGGGGGCCGTAGAGTAGGACTACTCACATCGTCCGCCATTTCGATTGTGTTCTGGTATTGGTAGTATAGATTCAGCGATGTTATCCGATTCGGGGATTGTAAATGTAAGCGGGATCCGGGTGTAACGAACGGGGCAAGCTGTCTGTTTGCTAACGATTAATGCTTTCCACGCTATAATTAGACCACATATAATCCCACTAACTTGCTTAGAAATTTTCTGGGCTCTGCTATTTACAGAGTCTCTTCTTTTTCACTCTTTATCTGTATTCCACGTCTCCTGAGCATCCAATGCATAAACGTCGCTCCCCATGCCGCCAGCCGTCGGATCAACCATTTCACCGTGCCGATAAACATGCCCCGCGATGTTTCAGGCGGCGCCAACGGCTGCTTTAGGCGCGCGGCAAGCCCGGCCGATTCAGCCAACGACAGAGCTGGTCGATAAGGCCTGCAGGAGCTCGTTATCGTCGCAAATTCAAAGCAGAGTATCAGATACCACAGTCTTGATGCAGGCTTTATGACGAAAAGGAATATTGCTTTGGATTGATATATCTGCGTGCTGTTAACCTATTCAGTGATTTACAGCCTTCAAAATGCCGTTGACCTGTGAGTACAGCCCCGCGACGCAGGAATCATTGAATCTTTAATTTGAAGAACCAGGCTGACTCTTTCCTCTTCTATAGTCTGCCCCAACTGTAGTAACGTACTAACCATCTCCCGCGCTGATCCGTCCCCCAAGTACCCTCTGGGCGTCAACCGATTCGAATGCCGCACATGCCCTTATCAATATATCCTGAAAAGCGGGTGGTCCGAGAAAACACCCATGAAGCAGAAGGAGGTTGAGGATGTCTTCGGCGGCAAGGAAGAGTTTGCAAACGCAGATAGCATGGGCAGTAAGTGGTGGACGAGCGCATTGTTGGTTGTGTGAATGGAAGGCTTACTCTGTGTACAGCGCAATGTCCTGCAGAGAACTGCAATGGGGACCGGGCGTACTTCTTCCAGTTGCAGATTCGGAGTGCAGATGAACCTATGACTACGTTCCTTAAGGTAGGTTCTTCTCGGGATCTTGTTGCATATGATGTATGGTTTGCTGACGAGCTGGTTTTCTCGATAGTGTACTACATGCGGAGCGAGATGGCGTGAAAACTGATCCCTTTCCTTCTTATACTCAACTCTATCCTTACCCCGATACCTCTACTTGCGGCTACCCGATAACGGTTGATATTCGGCACGGAACCCCCGAAAACGATCGTATAATAACTCCGGTCTATCCTGAGAGGGGAACGGGGAAAGGAACGGACGGCGCTATTATTTTTCCTGTCTTTTGACTTGTTGGGAGTTATATGCGAGGAGAAAAGTTATTTGGTACACGCATGCACATGTACTTCTACGGAGCTTCTACGGAGATAGCATAGCAAGATACCCCTCATTAACCTAGTTGTCAGATCCGCCGCGGCAAGAAAAAAAGAAATTTTTTTTAAAACCGGGCCCGAATAATCACTCTATTCTGGATTGGCGGTAACCATGGGCTTACTCGGAACACGTTCCAAACATGAGTCACTTCGGGCATGAAAGTCTAAAAAAAGCGGCGCAGAAAAAGACTTGTAACAGATGTAAGAGGCAAGGATAAGGATCTTGAGCACAGAACATCATCACTGAAAGAGGCTAGTGCATATACATGCGGATTTGTACACGCCCTTATCGGTTGATACTTCGATGTATACAGATTCAGTCCAGTTCATTAAGAGATACCACTATAGAGTAAACTGCGTTCGTCAAGTTTATGCTGGTAATGCTCTTATCATAACCCCGAACACTTTTTATTGTTCGCAAAGGGCCGACCACGTACTTTGGGGGCTGCTACTTCCACCAGCCCGTACATACTACTATGTAGATCGCGTATCTCGCCCGCAGGGCTACGAAGCTATCTAGAGGTCCTCGCTGTCCATGCTGCATAATGCTTGGCGTAGCGATACCCGTAGAGTCCGCATACTTGCAAGTATGTACTCTGTATACGGAATCGGTTTCAGCGTGGATAGTCTCCGGGTGCTTCACGGAGAACTAGCACAGTATCACGCTTGCACCACATCCCAGTCCATACTCGTATTCTACGCGAGTTCGGACCGTTCCAGAGGTCCCCATACGGAATACAGACCTGACGCAGCTCCGGATACAATCCCGTGACTTCAGATGCGACCAAGAAAAAAAAAAGTGGCAAGCAAGCATAAAGAAAAAAATTTCTGAACGTTTGCCATTGGACAGTGGGGCTGGCGGACAACGATTCGGGCATGCCACATAACCAGTTGACCAATCATGTTGGACAACAGCCGCGGGGTGCTGATGCAAACAAAACCAACAGCCGCCACAGCTGCGTTGATGCCCAGTATTTCCGGTTTGATATATACGAGTACTTCGGAGTACGTACGTTCGGGAGTATGTAGAGAGAAAAAATTTTCTCTGGGCCGTAGTGTGAGGTTGAATAGGAAGAAATGGTATTGGTTCAACGAAGAAGAAATTTTTTTTTTGCCTTCACCGTAGTGGAGAGGGTAACCAAGGAATGGGAGGGGCAATCCATATTCCCGCCGCCAGTCACTGTCCGAAAGAGGATTTTCCGCTCAGAGAGGGGAGGGAAAAAAAAAAAAAAAAAAAAGATTCTGCGTTGGTCCCGCAGTAGAAGTGGGGCTCAGACGCAGAGACTGAAAAAAAAAATTTTCAGCCCCTCCAATGATAAGGGCTGGTTGCCAAGGGTTTGAGCCCGCTTACCTAGTGGACTTTTTCTCGCTTGCCCCTCCATATAAGGATTTCCCCTCCTCGCCCCTCCCACAAAATTTTTTTCTTCCTTTCCCTCCCCGTCCGCATCAGTACGTATATCTTCCCTCCTTCCCTCTTTCTCTTCCATCCTTCTTCATCCTCTCTCTAACCTCTCTTGTTGTTCAGTACCTCTACGCGTCGTGCCGTAGTATCTGAGCAGCTTTTTTTTTTTAGACCTTTTCAAAGTCTCTAAACACAAAAAACCTTCATCATGGGGTAAGCCTCTCCCTCCCTCGACTCCTTTCATCCCTATCAGTGATGGAAAAGCTTTTCCTACTTGGGCAACATGGCTAACGGGTACTCTGCAACAGTAAGGACGACAAGACTCACCTTAACATCGTCGTTATCGGTCACGTCGACTCCGGTAAGTCGACTACCACCGGTCACTTGATCTACAAGTGCGGTGGTATTGACCAGCGTACCATTGAGAAGTTCGAGAAGGTAAGGATACTTGGTCTACATACTGGCTCGAGGATGGACATGGTGCTAATACAGCCCCATAGGAAGCCGCCGAACTCGGTAAGGGTTCCTTCAAGTACGCTTGGGTTCTTGACAAGCTCAAGTCCGAGCGTGAGCGTGGTATCACCATCGACATTGCCCTCTGGAAGTTCCAGACTGCCAAGTATGAGGTCACCGTCATTGGTAAGTTGAATACGTTTCCAACCTTGACCTACAAACATATCTAATGATCCGTACAGATGCCCCCGGTCACCGTGACTTCATCAAGAACATGATCACTGGTACCTCGCAGGCTGACTGCGCTATTCTCATCATTGCCTCCGGTACTGGTGAGTTCGAGGCTGGTATCTCCAAGGATGGCCAGACCCGTGAGCACGCTCTGCTTGCTTTCACCCTCGGTGTTAAGCAGCTCATCGTTGCTCTTAACAAGATGGACACCTGCAAGTGGTCCGAGGAGCGTTACCACGAAATCGTCAAGGAGACCTCCAACTTCATCAAGAAGGTCGGCTACAACCCCAAGGGCGTTCCCTTCGTCCCCATCTCCGGTTTCAACGGTGACAACATGCTTGAGGCCTCCAGCAACTGCCCCTGGTACAAGGGATGGGAGAAGGAGGGCAAGAGCGGCAAGGTCACCGGTAAAACCCTCCTTGAGGCCATCGACGCCATCGAGCCTCCCGTCCGTCCCTCCAACAAGCCCCTCCGTCTTCCCCTCCAGGATGTCTACAAGATCTCGGGTATTGGAACTGTGCCTGTCGGCCGTGTCGAGACTGGTGTCATTTCCCCCGGTATGGTCGTTACCTTCGCTCCTTCCAACGTCACCACCGAAGTGAAGTCCGTTGAGATGCACCACCAGCAGCTCAAGGAGGGTGTCCCCGGTGACAACGTTGGTTTCAACGTCAAGAACGTTTCCGTCAAGGAAGTCCGCCGTGGTAACGTTGCTTCCGACTCTAAGAACGACCCTGCTGCCGAGGCTGCTAGCTTCAACGCTCAGGTCATCGTCCTTAACCACCCTGGTCAGGTCGGCGCTGGATACGCCCCCGTCCTGGACTGCCACACCGCCCACATTGCTTGCAAGTTCGCCGAGCTCCTTGAGAAGATCGACCGCCGTACCGGTAAGTCGGTTGAGAACAGCCCCAAGTTCATCAAGTCCGGTGACGCCGCCATCGTCAAGATGATTCCCTCCAAGCCCATGTGTGTCGAGACCTTCACCGACTACCCCCCTCTCGGTCGTTTCGCCGTCCGTGACATGCGCCAAACCGTGGCCGTCGGTGTCATTAAGGGTGTCGAGAAGTCTGCTGGTGGTACCTCCAAGGTCACCAAGGCTGCCCAGAAGGCCGGTAAGAAATAAACGGTGTTCGTCTAGGATGAGTGGTTTTTGTGCATGAATGATGTCGTTTTTTTACTTTTGAAATGCGCATGAATTAGACTCGCAGGGTTAAAAAAAGCTCTCAATGAAAATGGCTTACGATTCTTAATTCAAAATGGCTTATGATTCTTAACGTGGTGTTGTTCGTGCTCGTAGTATTTCGTCTGGTGTTCAGTAATTTTCGTAATCTCGTATAAAACCATGTTATTACAGGCCTTCTTACGTTCTCTCCGTGCCCCTGTAGTACGCACCCTTTGCCACTGGTGACCTTCGCAGAGACACCAGCGGACTTCTGAACGCCCTTAATGACACTACTAAATGATACCAATGGCCACGGTCCATATTATGTCCTGTACAAGAAATACAGAGGATAAAGGGACGGCGTCTTCGGTCACGAATCATTCGACAATTAGGGATAACCCTCGTCGATGTCCAAGTTTATGCTTCCAAGTCATGTTTTATATGATTGTCTTCGTCAACCGAATAGCATCCACCGTAGGACTACGTTCCCGATCTTTCGTCGTTCAAAAGGCTCTATTCCCTCCATCGCCCAGTCTATCGTGAACATCATCGATGCTCTTCATCGTCCATTGCCTGTCTATCTTTGCTTGAGCATCACGACTCCATTTGAGATTCTTATCGGGCAGACCTAGCAACTTCCAAAGCTTAGACATGTGACGGATAGCTTTTCCTCTCGTTCCTTATTTACCCATCTTCTTCAGCAATAATATCGCTCGTTTCAGAAACTACGCCGTTTGGTACGCGGGTCTCTAATTTCGAGCACCAAAATGGCTCCTGCCATTCGGAACAGAGGTGAGAAGCCCATTATCTTCACCACGAGCATGTTGCTGAGTAGGATGGGATTCTCGAACAGCTCCCAAGCAGTCCATAGCTGCGCAAGTGGCGTATACATTTGCCGAAATCGCAAACTGCGCTCTTCCTCTTCTTACTCTCCCTCGCAGCAACAACTCCTTTCTCACCCCTCCCTCGAAGTCACTGTTCATTTCGATCACGTTTTGATCAAGCTTCTTTTCGGCCTTCTTTACGGCCTATCCAACGATCAATCATGAATCTAGCGGCTTTGATTGTTTTGTGCATCTTCGGCTTGGTTGTCGTGGTGTGCCCTGGAGCTAGCAACGAATAGCTTTTGCGCTTTTTTTTTTGAAACGCAAAATGGACACAACCGAGCGCTTCGAGTGAGACTTTCTGCTCCTGTACCATCTTCCCGTGTTTCTTACATGGGGGAGGCTACGCTGCAGGAGCTAGAAAATAAGCGCATCGTTCTGCTGCTTTTCAGATGAATTTCCCGGAAGTTCGAGGGTTTCCTACGAGCCAGTAGGGCTCCCAGACATCATTCCGCTGTTAATCGAACGAACTTCTCAGTGTTTGAGATTCCTGTGAGCTGGCACACACCAAAGCTCCTAAGTGAGTAAAACGAGTATGGAGTTGTCAAACCGACCCGTTTGCTATTGCTAGACGTGCGTTTGTATAATTGATCCCCTTGTCGATGGGCCTGTCACGGTGCTTTGCCCCTGGTGCTCTTGTCCTTCCACTGGATTCGTCCAATTCGGTTCGTTAGTTCTGGTTATAAATGTCATGGTTAGGGAAACTACCATATCATGAAGATGGTGAACATTGTCGGGATAATAGACGGACAATTGATTGGTCTTAAAGATAGCGATGAGTATGGAAACTAGGGCTATAGAACCAAGTATGAGTTCTTGCTCACCATTCTGATGACACTGGATCAATGGGCCTGGTAATCATAATCCAACTAAGCGGGAAATAAAGAGAGTTGCCCTGTTGTTACATTGTTATACTTGACAAGGATATACGTGGCTAAACAAACGCTACTGATCTCTCGAGGACGGAGTAAACCGAGCCACGCCTACATGGCTCATCGTCGTGGATAGGAGAGTTAGAGCGGCTTGGTATGACAAGCGAACATGCTTCTCTTGGAGGCCTTGAGCGTCTCTGAACGTTAAGGTCTATGACCTAGGAAATTGACGCAGCTGGTGGAAGAAATAGAGGATGATGCTCATAAGTACGGGTTGAGAAAGCACGCTGCGATTACCAAGACCCAACCAAGTAAGAGGATGTCGGTAAAGCTAGCGTACATGGAGAGCCAAACCCCCCGGGTATAGTCATCTGCTATTCGAAAGACTTGCTTTTTCTCGTTTTTCTCCTTTCGCTCGAATGTTGCAACTTTCCAACCCGCAACAAAGTGGATGATGGGCCGGCATAACGGCGAAAATATCAACCGTGCTGGAAAAGTTATAAATAAAAGGCTATTTAGCTCCGACGAGTCCGTAATGCAGCATATTACTGCAATTGGGTATCAAGTATGTTACCATCGCATATACAAGCCGCTGGCCCCGAGCTGCGCTCGGGGGCGGCTTTTGAGGGAAATATTACTGCCAAACCACAAGACACCCTTTTTGGCTGACAGCTAAGGTAGCAACCAATGGGAAATAAGAACAGATGAATGGAAAGGAAAAGGATCGAGAAACGGGAAATTTGAAGAGAGAAAAAAAAAAATAACCCTCCCCCGAGCCGGAATCGAGCCAGCGACCTTTCGGTTACAATATTCCATTACAGCCGAACGTCATATCCAACTAGACCATCAGGGGTTCAGAGATTAATTTAACGGCTTTTTAATGTATTATATATAAATCACACAAAGTAGTGCAACCATCAAGCACCGTCATTATTTTTTCTACTTTCCTTGTGAAATCTTTCAAAAGATATTTCTGCATCAATACCTCTGTTGGGAAATGATATAGTAACTTGCAAAAAATAAAAAAATAAAAGAAAAGAAAACCCGAAGAGGAGTCATCATGTGAAGGGGTGATTCTCTGCGTGTTGTCCCGCAAAAGGACCTTCATGAGAGGTTCCTGGACACCATATATACTAATCGAGGTCCGGCGTGCAGATGAGGTGGAAACAGTAGTTGGGTGCTTCCATCGTCCTTGATAGTGCCGCGAAGCTCGATGCGGCTTTTTCTTCTTTCTTTTTCTTTTTTTCCTTCTTTTTTTTTTTTTAAAAAAAAAAAAAAAAAAAAATTTAGGCCATCCTTGAGAGGAATCTCAATCCAAGAGTCAAGTCCGTGGGACTGAGATGTTTGAAAAAAAAAATGTCAGTCGCTCCATAGCCCTGGTCATGCTTATAAAAATCTCCGCAGCTGGCTCCAGATATATATATATATATATATATCAAGCAATATAGTGGTCCCCACTAGGCTATGTATATTGAGAGAGCATGTCACATATTTCCATACATCACCGTCTATCGAGCGCGGATGTATTGCAGATGTCCCTTTTGAACCATGTACAGCACCTGGCGTCTTTTGAACGCAACAAATTTTGGCTATATGTGGGAGAGGCTTCAAAATTATCCGAGAGGATATCAATCACAACGAATCTCTCGCGTTGGTGAGCTCAGCCTAGTTTGCACTGTCCAAGCGACGGACCCAAATACAAGTACATATTGCCTGCAGAACCCAGCAACGATGACGAGAGTACACAAAAAGGATCCACACCAAGAGAAGGCTCCAGGAACGGCCTTTCATAGAGCTGTGTGAGCCGAGACAGACTGTTTCCACTCTTCCACTTCACACATTCAATCGGGCAGAACCGATAAGTATTCCTTGGAACAGGGTCTCTGAGTTGCCAAAAACCCCCTCGTCGATGATCCTCATGATTCCCTACCCTCAAGGCTCTTGCCCTTTCGTCCAGATCAGTCAGGAAAACACCATGGCAGGGAAATGGCGAATATTGCGACAGGCTCTTGTCAATAAGATCCTCATCTGCATGACTGACTTGCCCCTGGACATGGTGTTCTTTCCTTATTATTTGATTAGTGTGGACTATCCCTGCTTGGGCGCGTACTTAATGGGTCGAATAGAAGACAACTGATTGCAAGACACCGACCTAGCTATTACAAAAAGGTCACATCTGCGTTTCTTGAGTAATTTTACTCAATTCTTCTATCGCTCCGGCAGCTTGCATCATGTTGTTACAGACCTAGCCACATCAGTCTCACGTGACTATGCGGGGAGTCAAGGCAGAATCATTGGATGATATATTATGATGGAAATGCAGAAGGGGACAAGGATCCTAGCTGATATTCAAAGGAGAAGTCACGTGATCTCCTACCATCTGTCGACCATGAATGGTATACGGAATGGTATACGCTACCATATCTCCTACCACAGATGGTATACAGAATGGTATATTGCGACCACGGTCCTACCACAGATGGTATACGAAATGGTAGGAAGCGAAGGATATATAAGGACACTCATTCCTGTACTTAGTT
>NW_019170453.1:1762309-1831800 GCF_001890805.1 Aspergillus glaucus CBS 516.65
GACGACGACGAAGGACACTCAGGTGAGTGCCCCAACTGAGACTTAACTAACTAGAACCTTAGGTTACGATACGAAGAGAAGCTAGGTTGTGACACATGTAAAGAGGTTGGGGAATTTGAATTATCATAACAGCAGCATTGATTCACTCTGCGACGATAACATCACTTCTAGGAACAATGAATGTAGTCACTTATTCCGGAAAGTTAGGGCATCCTTCAACATGGTTCCAAATGGATCTAATGGCTGCCGCCCTCGTGGGAAAGAAAATCATTCTCGTAATTTGAAAGGGCAGAGCAAGCGAAAGCGTAAGGGGCCACACGGCAGGGAAGCAGAGAGAAGCAGTAGTTTGTCGGCTCAGCCTTAATCATGATTCTAAAATAGCAAATTTTCCCGACAGGTCGACGCTGCATCTAGGCCATTTTGGGAATTTATTTTTATTTTTATTATTATTATTATTTTTTGGCTCGGTTTAGGTGCATCTGGGACTTGAAGTTGACACTCAGTGGCCTGATAGCTTCTTACCAGCGGTCATCCTTTTCATCGCCTTGTCTTTCGCTTGTATTGTATCAGATCTCCAACTTCAACGGAGTCGTGGCATAATGCCGAACAAGTGCCGACACAGTACCACCAGTTATATCTCCTGGAGCGACGATCTACCGTGAGCCTCATCTCAGGATATATTCAGCCTAGGGAGCAGGCAGGTTCTGTCACGAGAAATGGACATACAAGATATCATTGAGTAGAAGCCCAGGCTTCTCGAACAAAGAACATGAAAGAACGGCCCCCACACATCGAAACTGCCCCTACGAACTGACGCCCGTGTAGGGGGTGTATACTCGCAGGCCATTCCACGACGAAATCTTGGACGAGCCAGCTGTCAAGGTGCTTTGAGACTCTGATCTTAGAATCAGTATAGGAACAAACTGTTACAGACCTTATCCTGTCAGCCTCACGTGACGATGCGGGGAGTTAAGGCAGAACCATTGGGTATGCTCAGCGGGATGATCAGTGAGTTAAGCAGGGATTATGACCTGAGCATTAAGGAAGTACGACATACCTCACGTGACCTGCAGGAGGTATACAGGTATACAAGTCGGGAGTTATACTGTTAGCTCTGTATAGGGTATACCAGTATACTTCGGGGATGTTATACTGATATCGTGGAGGATATATAAGGATACTCATTCATGTACTTAGTTTAGTTCTTCGCGATTGTCCTCATCAATCAAGCATTGGTTACCTTTCTAGTTCAGACTCGTCAGCACTAAACCAACAACTAAGTATATGTACTTAGTTGGCCTTGTTTCTCTACTTCATTACCCTTATCGGATTTACTTGTTTACGGAGCCTGGCTGGGGTGATATACCAAGCAGCGCATACTTTGTTACGGAGCCTTACTGGGGCGATATACCACGCGGCGCACTACGACATAGACCCTAGGGGTCTAACCGATATAACGACAACGACGAAGGACACTCAGGTGAGTGCCCCCAACTGAGACTTAACTAACTAAAACCCTAGGTTACGATACGAGAGAAGCCAGGTTGTGACACAAACCCTATGTGGCATCGGATTCTGAAGACCAACAATCGCCAAATATGAATTCGACGGGGATTCAACGCCTCCCCCATGTGCCTCTAAAAGCCTCATTTATCGATACAACTGTAATCAATCAACGAAGAGTCAGTAGGTATATTCACTAGAAAGAGCCTATGCATCCTATAATTGTACTAATATGAAGAAAAGCTGAGTCCTTAAATTAGGTTATAGAGAATAAAACTTATAAATAATGGTATCTAACCCCTGATGGTCTAGTTGGATATGACGTTCGGCTGTAATGGAGATTGTAACCGAAAGGTCGCTGGCTCGATTCCGGCTCGGGGGAAAGTATTTTTTTGCCCTGTCATTTGAAATGAAAGATTTTGTTAGGGCTGTATTTGTAATCCGATCCTTTAATGCCAGCTTGTCAAGTGAATTTACCCGCGTCACATTGAGAATTTGCGCAGTTGCTTGCCCCCCAATCAGCAGTTTTGTGTTAATGTTGGAAAAGAATTTGAATGCAAAGCTGTTACAGACCTTATCGTATCACTCTCACGTGATGATGCGGAGAGTCAAGGCAGAATCATGGGATATGCTCAAACGGAATGATCAGTGAGCAAGGCAGGGATTATGACCTGAGTATACGTACTCAGTTGGCCTTGTTTCTCTATTTCGTCACCTTATCGACCTTACTTGTTTACGTAGCCTGGCTGGGGCGATATACCAAGCGACGCATTATTGCATCACCGGACAGACCCTAAAAGTCACTATCGATATACGACGACGTGAAGGACACTCAGGTGAGTGCCCCCAACTGAGACTCAACTAACTAGGACCCTAGGTACGATACGAGAGAAGCCAGGTTGTGACAAAAGCACTGTGTACTGTTGTATCCCAGGCCCACTGCACCATAAATATCACCTCACAATCAAACTCTTGATAGTACTTTATTACTTTCGTCTGGTATCCTCGCAACCCCTGATGGTCTAGTTGGATATGACGTTCGGCTGTAATGGAATATTGTAACCGAAAGGTCGCTGGCTCGATTCCGGCTCGGGGGATAGTAAGGTTCTTTTTTTTTTCTGCTTGGGCCATATATATCTCCTAGAATTTTTAGTGGGTGAAAATGGTTGATTTTCTCTAGTAGCTAGGGCGGCTTCAGCAGCGCACGTGACCATGTGTGTGAGTGATCACGGGCTCGGACTAGTAGATACTGACGAATTGTCGAAAGGGCCACAAGGCATCCTCACATCCATGGGGAAACCAACAGGTAGATGAGATCCTGCGCTCTAAGTCAGGAACAAGAAACTTCCATGAATAGTTGCAGAGATCTCATTTTTACCGCACAACATGCCCTGCGCACTGAAAAACCCCACCTCAAAACACTTCACACCCTCCCTCCTATTCCCCCCTTTTTTTTTCCTCCTTCCCTTCCTCCACAGATTGTGTATCGCCTTTGAAAGCGGCCCCAATGATTATAGGCGGGCTCTTGTTAGCGAGCCTATGCCAGCATGTATGATAAAATTAGCTTAGCTACTAGATAGGCGAGTCTGCTTCGCCCGTCGTATATTCCGCTCCGGGATCTCTGTGGGCACGTGACCAGCGCACGTGCCACTTTCCGACGTAAAATAGCAACTACTACTACTACTACTAGATACTGACCGCCTACTCCGAGCCATTGACCCAACAAACTTCCACCTATTTGAACAGATTGACCCGCTGCAGACAACCCCCTGGGTCTCAAATCCAGCACCCAAAGGGCAGCCAACCGCGATTTCTAAGACACAATCCAGGGAGGAGTTCCAGAGATGGCTCTCTTCCATCCCACAACCAGCAATGGTGGTCTACACAGATGGATCCAAAGAAAAGGAGAGCACAGCCGCAGGTACAGGCTGGGTGAGCTATTGGGGCCCCAACAAGACCAAGATTTTCCATGGGCACACAAAGCTCCCCAATCAAGAAGTCTTTGATGCAGAAGCCAGAGCCGCCCTGCAGGGCCTGCATGCTGCCCTCAAGAACCCCAGAGCCAAGCATACCATAGACATATACATCTGTCTGGACAACCTGGAAGCAGTACAGCAACTCCAAGGCCAGCCCACAGGATCAAGCCAGTCAGTATCCAGGAGCTTCCAAGAAGCCGCCCAAACATGGCCAAACCGCACCAGAGCACCAGGCATACAGGAAGGCAGGGTGCACGTGAAGTGGGTCCCTGGGCACACAGGCGTTGAAGGCAACGAAGAAGCCGACAAAGAAGCCAAGATGGGCTGCCACGGGCCCCTGTATCTCCCTATAGCACCTGCGTCAATAGCAGCTGCCAGACGAATAGCACAGAGGATGCACTGGCATGCCTTCACACAGTTCTGGGCAGAAAAGGCCCCCAAACGATACAAGGACCTCAGGATAGGCCTGGAAAAGCGCCCCCCAGAGCTCCTCCTTCCACGAGCAGCCCTGGGCCGCCTCCTCGCCGCCAGGAGCGGACATGGTGACTTTGCAGAGTACCATGAACGCTTTAAACATGATGACGCCCTGCTGACATGCTCCTGCGGCCGCAGAAAGGAACCATCCCATTTCTATCACTGCAGGGAGGGCCGCAAAGCAGCAGCACATCCATGGGGCCGCCAGCCTGTGACCGATATCCTCCACACAAAGGCTGGAAACACCGCATTTGCAGGCTGGCTGGGAGAATCCAACTTCTATACAGATATCTGCCGACGACATTAGGCCATCAAAACTCACCAAATCCAGGGACATCCAGGCTTACCTCCGGTCTCCCTTCCTCTCTCTCTCTCTCCCCTTCCTTTCCCCTTTTATTGTACCCCTGCCCTGCCCCTCTTGTTCGCGTTCATGCTTTTTCTTTTGTTGCAAACCAATACGCGCAATTTTGCTGCTTTGACAGTCATGAAAACCCAAGCAGCCCCCCGCGCGGGAGGCTACCTGTATATAGATGATAGATGGTAGTTTAGCTAGGTGACAGGCAGTCTCGATCTGCCCGTCGTATGTCCCGCACCGGGACCAGAGTTTTTCCGCTTCCGAGGTTCCCAAGGATGCGTGGAAAGGCCCGAACCTCGACGTAAAATAGACACACACACACACACACACTACTAGATACTGACGAAATGATATTCCTATCTAAGCTAGTGTAGCCATCGATGAGAATATCGAATCTAGAGAGGAAAGACAAAAAAAAAAAAGACAACATCCCCCGAGCCGGAATCGAGCCAGCGACCTTTCGGTTACAATATTCCATTACAGCCGAACGTCATATCCAACTAGACCATCAGGGGTTTTTGTTAAAGTTTGGGCTGTAATTTTGCCACCAGAGCCAAAAAAAAGAATATCCTGAGTTACATCCTGCACGTAAGTCATAACTAGGGCAATCATTATTACAAATTTTCCAGACACTAACTAACGTGATTTATATTCTTTTGAAAAAGCGCTTCGAACCGACGACATGAGTGCCACCCCACATGTCGTATATCCCTGGGGAAAGAGGAACCTGCTCTCACATTGTTTTATAGTTGCAGGGTTAATACCGTGGTATTGTCTGCGGAGGACAGATCTCTCGTCATTTTGTGTATTCTTGGCAAAAGTCAGGCATCTTAGTCGAAATGGGTGCTATGGTGGGGTTTATTGAGATGTCTGCCAATAGGTCAGAAAAGGACTGGGTTTCTACTTCCTACTCAGGTTCAGCCTCCATCACCACCATATGCATACAAATCACAGAAGACCAAGTTCCAGAGGCAAGTTAATTGCGCCAAAAAAGGAATTCAGACCCCGGTCCAAGATTTTTTTAGATGCAACCTGGCAATGACGACTTTACCATTCCAATTGAATCAGAGCCGATGCACTACTGCTTCTCTTTGTTTAGCGTCCTCTGTATGGCGCTTTTCGTATCCACTTGTTCTGCCCGTTCACCTTACCCTGAGCTAAAGCACAGCGATTGGAAGATTTGGAGCTATCCTAATTTTCGTCCTGCACTACCGGACCTCCACACCGGTCAGATAGCCCCTAAGTTTACGGCGCTGTCCCCCAGAAACCTTTCATGATATACATACCATTTTGAAATTTTGGGCCTGCAAAGTATGTCGTCGAACACTTGACTGCAAGCAAGCCGACTTTGGGCTGTTCCCGACGCTTCTGGAGGTAAAGTTATTAGAGGTGGATTGACGCTGCTATAATAACAATTCCTTTGGCTCGACGTCGCGCATACGGCTTGACAGTGCGTCTACGGCTAATAATGACAAAAGACACCGAACCAAGCCGACATGCGTAGAAACCCGCCGTACAGTAGTTATAAAGAACCTCTTTCATCCTCTAGATAGTTCCTCTCCTTTCTTCTCTCCAGATTCGATATCCTCGTCGATGGCTACAACCTAGTCTAGATAGGAATATTATTTCGTTATTATCTACTAGTTTCCGAGCCCGTGACATTGGCCCCCTTACCCAATGGACATTTCCTGAAGCTGTAGTGTCATCATGCAATACATCCACAGAAAGAAAAACGGTATATCAGGAAAGTTCTTGTCCGAAGTTTTTTGTTCATAAAGGTTATATTAAATATAGTGTTTATCTGACAACCCCTGATGGTCTAGTTGGATATGACGTTCGGCTGTAATGGAATATTGTAACCGAAAGGTCGCTGGCTCGATTCCGGCTCGGGGGATGTTATCTTTTTTTTTTTTTTTTTTCCTCTCTAGATTCGATATTCTCATCGATGGCTACACTAGCTTAGATAGGAATATCATTTCGTCAGTATCTAGTTTTTTTTTTTTTTTTTTTTGTCTCTTTTTTTTCTTTCTTTCTTCCCCTCTTTAGATATCGCTGTACGAGAGTCCTCGACCTTTGCTCGGAAATACGAGCTGGGGATTCGAATGGCCCAATTCGCTCGCACGGGTTTATACATGCGAACTACAAGCCTGGTTGTTGGCACGCCCTGTACAATCATTATCTCTTTCTCCCGCCATCCATTGATCTATCAAGTAACTGTAACTTCCGGACAGTCTTCCGTGAGTAGAGCGAACCGTCCTTTCTCAATAGGAAGGCGATGAGATAGATAACAGGATTACAGTTTGGATAACCATCAAAGATGCTGAGTACGGAGTGGGTTTGCTCAAGCAAGCAACCAGAGTATGTCCGACTGTAGTAGCTAGGTCAATGCGCTGTTCTTGGTCGACAGCCTTATGGACGGCCGCTTCTTGGGCCGTCTGGGATTAAAATGCTCTCTAAATTCTGCTTCAGACGACAGACGAGAACCTTGAGCTTGATCTATTCTGCTTGCTGTGGGTGCTCCATCGTCGTGGCTGGCTTTTCGCAGACATATAATGCTTGTCTTTGGGGCTTAGAAGCCTCTCTTTTTACCGCGACTTTGGGTCCGGTGCTTGGACATCACCGCTTGCCGTATAACGGCCTTGTGAGCCCTGATCGCTTCCTCGCTCTCCTTGGTGCTTTCTCATGCCGGAAATGTAAACGAATAAGAAAGATGTGTGCCACATCTATGGGGTCCTCTGCTGTTGCGATCACATAAAAAGCGCCGTTGCTCTCTTTGCATTAGTCTCGGCTTTTCTTCCGAACAGTATCAATTTCCTCTGTCCGATTTTTTCTTCTCTTGACAATATTCTTTGCGCGCCATTTTCTCATTGCAAGTCTTATTTCTTGTCTTTCCCCCGGCCTTTCGATACCTATGGCGGCTCGTTGCTTGACTTATATTCATGGTGGTACTTGACCAATACCTTTTTAACCTCATTGCGTCTCTTTTGGCGTCAAGAGTCTAGCTTTTTCAACCACTTGCGTCAAGTCATGCCATTGTTGAAGTAGCCTTTCTGTCAAAGGGGCGCTACTGCGACTGCTGGGGTGATCTGAGTATTCTATCAGTTATTCAACAATAAAAACACTTCTGTGTGCAATGGGGTATTTCAGCTTACTTCATTCTCAATTTCACGAGAGCTTTGGCACCCACGTTCGATGCTTCTGCATCAGTTTTCACTCAATCATTCGACCATTTGTCCAGCAAAAAAGGTGGGACAAACCCTCTTGTACCAATAAGTTACGGTTATTGTATGCATATAGTCGTGGCCTAGTCTCATTCCATCCGCTCTCGACACCAATGGGCACAGTGTCCGTTTGTCTTCGAAACCTGGCGCTGGAGTTCCGAAAGTCTGAAAGCTGTAAAACCTCGTTGTGGTCGAATTGGCATCTATGCTGAGAAAATCGTGAGAAACTGTCTAACGAAAAAGTGTCAAGCCACTTACTGCACTGTATTTTATGGTGAGTATATCTTGTCCCAGAGAGCCACAAGTCTTTGACCAGGTCCGTATTTTTCGAGACACGATTCGTGACAACCATACACCAACGCTGGCCTGACTACTACACGCAGGTCTTTGAGTAATAAATCGTAAGCGCAGCGCTCCGTCAGTGTATCCTCAGGGTCTGCTTCAAATGATCATGTTATCAAGAAGTAGGTCTTGTAGTCATGGAGATGCGAGTAGCCCGTATGATTTTGCCACTCAAAAGTCTTGTACTGACCACATCTTCCTGGAAGCAAGATAGCAATGATGAATAGTATTCACAGTCCTGCCCTCATCTGCTTGCGACGGAGCCTATTCACCTTCACAGGAAGAAAAGAGCCTTACAAAATGGGCAACATATATTCCTTTCTCTACTAAATAAAAAGTAGCATCGAGCATTAAAAGAGTATGAATGACATATCTTCTAGATAGGCAGATAGTCTCCTAAAAGATAGAACCGAACTCGATTACGCTTTGCTTCTATGTCAATTTCAAAAAGCCCTAGTCAACACTCATTGGCGCCTGAACCAGAGTTCGCGAACTACAGTCGAAATCCCTTTTTACTAGGTCTTATATACAAATAATATAGGCAGCAGATAGCACAGGCACCATAAATGAATCTACCTGAATCAATCCGAGTCTCCTCTTTCCATCTTCCTTCCATCAACTCACCTACTTACAACATTCTATCAACAATTTTTCAAAACCAACAAGCTAACAACCAAAATGGCCGCCAGAATCAACGTCAAACAACTTCAAGACATCCAGTTTGAAGACATCCAGGAAAGGCCATCTCCATGGCAAGCCATCGTTTTTTATACCAAGAGCTTGTTCGAGCAGACTATGCCAATCGAAGGAGGCTGTGGCTATTATGATCTCCCGTTCCTCATCCTGGGTAGTCTATGTCTCTTCGTCTTTGGATTAGTTATCGGGATAGTCGAGATCCTCGTGCCTGAGTATTATCCTGAATGTTCCAGTCTGGATTCTGGCAACGACGACGAATTATCAGATCTCGAGACTGAAGTCGACACTGGCGAGGAGGACTTGGAACTGTACTTCAGCGCCGCTGAGAACGATGCTACCTCCAACACCAACGTCGTTGTTGGCGCCTGCGTCTATTGCTCGCTGCCTATCGGAGGCAAGCCACTGCAGACGTGCATCGAGTGCAACGGCCTCAGTTGCCACAGCTGCCTCCGCACGTTCTTCCTACTCGCAACCCAGAACGAAAAATGCATGCCGCCTCGATGCTGCGGGATGGCTATTCCTCTCGCCATCGGTCGACAAGTGCTTACAGGCACCGAGGTAGAGATATTCAAAGAGAAGCATGAGGAATGGAATACTGCGGAGCGGTGCTATTGTCCTGTTCCTAAATGCTCGGCTTTCTTGGCCCCGCGGCTGTTTCCGGGGCTGCGTGCGTCTGTGTCATCGATGCAAGAGGACGAGGAGTCTGTTATCAGCTGTCCGGAGTGTGATGTTGCTATCTGCACTACTTGTATTCAAGTTGCTCATGAAGAGCAGGTATGTGCTAGGGACGATAATATCACACCAGAGTTAGACCGGGCTTTGAAGGAGGTCGGTGCAAAGCGGTGCCCCAAGTGTCGCACGGCGGTGGAAAGGGACGACGACGACGACGACGCATGCAACAGTATGTGCTGCCGCTGTGGCGCGAAATGGTGCTGGCATTGTCTCCGGGACGTCGAAACATGCGAAGGATGGCCATGCAAGACCATGCAGGAACAACTTGACTGCCTCGAAGACGAGGCTTATTCGACATCGGACGAGGACGATAGTGGTCCTGAGACTCCGCAAACCACGGACAACGAAGACGAGGCAGTCAACTGCATGGATTACGACGACGAAACAGAAGCGCACATCATTCAATATACCAAGCGCACCGTTCCGTTTAACTGTCTGCACGGGTGGCGTCCCGTCGAGCATTGGGAGTTCGATGTCGGGTTGCAGTTCGAGTGTGAGTGCTGCTGGGGTCAGATGCTTCCTTGTGTGAAGCCCCCTGGTGTATCTCTTGCGTGTGTACAGACGGGTCGTTTTGCGACAAGGCCCAGAGATAAGATAATCGCGGATGGGCTGGGGGATGATACCATGTTTACCTGTGCTGTTTGTTCTTCGTTTGTGTGTAATAAGTGCCGGAAGGATATTGACGTGGGGGTGCGTGATTTCTAATTTTCTTCTGTCTTTCTGTTGTGTTGTTTTGTTAATACCATGTTCTATTGTTATACTTCATCAAAAATACAACTTGCTTCACCAATCCAACACCGTACAATAAGCATCCCAAATAGGAAACAGGGTAGACCCACATCACGTGTCCGTCGTCGCCGATCCATCAGACCATCCATCCGTAGCGATCCTCCAGAGCCAAAATACCTATTCAAAACACAGACCAATCTACAAAATGGCATCACCCTTACGAACCTGCGGTCCCTGCATCCGCAGCCAATACCTCCACAACACACGAAATGCCCGCCTCTTCTCAACGCGAACCTCTCCCCTCCGCAACGCAAACGCAAACCCCCTCCGCACCGGCAATGCACGCCCAAGCAAAACCCAAGACATCGCCAACACCCGCCGGTCGATGACCCGGTCCGCCGCGGGAATCGCAGCCTGCGCGGTCGCGATGTACGGAGTGATCGAGCTGGATGTATTCGGTCTCAAACAGGCCGAACAAGCCAAGACAGATGGTACTGCATCCGGGACCGAGACCAGCTCCGGAGCCATGAAAATGGACGGACCACCAGGCTTCCCTAACGATGCAAGCGGACACTCCGTAATCCGCATCGAGGGCCAAGACGGCGCGGACTTCGTCGAGACGGGAACCAGCACGATCCCGCATTTCCCGAGTACCATTCGTCTTCCCAAGACTCTTGACGAGAACTTGAATCCCGGTGATGATATCCCATCATCGGTGGAGGAGGATGAGTACCAGCTGTTGGGTCTGGGGATCCGCACTGTCTCTTTCCTCTCTATCCAGGTCTACGTTGTCGGGATGTACGTCGCGACGGCTGATATCTCGGAACTCCAGCAGCGGCTCGTCCGCACCGCACTGAACCCACCCGGCGATAATACCAGCGCAGTTACCGGGGGTGCGGGCGCGAACTACGCTACGTCTCTAGTCCCAGGAGAGCGCCAACAACTCAAGAACCTCCTTCTCGACCCCGAAAAGGGCGATGATGTCTGGGATGCGATCCTAAAGAAGGACGGCCTGCGCACGGCTTTCCGCATCGTGCCTACGCGGAACACAGATTTCCTGCACTTGCGCGATGGCTGGGTCCGTGGTATCACCGCGCGCGCGCAAAAGGCTAATACCCGCGCCAACGTTGACGCGAGTACCTCCGCACAAGGCGAATACGAAGACGACACCTTCGGCTCATCCCTGAACTCCTTCAAGGGTCTTTTCGGCGGTGGACAGCGGAAGAGTGTACCGAAGGGACAGATACTGGTTCTGACAAGGAGTTCGCGCGGGGAACTTGATGCGTTGTTCCGGCCTGGGGCAGGGAAGCCGGTTGCTTGGTTGGGACGGGTTGGTGATGAGAGAATCAGTCGGTTGGTGTGGTTGAATTATCTCGCGGGGAAGAATGTGTCTAGTGATGCTGCGCGACGGAGTGTGGTTGATGGTGTTATGGGGATTGTGGAGAGGCCGGTTGGGACCGTTGTTCAGAAGATTGTATAACCTCTTTGCTCTTGTTTTACTCTGTACTGACTGTATTCTACTAAGCACTCAATTCTATCTTCAAGTCATGTATTCCATATATCCAATATACTCAACTCTCAAACGAGTTTAAAGAGCACCGGCAGCCTTCAACAAACCCGGCAGTTCACCCTTCTTACCCTGCAGGTCCGAGTTACCACCAATGTGCTTCTGCTGAATGAACACGTTGGGCACGGTCCTCTGGTTCGAGATATCCTGCAGAGCGGTCTGGATGTCGCTTCCGCCCTCTGCGCCGCCTTTCATTAGCTTCGTTCTCTCTTTATAGTACTAGTAGATTTGGGGAAGGTAGGGGAGGGAGGGACAGGAACGTACCGATCAGATCCAACTCAACAGCCTCGTACTTAGCACCGAGGTCGCTGAGGAGGCTCTTAGTGGCGTTGCAGTAGGGGCAGTAGGATTTCGAGAAGACCACTTCATCACCATAACTTATTAGCACACGCAAATGTACATGCACACGCAATCTTCAATGCCGAGGCAGGGCGGCCACTCACCAACAGCGTTCTCATTAATCAGGCTCTGAGCCTTAGTCTTAGCAGCGGACATAGCGGCGGGCGAAGGAGCGGCAAACGTGCCGAAGAGTCGGGTGAATAGGGAAGTGATGGTGGGCGATTGACAGGAGATGGGATCTCCGTTGTTTATATAGAGGTAAAAGAAAAGGGGGCTCTTTGTTTGTATGAGGGGTGAGGGGTTGGTGGTTGGTTGGTGGGAGATACGGTGATGTCAAGGTTGGGTTACGTGCTGGCTTTGGGTTGCTTATGTCATGTCATGCGGCTCTTGTTTCCATGCGAGTTGTGTACCTTGCTAGAAAGTAAAGATGGCGATATTTACTACGGAGTACATGAATGTATTGACTGTGCACTATATAACCATTCGAACCATAGCCGAAAACATGCAACAAATATAGTACCGGAATGCAAGAGAACAAGTTGACAACAAGATGGGTACGAGTGAAAGGATCGATCGGAAAAAAGAACCAGCAAGACGACGCACTGTGCTAGCGATGTTTCGCTGGTGTAGATTCAAAAAGGACGGATTAAATAGATGTCAGGGAAGAGAAGATGTCAAAAGATGTAAAGAAAAATGAAGGATGTCAAGCAAAACACCGACCAACCCTACCATAATCGCTGAAGAACAAGTGAAAAAGAAAATGAGGTATCTTCAAAGGAATGAAATCGCAAAACTCGAGGTGCAGAAGATGGAAACAAGAAGGGATGAAAACTTTTACATAACGACACAGCAGCCACAGCCTCCCTTCTTCTCCTTCGGAGGTGGTGGCTCCTGTGCAGTCACAACGGGTGGACTCCATTTGGGCGTCAAGGCCGCTGGAGGCGGATCTTGCACCCTGGGCATCGGACTGTACCCGGTGCCTGTACTGGGAGATATCGGGTCGGGGCTCTTGGATGGCGAGAGCGGCCAGGTGCCATTTCCTTCTGTCTCTGGCTTCTCTGATTTCTCCTGCATTTGTTCTTCCTTTGGTGGCTCCTCGGTTTTCTCATTATTATCATTATTGTTGTTCGAAGGAGGAGCGTCACTAGCAATAGCCAATGGAGCGAATCCGCGATCGTATGTAGTGGGTGTTTTACCCTCCTTCTCCCACTGCTGTTGCATCATCTGGCGCGCATGCGTGGGGATGATCTGCTGGTCCGGAGGCAGACGCGGATCCGGCTTGTACATGGTCGCCAACCATGGCGGATCGCCCTCGGGACGATTCACTGCCGTCGTGGGCCGGGTGTCGCCTCTGGCGGTTGGTCTCGTGCCGTTGGCTGTCGACGTCGTACGTGACTTGGTGGTCTTTCTCGACGTTGCAGGTGCCGAGGTCTTGCGGTTGGTAGACCCCTGAGTACTCTTAGCTGCCGGTCTCCTGCCTCCAGCGCTCTGCATGGTTGCGTTGGCACCCCGGCTGTTGGGTCTGCTTCCATTCGGCGTGGGTGTAAAATCGTCTATGGTCATCGGCTCGCTAGCTCGACGCGGCCTGGAGGGGGAAGAGGCGTCGACATCATCTCCCATGGTCTGGGCTCGGGAGCGTGCTTCGGTGGGCAAGTTAGGCGCGGTAGTAGTCCTGGGAATGGGAATACGGGAGGAGCTCTTGCGAAGATGGGGATTACGGTATACGCTGGATGCACCATCGTCAATTGCTTCCTCGGCGATCTCTTCAGGCTTGCGAAGGTCCCAGGTCTTGCGCTCATCGTGCGGGCCAGTGGCTGCGCCATTGACTTCGAAAGACTTAGGAGATTCGTTAATGTACTCCCGCTGCTCCTCGCTCATATTCGGCCAGGGTTCGTTGTGCTCCGTCGGCTCGGTCTCAGACGACTCACTGATACCACGTTGGCGTGTCGCCTGACTCCTCCCACGAGAGGACTTGGTCTCGATGCCTGGACGACGATGGAAGAGAAGAGCGGCCTGGTGTAGTTCCTCGCTTTCAATCTTGGCCAGCTTATCACGATGAATCCACTTGGCCTCCTCAGTAAGGCCATGAGGAGCCCCACTGGTCGACTCTCTCACATTCCCGACGCTCCGGCTCCCCGACTCATGACCATAGACACCTTTGGAGCTTCCCGCCTCACTTCCACGTCCACGGCTGTGATCACGTCGTCCACGACTGGAGTTTCTATTATAATTCGACTCCTGCATATACGGCTGTCTGGACATGGAGGAGCTCCGGGACTCCTTGGAATTGCGGTCGCGGGACTTTCGGTGGGAATCATGGGAGGTACGGGACTTGGAGCGGCGGTTAAAGCTCTGCTGATCGTCAGTTTGCTTGGGTTTAGCAAGAAAAAAACAGGGACAGGGGACGTACGTCTTCTCGGACAGGAACGGAATAGTCCCATTGTGCCTGGCCCCCGTTCACACCGCCAGATGGCATTAGAATATCAGCGGAATAAGCAGCGGTGGTTGCCATTCCACTAGTATCTTTTTTATCCTTTTTTTTGCTTTTTTTAGGGGTAAATTAGAGAAAAGAGAGAAAAGAGGCCAGACCAGCTGAACCCGTAACACCAATTGTGACCAGGAATAGACAGGGAAATATAATGAGAAGACCACCTGACCAATATATTTGCTAGCTGGACAGGGCCATTCCAGGGAGAAAGAAGGAAATGAAAGAAATTGATAAAAAAAATAAAAAAAAAAAAGAAAAGAAAAGAAGAGAATGAACGATAGCGGACGGCGGCAGACCAGGCCGGGTCGGACAAGCGCGGGCGGGTTTGTACTCCGACTCGTAAGGAGAGAAGAGGAAGAAGAACAGTAGGAAAAGATCAAGGAGAATTTAGACGAGACAAGAAACCGAGGGCAGAGGAGAGGAGGAATCTCGGCGCAAAAGGGGAACTACTGGCGGGAAGAGTAAATAGTCAATAGCTGAGCTTCTGGATACTGGTTCAGGGTGCGGAACCGGAGAGGAAGGTACCTTGGATAAGGCTTACCAATCGAGAGATAGATTAGAGAAGTGAATAGATGGATTATAAGGATAGTAGAGTATATAAAAAAAAAAAAAAGATGATAATGGGTAGATTAATAGAGTACTCCGAAGAGTAGAGAAAGATGGGAAGAAAAATGGAGATGGAGATGGAGAAGAGAGGACCAGGGGAAAAAGAGAGGGGGGAGCGGCGAACTCTACACCCGCGAGGCTAGATCAGTGGCTGGTAGAAGAAACAGTGATCCTCGATGTATGCTCTGAGACAGCAAGAAAAGGTAGACGCGCACGCGAGAAAATGCAAAAGAAAATTTGAAAGAAAAAAGGAACCGGGTGAGAAGGACGCCAGTGGTAATTAAAGAGTGGTCGTGTTAGTTCGAGTTTAGGGGGAATCGACCGTTGAGTAGTCCAGATCCATAGTAGGAACAAGAAAAAGCAACCACTATACAGAGTATTATAGACAATGAATGAATGAATTGACACAGACCATCCCATGTGCTGTGATCTCTCACATTTTGCTCTGAGGAGCTGAACTGACACCTGATCTATTATCAATTGACTTTTTCATCTGAACACTGAGAAGGTTCTTGACTGGTTGTTCTCGATAACGTTAATTTGGACCGTGCAAGCCGTTCCCCTGAGGTTATCGAGGACACCATAAATATCCAGCAGATTAGCAGATGTGTATTTCATGATATCTAAACGCCTCTACATTCCAGCCTTATACTAAACACTATCTATGACAATCCCATACCAAATCCAACAACCTTATATACAAGCAAACCCAGCAAAACCGACATAAAAGCAATCACGCTTTAGCAGCCTGATCCAACCGACGCGACGTCTCCTGTGCCTCATTAACCAACGCCTTACGCGCACCCCGCACTTCCTGGTCTCCCTCATGATCGATCGAATCCGCCTTCAGCAGCACCTGCGCCATGATGGTCTCGGTGAGCTTCTTGTGTTCGAAGTCGCGGTACTTGGGCTCGCTCGGTGGTGACGCGATATACGCCTCGGACGGGGGTAGGAGTTCGGCGTGGAAGTAGGTTGCCAGCGCGTTGACTTTATCGGCCGGCGCGTGGAAGCTGTTCAGATTCGGAGCCGGCGCGGGGAGAGACGAAGCGCTGGTGGATATAGCTGGTTTCAATGGCTGAGGATGCGCCTGTGGCTGCGGAGCCGGCGGCTGCGAAAGGGTCGGTTCAACAGGAGTCTCCTTCTTATTCTTGCCCTTCCTTCCCCTCTTACCCCGATTCCTCTTCCTGCCTCCCTGTCCACCCTCAGACATCGCACTCATCTCAGTCCCAGTCCTCTGAACAGGGACATGGACATCCATGGTCTCCCCCTCCGAGCTCTCCCCGGGCTCCACCTCAGACACCACACACAACACCTCCGACTCCTGCTTCATACCCTCCGCCCTGCACTGCACCCAATCCTCATCCAACAACTTCCCCTTGTAAAGCAGCTTGATGCGCTGCGGATCCGGCGTGCGCGTCACCTCCGCCGCACGCTGCCGTAGCTGTCCCACACTCAGCGCGCCATCGCTCATCGCATACGCGGGGAACTCCAACGTATATTTGTACTTGTGGTGCTTGAGGAAGATAATATCGGGTCCGTCGTCCGCATGGACAGGTCTCGATTGCGGATAGTCATGACCGTGTCCATGTGCGATGTCACCACCAGTAACGTAACTGTAGTCATTATCGCTCACATGTGGCGCCCCATCACCACCAGGGCCGTAGGAGGGAGTGCGACTCCAAAAGCTCCTATTAAACGGATTGCGCCAGTTCCCGCCACTCATGATGATAGCCGCAATACTTATCGCAAAAACGACCGTCGCCGTGACACAAAGAATAACAGCAGTAACCGTAGTGCTGTTGTATTTGTTATAATCGAGGTCAAGACCCAACCAATCCAAGCGCTGTTTAACGGACGAATCGAGCTTCAGAATCGCCGATACGAGTCGGTGGCGGAACGAAATAGGGATGTGCGCGTTGATGTTTCCGGCGATTGTTTCCAGATAGTGGTAATAGCCCCAGGACCCGGTGGACTGTGCCTGTGCCTGTGCTTCTGCCTCTGCTGATAGCAGGGTCATATGTTCCTTTTATAGGCGGGATTGAATAGGCAGAAGGTGAGAAAGGATGAGGATAGTTGGCTACAAGGCAGACTAGAGGCGGAAAGGCGTTTTTGGGAGTTTTCTGCCGCTGCCAGTGCCGATGATGCCTGGGGTATCGAGATTTATTGGCATTGGTAATGAGAATGGATTAGGTATTTGTCAGATTGTAAATGCGAATTGAAGGGTTGTCACGAGGTTGTGTTTATGCAGTGTTTTGTGTTGTATTGGCTACATAGTACGTGCAGGTAACATAGGCAGCAACAGGTCCATTTATATACCAGCAACCCTATCTAAACCATGAACGCCTTCGCCATGCAAAGAGCAAAAAGAGCAAAAAGAGCAAAAAGAGCAAAAAGAGCAAAAAGCAGGATTAAAGCCTGACATTACCGTTATTATGTCGTCCACTTAACAACCCAGTAGTGACCCCATTCCCATTATTACCACCATTTTCGTTACCGGTCATCCACCGTGGCAGTCGGAACGGTTCTCCCTGGAACCACTGCGGCGTACTAGTGGTATCCCATGTATTCTTTACCCGATGCGCAAACGCCTGGAAAAAGTTCTCTTCATCCTCGTCTTCCTCGTTAATCGCAGCAGACATCGGGCCCCGGGCGGCTCGGGACGATCGCGATCCTTCCGCTGGTGCAGCTCGCGAGGAGGTGGAAGAAGAAGAAAAGGCGCGTGAGAGGCCTTCGCCCCGGTTTGGTTGCCAGTTCGACCGACCGCCTCGCGTGCTGAGGGCCAGTGATCCTATACCGCTCAATTCGCGGTCGATCAACTCGCGACCCTCTCTCCAGCCACCGACGCCATAGCCGCTGGGGTTGTTTTCTAGATCTTCCGTCTCCTCTTCGGCCAGTCCCAGTCCACAGATATTCTTTACTCGACCGTAGAAGTTGAACAAAGTGGCGCAAACTGGAAGCAGGATGAAAACAGGGAAGAAATAATCGAATCCCTTTCCGAGCGGGGTCAAATCAATGAGCCGACCGAGGAACAGGTAGAATGTGGTATGTCGCCGCGTGTTTTCAGGTAACAGGGTCAGAAAGTTATAGGCAATGGGCACCGTAAGCCGCGCGACCAATCCAGCGTACCAGCATGCACTCTCCCCATAGGTGTTGCGACGCACCAAGGCACGGTTGCCCCAGACCTTTGCATCACTCACCCCGACCAGAGCGGCCGAGCACATGTACAGCAGCCAAGCAGATGCGGTGACCTGTCCCCAGAAGCCGACCGGTTTCGGGTCCTGTCGGTTGTGGGTCACCATCAGACTGACCACGGACAACCGTGGGAGCAACGATTTGAACAATTCCGACCAGATGATGCAGACCGATGCAGCAGAGCAGAGCGCCCCCAGAAGCAGCCGGAAGTTCGGGATGACATGCACATAGAGATGGTAACGCAGGTAGGGCGTCAGGATCGTCACGCCGGACAGGATTGAGGAGCGACGCGGGAACTCAGCAAACTCCAGCTTCGCTGATGCAGAAGAGTTGATAATTGCCTGGACGTCGGCCGCTGACACCACCAAGCGATCCCATTCATCCATAAACCGAGCCTTTTGGTGTCGAGCGCGCTGGAGACGTCGGGTCAGATTCGCCAGATAGCGCTCCGTGATGACTGCGGGGACGGTGGCAGAACGGTCTGCGGCCTCGTGGAATGCCGCCCGCGGTTCCGATGGACTGGACCCCTCTGGCAACTCTTCAATCCATTCCTGAAAGTCTCGTGCGGTGCCCGTCTTACGACTCTGCAGCTGTGCGACCTGAGATTCCAATACCTCCAAGTCATTGACGGCATCCATCAGACGGTCATGGACCCGCGGGGCATGGGCTTGGATCCTCCGCAAGCGGCTGCTGACATTGGCATTTCGGAACAGAGTGCGTGGAATCGACACCAAACCATGTCCCATCAGATAAATGGCCAGGACGAGACCCCACACATATGCAAGAGCCATGACAAGCCCTTTAATCGAGGTGAAATCGAAGCCATTCTGGATAGACACGTAGACCAACCCCACGGTCGCACAGCATAAAACTATCAGCTGATAGCGGGCATTGGAGCGAATAGAGTACAAAAGACGGCCTTTAGGTTCGCGGTATCCGGAATCGATATATTCGCCAAGCAAAGGTAGAATAGCCCTGTGGAAATTCACACATGATTAGCTCCTGCGACTTCGGTACTAATGCAAAGCACTTGCATAAGGTGGTACAAACCAAGTCAGAACAAAGATCAGCCAGTAGGCTATCCTCCAGGATACCAGAACCACCCGATCAGGAAGCCATATCGCTTTAGGACCGGTATCATCATCGCGTGAGCTGGAAGCGAGATCAATCGGCACTAGCAGTACAACGCTGGCGGGCAGTGCGAGGGCCAGAAATACGGGGACGGAGAGATAAGCCGGAGTGGCGCGGAGAGTAAGAAAGCGCCGCAAGAGTAACAAGACGAGAATACAAATAGCAAATAAAGCCAAAGAAAAAAAGACGCTGGAGCCCACAGGAATGGACGAAGCGACAGACATCATAATGGAAGAAGAGCGAGGTTGAAACGACATTATTGCGATTAAGCCGGATAGTAGTCGTAGTAGTAATCGCAATTGATCATGACGAGCGAGAGGTGTGCAACGGATAGTAGTAGTATTGAACGAAAGACTGGCGAGGATACAGAAATGTAGAGTATCCCCATGCGCTGTATAGAGAGAGAGAGAGAGAGAGAGAAAGTATAAGAGATGTTCAGGAGGTCGCGTGCCGTGGTATAGAGACGGATGAGGCTCTCTCAGCCTTCCTCCGGAAAAGGTGACGCCAGCAAGTCACGTGGAATCACCTGATGCAACCAAAAATGGAAGCGCGGGAAATTGGGCCTTGACGATGGAAACAGTCAGTCCTATGTAACTAATGTACGGTAAGTTGTACCTGGCAGTCGATCGTTTGTAGAGAGTATTTGTATACCACCACTACTACTAGTACTAGACATCTAAAATAAACTCAAGTCCATAGTTTGACTAGAATAATATATTGACAGCACCTTGCATCTGATTATCTTCTCTTCTAACTGGCACAAGTACTTGGATTCATTGTTGTTGTACCTATTGGCAGCTTGTTTTTTTTCCTTTTGGGCCACCAATCGACGTCTTGACCACTACCGCCAGACTGGTGTCCCTCGCTCTCTCTCTCTGTCCTTCCTCTTCCTCCTCTTCCCTCTCTCCCTCCCTTATTCTTCTCTTACTCTCATCTCACTCTCGCTGTCTGTCGTCTGACTGGACGCAGTGGCATTAACAGAGTGTTGTGTGTGATCCTCCTCTTCCTTCGTTGCCCGTTGATCTGCTGCTTCTGCACATCCTCTTCCGTCTCTCACTCTCACTTTGACCTCTTTTCTCTATTTCGTCTCTTCTCTTTCTCTCTCTTTCTCTCATCTTTTTCCTATTCTTAATTCTTTTTCTCTCAATTATTCTTACTCGAGTAGCTCTATCTTAAAAGCCTCAAGAGTGCTTCGACGGTGTTCTTGCTACACCCTCTCCCCGACCGTCCGCTCTCCTTGTACTCTCCCAGTGAAACGTGGGCGGCAATCAGCCTTTTTCTAGTGTCGGGCTTCACTTCCCTATAATCGCCATTTCTCCTGCTCATTTTCGTTCGATTTTTACTCGACTATTATTACTTTCACGACGACTCTTTTCCTGCGATCCCCAGCGCCCGTCTTCGTTACTCTCAGCTTCCTCTCTCCTACGTCTACCGCAACATCCCTGTCATTCATTGATCTGACTTTGGCCTTCGCGCGACTCACGGCCTTTCCCACGCACACGCATACCTCCAATACACGCACACCCCCACGGATTCGACCGACAACTGGTGCCCGAAACGCTTCCCTGCTGTGTTGGCCTTTCGTGTCTCGTGCTGTCATCTGTCCGTGATATATCATAACTGCGACGACGAGTTTCCGTCGCCGATCCGAGTCCCACGAGTCCCACCCGCGATCGACCTCGAACTTCTTCATCATTTGTTTTTCTCTCGTTCCCATTCGCATCTTCCTTCGCAAATCGTCTCGCCTCCGTTCGTCTACCATCGTTGAACCGTATACGTATCCTCCCGGAAGAAAAGAAGTACTGTCGGCGCTTTTCTTCCTTTCGGTTTCCCGTTTGACAGGTTAATATATGGTGTGAGGGTTGGCGCTCCCCAGCGAATGCTGACGTCCGAAGACGACTCTCGCGGATTGCTCCTGGATCCCCCATTGACGGGGTAGCTGACATGAATCCCGCAAACTTCTCCAACGTTGGCGGGGCCATGCCCGGCGGAGCCAACCCGCAGATGCCAAACAATGAGAATGCAGTCATTTTCAACCATGCCGTCAAAGCATTGCAAGCTCAGGCTCCCTTTTCCGGATGGAAAGCAGAGGTCAGGGTACAGGAGCGGGCCATTAAAGTCTTTCAGATGTGAGTAATGGCTTCTGCCGCTCTAAGCGAGACTTCTGATGCTAATTTTTTACCGCCCAGTTTATCTTCCCTTCGACTACTCCAACCACAAATAAACGTAGCCCAAGCTGCCCACGCTGCCTTGACTTTTGAGCAGAAAGCACTAAGAGAGGCCAACCAAAGGGTACGTTTCTCGTCCGCTCTTGTGTTACATTCAGCATCCTAACATCCCTTCCCTTTGTTTAGGCCGAGTACGATAAAGCGTGTAACGAAAAGCTCGCTCATATTCGTGACACCCGTGCCAGACAGGCCGCTGTCATGCAGAATGGGATAATGCCTCCCGGTGTTGGGCAAAATCAAGTTCCGGGGTCAATGCCTCCCCAGATGAACCGACCCATGCAAGCATCTCCTATTCCTAACCCGGAACAAGTGTCAATGGGAATAAACGACCCCAATCACCGGGCTGCCCTACAGCAACAGCAGCAACAGCAACGTCAACAGCAATCACAGGCCATGCTGCAACAGCAGCAGTCGCAGTCGCAACCGCAACCACAACCGCAACAGCCGCAGCGGGCGCAACGACCAGGGGCCAACGTCTCGTTACCCGACGATCTCGGCTCGCTGTCGCCTCAGGAACATGAACAAGTTCGTCGACATGCCCAGCAAATCATGTCGATGACGTCCCCGGAAGAAATAGAAAAGATCAAATTGAATCTGCAAAACATGACGCCTGAACAAAAACAGTTCATTGCGAAAAAGCAGATGGATCCGTTAAGCTATTTCTTCCGCTGCCAGGCCGTGAACAACCTGCGGAGGCATAAACAACGAAACATGGCTCATGGACCAAATGCTGCCAACAATCCCATGGTTGGCGATCCGATGACCGCGCAACAGCGCCAAGTGTATCAAAGTATGATGAATCTTCAACGCAATTCGACGTTTCCCGGCCATGCTCAACCTGGCTTGGACCCTTCTTCGTTCATTGGCAATGTGGAGAACATTCAAGGTCAGCAGGCGGACGGGTTGCGTTCTCAGGAGGCAGGCCAGCTCGTGGTACCCGCCAGTTCCTCTCAGATGAACCAGCCACCGTTCCCGACGCCCCACAATGTGTACCAGCCTGGACAACCGCTCGACCAAGGGGGCCAACCCGGTATGAACGGGGCCGGTATCAGCCCACAGTTCCTACCTCAATCGCAATTGCAGAATCCTCAAGCGGCCCAACAAGACAGATCTCAACATGCGACACCATCCCGTGCCCAGGCCCAGGCGCAAGCCCAGGCCCAGGCGCAAGCAGCTCGCATGCAAGCGGCCCAAAAGGCCCAAATGGCCATGGCCCAAGCAGGTCAAGGGAATCCTCAACTTCAGCAACAGATTGCTCAGCAGAGTCCTGCAATGCCGATGTTGAATCGTCCCATGCCCCCAGGGCAAATGTCTCCGACGCAGGTAGCTGCCCAGGCCCGGCCTCCCTCGCGACCTCAGAGCATGGGACAGCATCCTGCTGGTGTCCAGTCCCTCCCTGGGCAGCCCGGGATTCAAGGTCGGGCCCAGATACCCGCGAATCTTCCCCCCCAGGTTCAGGCACAACTAGCGCGAATGACTCCGGATCAACTTAATGCTTTTCTCAATGCGCAGCGACGCCGTGCCCATCAAAACAATCAGGCACTCGCCCAGGCTAATGCTGCACTGCAACAACCCGTATCCATGCAACAAAGCCTGTCACAACCCGGGCAAGGCCAACCGATGGCCAATAGCCAGATGGACAATAACCAGGGTCTCCGGGCATCCCTCGGCCTCCAGCAGCAGCTTCCCAATATGGGCGGGGGACAGATGCAGAATCAGATGTCACAGCAAATGTCTGCCCAACAGCAGCAACAGCAGCAACGTCAGCAGCTTTACCAGATCCATCTTCTGCGTCATCAAAGTAGTGGGCTGGAAATGACACCCGATCAGATTAAGGAAATGGACGGTCTACCTTTCCCACCAGCGCTGATCGGCAATAGTCAAACTTCACCCATCCCGAAACACGTCAAGACTTGGGGACAGCTGAAACAGTGGGCCGCTGAAAATCCTCAAGTCATGGGAGGAGTAGATCCAAACAAATTGATTGCTTTCCAAAAGTATCACCTGGCGCAGATTGTGGCTCATGGGAAAAGAAATGGTCGGAATCCTGATCAAGCGGGTCAAGGTCATGGAGCAGCAATACCAGCATCGGGTCGAAATCAATACGAACAGCATTTCCCAGGGGGTCCACAAGGCCAATTGCCCATGTCAATACCACCGGTGACTCCCCAGGAGGTCCAGATGGCGCGTCACCGCTTGGGTGCTCAGGTACAAAATTATACCGATGAACAGCTTCGGGATGTGCTGTTTAGGAACCGGCTCAATAAATTGCAGGCTACCCGTGCCCGAGCAATGCAAGGTTTCGCAGGACAGAATGTCAACCAAGGCCAGCTAGCCCAGCCAGCCCAGCCAATCCAGCAACCACCAGCTATTGCACCACAGGGTACGCCGCAAGCAAAGCCGCAGCCTCAACCTGCACAGCAAACGCCGCAAGCAAACCAGCAAGCGCAGGCTGCAAAGGCGCAGAATGCAACGCCCGGCAAAGGGCCAACAAAGGGGCCTGCTGCGAAACAGCCGCCAAAGAGAAAATCGAACGCAGAAGAGTCACTGGAAGGCCAGAACCCCCCAGGCCTGATGCCCGCCCAAACTGCCGCCCCACAAGTTCCATCGGTGCCTGGTGCTCCTCGACCCAACCTCAACCTCACGCGTGAGCAGTTGGCTGCGATGGCGCCTCATCAGCGCGAACAAGCGGAAGCTTACATTCGAAGACAACAGAACCAGAATCGCACTCCGATCAATCGAGCTGCTGCGGAGGAAGCATGGAACAACTTGCCCGAACATATCAAACGACTGTACAACGACATCTCCAGGACTGTGCCCTTTGGAGATCCTATCCCGCTCCCACCAGAGCAGAAAGCCATAATGAGCCAACAGCTTCGCGACTGCATAGATATGCTTAGTAGGATGGATACGCTGGTACAGTGGTTTGCAAAGGTTCCTAATCAGGACAAGAACGTGAGGAGCTTGCTTGGGATGGTGAGTCTTTTTTTTTTGTGTTGTACACTCAAAGCCTTCCTGTCCCCCGCGCCTTCCTTCCTTCTCCTGTTCTCTTTCCCTCTTTGCAACTGGAACCATGTTTTCTGACACTTTGAATCACAGCGTATACAACTGTTGAGACAGTTCAAACAAGTCCCGGAATGGACGTTGAATGATGAACTCACTCTGTCGCCCGAACGGTTAACTGGTTGTATCGGTTACATAAGGAAACTTTTCACTGCCATGATCCAACGTGTAAACCTCCAGCAACAGCACCAGCCTGCAGGTATGCGGCCAAATATGCCTCAAGGTCCGGCTCCGACAGTGCCACCAGCCATCCAAAACAATATGCCAGCTCTGAATGCGAGCAACCTGCAGCAACTTCAACAACAAGAGGAGGCACTCCAGCGAGCACGGCGGGCTTCAAGCCAGACTACGTCAGGGATCGCTCCTGGTGTGCCGCCGGCTCCATTTGGGGCGCCATCTCCTCAAGGGGTTCCTCACGCCTACGGTCCTGGCAGCATGCCCCCCGAGAAGTTGAAGCTTCCTCCCGCGAAGAGGCGAAAGCATTCACACGCTGGTGTTACTTCTGGGCAGGTTCCAACCCCCGGAACCGCGAGCGCAAAGACGCCAATGGGCAAACCTACGGCTTCAGCGGCCTTCAGGTGCAGTGTCCCCGAATGCCAGCATCACTACCATGGCTTTGCGTCCCAGTCCGCATTAGACAAGCACATTGAGGAAAACCACAAAGCCGAGGAGAATATCGAGGATCCGCTCCAGTTTGCTATCGAAAGCATGCGGAGTAGCCTGGTCAAAGAAGAGAAGCCGGAACCTAAGAAGGGTGTTACTGCGGAAGCTCCAACGGCGCCTGGCAGACATGAAGTGAAACCCGAGGGAGTGACACCGGTCACTACTGGCACGACTCCTATGGGCCGCGTGCCCAGCCATATCGGGCTCAAGTCCGCCTCACCTGCATCGAACCAACAGATGACTCCTCGACCGTCTTCAGGCAAGGTGCCAACCGCTGCCGCCGCCGCCATGAAATCCACTGTCAGCAAGGAAGCCAAGAAAGAAGCTGCTAAAGTTGAGCCATCTGGCATGGACACAACAGCCAAGGATCCTTGGGCGGACAGTACGATTTCTCTTGAGGCGATCCACGACGCATTCATGGACTTTGGCAATGAGGGCCTGCCCGGGCTAGGAGTCGATCCGATGGACGAGTTCCTTAATTCTGAAATGTTCACCACTGCTCAGTCCAAGGATACGCCAGAATCGGTGGAGACAGGCGCCGGCACACAAACCCCGAAGGATGGCGAGCTCTCTAAGGATGAGGAGATGAACGTTAAAATTGGAAGTGATCCGGAAGAGAACTGGATCCCAGCGGACTGGGTATACTTGCCTAGCCGGTTTGACGACGGTTTCATGCTCAATGAACCCAGCGATTTCGATTGGGAATCCATTGACCGGAAAGAGGCTGATCTTAATGATGATACGGGGATAGCCATCTATGCCATGTAAATTGATGGCGCATTTTTATTATTCTTTTCATTTTCTTTCTTTCTTTTTTTTCATTTTTTTCATTCCCCCCCCCATATACTTATTTACGAGGGTTTAATGATTTCAAAGCAAAGCAGATGGCGTGTGGTTTGTTTGAGTTCTTTTGGCGTAAATATGAATGTTCGTGTACATTATGTTTGTTTGCAGGATATCACTGGGCAACCTGGCCATTCTTCCCGGGTTTTTGAATAAAACATCGAGCGTTTACAATGCGAACAAAAATGATTCTCTGTGGTTTCTGGTATTGTACTGTAACGTACCGTCCTCCGCATTACCGTATGGTCAGCACCGGACGCTAATCCCGATCAGGAAATGATATCAGATGCAGCTGATAAGGTCCCCAAATCAGCCTCTCGTGATCATCTCCGTGCTTTGTGCCATCCTCTCTATCTCTCCTCTCCTCTCCTCATCCACCCATCCACTCATTCATTGCTCCCTTTGTCCGGCATGGGTGGTCAATAACCGGCTTACTTCTATTTTAACTAACAATAATACTTGTCTTGAATTAAGAAAGGAATACCGAATCAGCTTGCATCCGGAGTTCGGCTACGTACGATCTAGCTTGGTCGTCTCCGAGTTCCCTACTACGACACTTTTTTGGAATCATATCTTATTCATCTATCGCCCAAAATGGCTAGAGACCATCTAGTCATCCCGTTCCTGGTCACGATGATGCTAGTGACCGGGGTTTGCAATACCATTCTGAACAAGTTCCAGGTTGGTCCCAGACCGCCATCTACCTTCGGCCCCCATATCACTTACTCTTGCTAACACAATCTGATCAATAAAGGATATGCAATGTGTTCGGAATTGCGACTCGCTGGATCCCAGAGAACGCAAGACCTTTGAGCAACCGGTTATCCAAACGTGAGTTCTTATCGGGTTACCCCTTCTATACTATACTGGGCATCGAGAGCACAGGCACTGACGATATGACGTGCTGCAATAGAATTCAGATGTTTATCGGAGAATCGGGTAGCTGGATCTTCGTTTTTGGATTCTACGTATATCGTCGATATATAGCTCCCCGTTTGTCTAACGGAGCATCGCCCCTTCTTGCCGGTGGATACAACCCCGTTGACACGGATGACCGGTACGATGATGAGGACAATACGGTTGATAATGTCGATGGCGCTTCTCGTCTCCCTAAACCATCTGATGTGGATGAGGAAGGGCGGGTGAAGCTCAAGGGCACCAAGATCTTTCTGCTCGCCGCGCCGGCATGCTGTGACATCGCGGGTACGACGCTCATGAATGTCGGTTTGCTTTTTGTTGCCGCTAGTATCTATCAGATGACTCGTGGAGCATTGGTGCTCTTCGTCGGACTTTTCAGTGTCCTCTTCCTTCGTCGGAAGTTATATCTGTACCAATGGACTGCGCTGGTCGTGGTCGTCCTTGGTGTTGCGTTGGTCGGTCTTTCCGGTGCGCTGTTTGGTGACGACGCGCATGATGTACCCCAGGAGGATGCCACCGCTGCTGTTTCGCATGCGTTGATGCAGGCCCGCGCTGTCGCACAGACCCCTGAGACGGTTAAAGCAGTCATTGGTGTCTTGCTCATCGCTACCGCCCAAATCTTCACGGCGTCGCAGTTCGTCCTGGAAGAATGGGTTTTGGAGAACTATGCCATGGACCCGCTCGAGGTTGTCGGCTGGGAGGGTATTTTTGGATTCTCCGTCACGGTTGTCGCATCGATCATCTTGTATCTGGCCGTGGGAAGCACGCCAGCGGGCCGCTATGGATACTTTGATGCGAAGGAAGGCTGGCATGAGGTTTTTTCTAACCGCAACGTCGCCCTCTCCAGTCTTTTCATTATGCTGAGCATTTTGTACGTTCCCCTCACAACAGAGTATTACAAGGATCCTAAGCTAACTATCTTTCTTCATAGTGGTTTCAACTTCTTCGGTCTCTCAGTGACCCGTACGGTATCCGCCACCTCCCGCAGCACGATCGACACCTGCCGTACGCTATTCATCTGGCTCGTCTCATTGGGTCTAGGCTGGGAGTCATTCAAATGGCTCCAAGTCGCTGGATTCGCCTTGCTGGTCTACGGCACTTTCTTGTTTAATGACATTGTCCGACCCCCTCTAAAAGCATGTCTCCCACGGAACGTATCGGACAGACAGGCTCTGGTGCTACCAGAGGAGCCGATAGAGCATGCTTGATTGATTGGGTTTGATTTTGGTTAGGCTGTTGGATTGCATGGTACGGTCGTTCGTTGTTTTTTGGTAACTGGTTCTTTTGGTTTCTTGGTTTCTGCTTTTTGGTTCTTATGAGACTTTTTTGATGATGCCCGCTGCGTTTATTGTTAGGATTGTGACTTTGATTTTTGGTTTTTATAGAACGTCCGGTTCGAGGTATATCGGCGGATGGTCGACGGTGCATACACCCTTGGATTGGAACTTGCTATAGTTTTCTGTTCATGGGATCCTCATTGAATTGAATGGTTAACTTCCGATACTATTCAAGACATTTAAGCGCAACGCTCATATTGTAGTGGTAGGAAAGAGTCGAATAAATCAACATGAGACAGAAGGAAATACAAATATAGTAATACAATCAAGCAAACGAATCGAATGTTAAATATGATTCGAAAAGGGGTATATAGCACAATGTGCAATAATAATAACACAGAAAGATAACACATCTAACGATGAAGAAAACAGACAACAAACCACTTCTCAAGCATCCAGCCTAAACCAGAACATACAACGCACACATCATCGAAAGACCCAAGATCATCGAGAACCAGAAGAACGTATTCTTCACAATCAACATGTCAGCAAGCCCCAAGCTGCTATAGGGCAGGTCACTTACGTTAAGAGTAGTCTTCCCCCGGAAATATTTCGACTTCTGCACAGTCACAATCGGCAATTGAAGCATCATAGAGATGAATCCGTAGCCGCGCAGTTTCTTCGTGATGCAGCTCATGACTAATTCGTGCGCGAGGGAGCTGACGAGGAAGGTTATGAGCATGGCGACTGGTTGGGAGAAGTGCGAGCGCGATGGGTAGTAGACATGGCGGCGGAGGAAGTTGTGGACGGGGACGTTCCATTCGCGGGAGAATTCGAGCCTGTATCATGAATTAATAAAGCTGCGCTTTGGATGAGTCTGGATAGAAGGAGGGAGGTGAGGCTTACCAGTCACATGAATTCCACCAGTCAGAATAGAAGTGACGGTCCGCGAATCTGGTGATCTCCGCGAATGCGCCGAGCAAGTACTCAAAGATGACCAGGAAAACAAGCAAGAAGGTGATCAAGAACGGGAACAAGAGCATGCTGATCGTCTCCGCGAGAACCAGGCCCTTCTCCGGGATGCTCTCGACGAGCTGCAAGTTGGCGTTGGCTTCGCTGAGTACTGGCACGATGAACTCCTCGCTCGTGTGCGTGAGCAGGAAGATGCATCCGAAAACGGCTGTCGTTTTAAATGCTAGCTCTGACCATCGGAGACGGGGGTTGCGGGGGTATTCGAGTTCGTAGCAGAGCGTGGGACAGAATATGTAGTCGAGGTAATTGGTGAAGGTCAGGTTCTGGGGGTATGTGACGCTGCCCAGAGGCGAGGTGAGTTCCATGGCTAAGTCTTCACGCAGTTCTGGAATCGATCCGGATCGCTTGTGAGTATGCTTCTGCGAGGGTTGGTGGACATGAGGGTATTGATCCACGCCGTCCGTCGGAGCGGCCTTGGGGTTATCGAGTAGGAACAGACGACGCTCAATGTCGCTCAGATGTCCGTTGTAGAATGCATAGGAGTGGATCTTCATGAGGAAGGTTAAGGTGTGGAGGGTGAAGAAGACCTGCGCCGTCCAGGTCCAGCGCAGCATGAACGGCCAGCTGCAAGAGTCAGTTTGCCATTCCCTCATCCAAGGCAAAGTAAGCTTACTTAATCCATAGAGCCAACCACGCAGCTTCAAAAATACTCTGTATGGCCATTCCACCCCGGCGCCATCGCAGCCATCCCCGACTCCTGAAAACTTTCTGAAGCGGCAAGACCAATCCGCTGCTCACGACCATCGCGAGGTCGCTAAGACCCAGCTCCCAGACGTTCGCCGACAGAATACTCCATACCCGCACTCTCAATGGGTAACCCGTGTCTTTGATATTCCGGAGAACGGTGGTGAAGACCATGATAGCCAGCGCAATCCAGAACAGCGAGAAGAACCCGCGGAAGTTATGGTAATCGCTTCGCGGGTCGAAGTGGGACACGCGAGGGACATAGTCAATTGTATAGAAGAGGCGACGGCGCGCTCGAACTTGCGCTCTGGCTGTTGATATCGAGTGCGCGGACGGGGGCGCATCTTCAGGGATAGGGGTTGAACGGTCACTGTAGCTCACGGGTGGAACGTCAGTTTGCTGGAACACATATCGTAGCATCCCCGATATAGTAGTAAGAGCTATCATACCTCGCATTCGACGCTGTTTGGTCCACGGAAGGAGTGAGTGTATCGTCCTCCTTGGATGCGACCACACGCGGCCGCGCAATCAGATGGCCATTCTTTTGTTCGATAGCGGTCGACATCCTGAAGAGGGAGTCACGGGACACAGTAAGAAGACTCGATTAACATTGAATCTGGAGAGATCTCCGGAAACGCAGATGACTCTCGAGTATATATATAAGCAGTCCTTGCAGAAAGCAGAAGAAAACGCCAGGATGACAGGTTACGGAGGAGTGGATCTACGTCACCGGGCCCCCGATCGCCGCCGCATACATAGTACAGTAGTACATAGCATAGAAGACTCGATATATAGCTATTTCTTCATGAGATTACTCTAAATATATTGACAGCAACGAAGCCATGTGTCCATAAGCTTCGTATTGTACAGCAATGGGGCTGGATGCTCGTATTCGTATTACCAAATGGGTGTAAGCTGCCTTGAAGCCTCAGGAACAAAATGTCACGTGTTATACACGTGATTGTTACAGCATGAGGACACTAAGCTGCAAAAAGACTAGCGCAACCGGTGCCAAGACTGACACCCAATTGGCACACGTGACCGAGAGGGCCATGTTGCTGGCGGCTGTAAATAGAATAGCTGTATACAACTATCGACTTCATCTCTCATTCCGCGTTCGGGGATTGCGCAGGCGGGCTTCTTTGCATTCCCTCTTATTTCAACTTATATTTCGAATTTCCTTGTTAATACCTTTTCTCTCAGTCACCCCGTTGGGGGTCCCTCTGCGACCGCCATGTCATCCCGTGAGTGCTTCCCTGGAGCCCCTTCTCGGTCCCCCACACTGCATGTCCCTATCCCGCAATGCGATGGCTAACCCGGCCGGTACCTACGAATACAAACAGTCAAGCAATTCATCCGAAATGTTCGATCAGCCAAGACTATCGCCGATGAACGAGCGGTGATCCAAAAAGAGAGCGCGGCGATTCGTGCATCGTTCAGGGAAGAAAGTCACGATTCGGGCACACGGTCAGACACCTGTCCTCTATACTGGGATTCCGGACAACGTCTCATACTTGCGTCTCAACAGGAGAAACAATGTGGCTAAGCTTCTTTATCTATTCACCCTCGGAGAGCGGACCCACTTTGGTCAGATCGAATGTCTGAAGTTGTTGGCGTCCCATCGGTTCGCCGACAAGCGACTGGGGTATCTTGGAACTATGCTGTTGTTGGATGAGAACCAGGAAGTTTTGACGCTGGTCACCAACTCGCTTAAAAAGTATGGCTTATTCTCTACCCATGGAGAGGGGACCCGGGAAACTATTGACTGACGTGTTATCCGCAGTGATCTCAACCACTCGAACCAGTATATCGTCGGACTCGCCCTCTGCGCCTTGGGTAATATCGCCTCAATCGAAATGTCCAGAGACCTTTTCACCGAAGTCGAGTCCCTCCTTTCCACCCCGAACCCCTACATCCGGAGAAAGGCCGCATTGTGTGCCATGCGTATCTGTCGCAAGGTCCCAGATCTGCAGGAAAACTTCTTCGAGAAAGCCAAAACACTCCTTTCGGACCGAAACCACGGTGTTCTGCTGTGCGGATTAACGCTGGCCATCGACATGTGCGAAGCTGAAGAAGCTGAGGAAGGACAAGAAGGTGTGATCGAGATGTTCCGGCCCCTGGCCCCTGCTCTGGTTCGCGCCCTGAAAGGGTTAACAACTTCCGGTTACGCGCCTGAACATGATGTGTCTGGGATTACGGATCCATTCCTGCAGGTGAAGATTCTACGTTTCTTAAGGGTCGTTGCGAGAGGCGATGCGGAGACCAGCGAGATGATCAACGACATTCTGGCCCAGGTGGCCACCAATACCGACTCGAACAAGAATGTAGGAAACGCAATTCTGTATGAGGCCGTCCTTGTTATCCTCGACATCGAAGCCGATTCGGGATTGAGAGTGTTGGGTGTCAACATCCTCGGAAAATTCCTTGCCAACAAGGACAACAACATCCGCTACGTCGCTCTCAACACGCTAAACAAGGTGGTGGCGATTGAACCAAATGCCGTGCAGAGACATCGTAACACGATTCTTGAGTGTCTACGTGATCCTGATATCAGTATCAGACGACGGGCGCTCGACCTCAGTTTCATGCTGATCAACGAGAGCAACGTGCGTGTTCTTGTTCGGGAGCTGCTCGCTTTCCTGGAAGTTGCCGACAACGAATTCAAGCCTTCGATGACCTCCCAGATTGGTGTCGCCGCTGACCGATTCGCACCCAACAAGCGCTGGCATGTGGACACGATTCTCCGGGTTCTTAAGCTCGCCGGTGCCCACGTCAAGGAACAGATTTTATCGTCTTTTGTTCGTCTTGTTGCTACCACCCCAGACTTGCAGACCTACTGTGCACAGAAACTTTATGTGGCATTAAAGGAGGATATCTCGCAAGAGGGTCTCATCCTTGCTGGTGCGTGGGTGATTGGTGAATACGGTGACAACTTGCTTCATGGTGGGCAGTATGAGGAGGAGGAACTCGTCAAGGAGGTCCGGGAGAGTGACATTGTAGATCTCTTCATCAACATCCTCAACAGCACTTCTGCATCGCAGACTGTGGTGGAGTACATCATTACGGCTTCGATGAAGCTTACGGTGCGAATGACGGATCCGTCCCAGGTTGAGCGCCTACGTCGGTTCCTCAGCAGCAAGACTGCGGATTTGGACACCGAAATCCAGCAACGCGCGGTTGAATACACCAACCTCTTTGGCTATGACCAGATCCGGCGCGGTGTCCTGGAACGGATGCCTCCACCAGAGATCCGGGAAGAGCAAAGGATATTGGGCCCTATGACTAAGAAACGCCAGAGCAAGCACCTCAAGGACAAGACGAAGAAGCCTTCGAAGCCAGCAGACTCGGATCTGCTGCTCGACCTCATCAGCGGCAACGAGGCTCCGGCGTCCGCCGGCCCAACGCCAACAAGCACGCAGAACACTGCAGACCTGCTGGCGGATATCTTGGGCGGAGGGGACTCTGGCGTCTCGTCGCCTGCACCCCAGCCCACCCCATCAACCAACACCAGTGCCATTATGGATCTGTTCGGATCGAATGGCGCCACCCCGTCCCCTAAACCAGCGGAGCCGGCATCCGCCTCGATGAACATTCTGGGTGGCCTGGGTTCAACCGCTACGCCGCCGCCAGCAGCTGCGGCATCACCAGCACACACGGCATTCAACAAGCACGATCTGTCGCTTGCATTGCAGGTGCAACGGGCCAGCAATGGCAACGCACATATCCAAGGCCGTTTCCGTAACTCTTCGAACGTCAGCAGTTTCTCTAGCGTAGGGTTGCAAGCTGCCGTGCCGAAGAGCCAGCGGTTGCAGCTGGGTGCGATTAACAAGGCAGAACTTGGGGCTGGAGATGAAGGTGTGCAAGTGATGAAGATTGCATCATTGAATGGGGTATGTTTCTTCCATCATCATTTGAGATTGATTTGATTCTAACTATACTAGGCACTCCCACCCAAACTCCGTCTTCGTCTTCGAGTCACATACGCAAAGGATGGATCGGAACCGGTGACGGACCAAGTCGATTGGAGTGAGCCCTGAGCACTCGATTGACTTTCTTCCTTTGTCCTCCTTTTCTTTAATCTACCCTGGTACTCCGTACATCTTTAATCCATGATCCGTCACCTCCACGACACGCCATCTTTTAGAAAAAGATGATCCTCGTTACGAGTAGCAAATTGGGAAGGAGGGGTTTTTTTTTTTTTTTTTTTTATCCGTATTATAACGGGGCACGAGGCTCCGGCATTTCTTTATTTCTGTCTTGTCTATTTATTCCCTGATTGGTAATACATCGTACATATTAGATTAGGTACATGACATACCCTTGTCCTGGTTACTTCCCTTGTTCTTTCTTTTCTATTCTTGAGACGGTAAACATAACTCGATTGATGTATTTATTTTTCGAAGGTTTCAAAATAGATATAAATAATATACAGCATCGCTATGCATATCTCCCCTTGGTAACTATGAGCGGAGTACATAAATACTCGAGGTACTCTACTCCAGACCGTACTGTACAACCAGACAAGAAGCCCGTCCCAACGCTTCCCCATGCCCCCCATGCATATAATCATCAAAGAAATGAAACTGTTGTTAATACCAACCATGCAGTGTAACTAAAAACTTACCTACGAATCGATAGCACATATCTGTACCTCGCCGTAAAGAGTACTCCGTTTATAAAGAGACGTGAGAAACCGGGCGTTGCCCGTACTCGTATCCGGGCCCGTGTCTGTGCCCCGCAAGTCGGTAGGATACTGTATGTATGTACGTGCCCCGGAATGGAAACGCCGGATCGAACGTCATGGAATAGGTTAGGGTTATAAGATGTAGGTGAGGATATAGGTACGCAAGGTATAGGTAGGTAGGTATATATAAAGATAAGAGGTGATAAATAAGAAAGAAATCATATCATAAATATCATTAATCGTGATAAATCCATCGTCAGTCAAATTGTTCGTTTCGTAAGATCAAAGAGATTGGAAAGAAAAAAAGATGAAAAGAAAAAGAAATGAGAAGAGAAGACAATCATGGAACCGAACGCCAACCAGATTCGATAGATGGTAGTGGATCGTGAAGTAGATGGTAGATGCGATGCAAAGATAGGTAGATCGTATAAACATTCTAGGTAGGTGAGAGTGAGCGGGTAGGTAGGTGGTAGGAGATATGCGTGTGATAAATCGTAAATGTGTGGAAGAATATAGACAAAAGAAATGAAAAGTCAATGCAAAAGAATCGAATCGATGCAAAGCAAAGAGAGGAGAAAATGCATGCAAGTATAAAAACGACCGATATCGTAGTCGGACCGTTAGATCTGTTTCTGATAGGTGAGGCGACCTCTACGCATACGTCGATTGACGTCTCGACGCCGTCTGGTAATCATCGTACGAATAAGCCCTAGACGGGCCGTGAGGATGATTGTACGGATCCCGCGCGGTATAGACCACATCATCTGGCCCGTACTCACGAGCGTACTTGACGTCTGGCTTATCCTTCTGTCCGAATAACGGACGGGGAGCAGAGGACATTGGCCGGGGGCCGCGCGATTCCGGCGCGTAGGTCGTGTGGCTTCGAATGGGTTTTGCGGCTGCTCTCGTGGAGAAAGAGGGGCGCTCTGGGGTAGCGAGCGGGTGAGTGTGGGAGTGAGCAGCGTGAGCAGCGTGAGGGTGAGCACGAGGTGGGGAGTAGCCGCGTTGGTAGCGCGATGAAGTCGAAGCCATTGGTGGAGTGGGCGGGACCTCGCGGAGGGGTTCTGGTTCGGTGACGATCTTGTAGCGGGTTGAGGTCTTGGGTGGACTGGTACCGTGCATGTCTGGGGTGCCGGGGCTGGAGTATCCCGAGTCATAGCGGTCTGTGCTGCGGACTCTGGATGATCGCGAGGTGCCATCGGCGTAGACCATGTTCACGAGGAAATTGGCGGAATCACGCTTCGAGGTGGAACGAGAGTATGCGGCTGCTGTGGTAGCCGACCGGGAGGGCTGCAGAGTTGGTCGAGTTGCAGACGAGGCGGCTTTCGCTGCTGGTGATGTGGCCGCGGTGGGCATAGGGGGCACCTTGAAAGTCTCATAATGGGCCCGTGGCGGTGGTGGATGGGCAGTCGACGGCTCCAGATGCTCGTACGAGCTATTCCGGGACGAAGATGGTCGCACGCTTTCGCGACTGGAATGTTTGGCTCGTGGAGTTGCGCTTGAGCGTGCTGATTCCGATGCTGGGGGTTCAGTGTGCTCGCGCGGTCGCTGTGGCGAGCGGGAAGGACGCTGACGGGAGTCGATCTCGATGGGCGCGTTTCCTTTGGAGCGCATGATATAGTCGCGAGCGGTGGTGTGCAGTTTGTCGTGTTTGGTCTCGTATTGATCCGAGTCTTCATCGTCTTCCTCCTCCACCACCTCAGGCTGGAATCGTCGCGATTCGGTCGCAGGATGAGTGCTGCTACTTCTGGGCTTGTGAGGAGAGGAACCCGACCGCTTGTCTGGACTCGCTTTCCTCGATTCCGACGGTCGCACGTAGATTCGCGAGGGCTCAGAGTCATAACCCGAGGCATCGGAGTCGACATACACATTTTCGTATTTCTCGTAAGCTTCCCGCCGTCGTTCCTTGGTTCGGGACTTGTCCCGAGTGGAATGGGTCGTCTTTGCACTATCACGAGCAGCCGCCTCTTTGGCGGCGCGGAAGGGATTGAACGGACTGCTGGTGGTGGTCGTCGGCCTGGGTTTCCTTCTCTCTTCGGCACGAGGCCTCCGACCATAGTCATCGTGCTTGCGAGACGTGCCTCGGGAAGCCTTCTCATCGGGAGAATGGTAGAATCCATCATCAAAATAATCAGCCGGCATGCGCTCTTCGTAGATCCGACCATCGCGATATTCACGGACATTGCCACCAGCACGGGGCGAGGCATATGGGTGCTGGTCCTTCATCTCGCGACGCAACTCGGCCAGGCGGACCTTCTGGTCATATTTGGTTCTGCGGGAGGGATCGGAGAGCAATTCGTAGGCCTGCTGAACCCGTTGAAATTGGTCCTGGGCCTCGTTGCGAAGGGATTCATCTTTGATTTTGTCGGGATGGCATTTCAACACGAGTTTCCGATGGGCCGACTTGATTTCAGGTAAGGTGGCGTCTTTAGGGACAGCCAGAACGGCGTAGGGATCGATGTCCATAACGACATGTATCTGTATGGGGGTGTTTAGGAATTGGTAGGGAGATTGACAGGATGAAGGAGAAACATCAATAAATAGAAGTGAACAGGCAGTGACATGGGATCAGCCGTTCATCCAGAGAAAGAATGGAGACTAAGCTGAGGGAATAACGGAATAACACAAGAATAGTTATAAAAGATACAGTGGCAATTGACCTGGCGGTGAGTCTTTTATTCTATTCTGTTACTAGGACTAGGATACAAGAATACTACTAGTAACTAGTAGAAGTAAAGATACACCGTTACTCGCTGCCCGAACCTTCCACTGGTTCCTCCCCCCTCCCGCCGAAGAATGAGTGGTCAGCCAGTATTAACGACGCCTCACCCGGGCTGTGTAAGTGGGCGAATAGAGACAGCTGACTCGGAGAAGTAATACGCTGCCATTACTGCTATTACTGCTATTACCGAATCACGTGGATCTCCTATTCAGGACACGTGCATAGAGGGGTATCGCATGGAATTTTGTGGACGAAATCCCGTCAGATCGAAATGCTGGGGTTTCAGCCAGTAGAATCCTGCAGGCGAGCGCTGGCTGTAGGGATGTGATATCGTCTCACTCCTCACATCTTACACCAATCATTGCCTCTATTCACAAAAGGTCATAGAATATGCACAGTGTGATGCACTCCCCAGACATGCCAATCCAAGACCTCCGTCAGCAGTTGTACTGCAGATGACCAGCTTGATCAACGATGCGAAGGTACTTGTACTTGTACTTGTAACGGAGAACAGCCGTGCGTTTCACTGCTTATCGTATCCTGGACCCTCATCCAGCGGAAGCGCCTTCTGCATCGGAAGCTCCAGATCAACCACTATCGGCGTATTAAACCTCTTCCCTCCGCGATGCGGCCAACTAGTGCCCATGATAGCTGCATTGACAATACACGTCTCTCGTCGCGGTGCTCGCGCTCGGATCGCATGATCGCTGTCATCACGATCACCACCTCCCTCATACTCTGTCATCTGTCGTCTCTCCATCGCTAACCGGTTCGCGTTCGTGGCAGAGCCAGAGCCAGAGCAACCAGAAACAAGGCTCTGGTCTTTCGTGCGTGATGTCGTACAGTCCCCATGCGCCCACGACCAGAGATTATCCAAGCGCGGGGCTCTCTTCCCAGTAAGATCAACAAGGCTCTGCTTCTTACTTCCCGGGGGTGGCAGCACCCCAGGCACCACCATCACCTGGTCCTTGGCCGCGGGATCGGTTTCACTTGCAGAAATCCACCGTACTCGTTCATAGCCTCGCGATTCGTGTACATGGCCACATACTGCTAATTTCGGCCGGACACGCTGCAGGACCTGACGCAATGCCGCACATCCGACCGGGCCTCCTGTCGCTCGGTTATCACGGTGTGAATATGGAGGTGTATGGGTTATCACTATATCCGTATCCCGCGGTATCTGGTCCCAGAGGGCCTCCGCATCAGCCGTCTCGTATCCGAACGCCCAATTACCACTGGATGGTGAATACGGCGAGCCAAATACTTTGAACACTGTTTTTGGGCCATCGGGACGGGATAAACGGACTACTGCTGACTCGTGTCTGAGGTATAGAATAGAAGAAGAAGCCTTCGTAATGGCTTCGATACATTCCTGTGGACCTTCTAGATGGCCCTTCTGGAAGCCGGTGCCGTGTCTGGCGTAGAACGTGGGATCGAGCGAGACATCGTGGTTGCCTGCTATTATTAGTCCTTACTCATATATTCGGCTAACTATTATTACAACTTAGTAAAAACCTACCAGCCACTATAATCTTTACCTCATAATCTGACTTGGCAATCCAATCGATAGTTCTACGCAACTCCGATAGACTGCCAAGGTTAGTCAGATCCCCGGCATGAATCAGGACGTCCCCTGCAGGCAACTTGAAGCCTGCTTCTGCGGGAGCGTAAGCATGTGTATCAGAAACACAAACAACGCGAGTTTTTCGATGCATATTTGGACAGGGAACCCAGGTACAGAGTACATACTCCGTAGAGTACAGAGTACTTGTAGTTACAGAGAACATCTATGTGCTTAGTCAGCGGACCCAGTGATCTTCGGATTCATGATGGCTTCTCCGGAGGGTCTTTTAAGACTACGGAATAGGTATCATTATTGGCCGTGGAGGGATCGGTCATCGCGGTTCAAAGAGTTCGCGTTGAGTGTCTGTCGCGTTAGTGTCTGTACTATGAGTGCCCATGTTCTGTACATAGTATAGTTGCAAGTCCTCCGTATTAGAACGCCAGATTGATAAGACAGTCACATGAATCAGACATTCAACCAACCAGACACTCTTCGGTCTAGGCCAGCAGTCAAGGGAACTTCCATAAAGTGTAACCTCTTATCAACTTTCCTACTCCGGAGTACTCATACCGCCGACGTATATAGCACGTGACCCACAGCCCCTGATTGGCCACCGCCACCATTAGGGCTGGGGCCCTCAACCCGACCGCCCGCACAATTAGCCTCGCGGGTCTCGCTTAGCCATTGCCCATTCGAACGCCCATCCGGTATCGTTGTGTGCGTTGAACCTGACCACAACGACAACAACCGCCGACAACATACATCCCAAGGGAGTATCCTAGAGCAGTGCTCTTCCTATCGCTGGATATTTTCCTTTCGAACCGGTGACAACAGGATGTCCGCTACCGAGCCAGTTGTATGTGCCATCGCATCGAACCCCCCCGTTTTACTTGTCTTTATTCGAATCTATACGCGATATCTTTACTTGCAGTTGTGTGTCTGGAATGGAGCGCTGACGGATTATCTTAGGTCGTCATTGACGGCAAGGGACACCTTCTTGGTCGCCTGGCCAGCACTGTTGCCAAGCAGCTGCTCAATGGCCAGAAGATCGTCGTCGTGAGATGTGAGGCCCTCAACATCTCCGGCGAGTTCTTCCGTGCGAAGCGTACGTTCGAATCCTACCCCGTGTTTTGATTCCGGTATCGTGTGCATCGTGGATATATTTGTTGTGTGTTATGTGGCGTGGAAATCGACAGATGAGGAGGAACGACATGTGAAACGGATTTGGGACACGAAAATGGAGGACACAACGATACCGGTTACGATAAAGAAAGAACGAAAACTGACTCCGGATATAGTCAAGTACCACTCCTTCCTCCGCAAGATGACCCGTTTCAACCCTACTCGCGGTGGTAAGATTTCACCTACTGGATATGCGATATGGGATGCAGTACTGAACGCATCTTTTCAGGTCCCTTCCACTTCCGCGCTCCTTCCCGCATCTTCTACAAGGCTATCCGCGGCATGATTCCCCACAAGACTGCCCGTGGTACCGCCGCTATGGAGCGCCTCAAGGTCTTCGAGGGTGTTCCTCCCCCGTATGACAAGAAGAAGCGTGTCGTCGTTCCCCAGGCTCTGCGTGTCCTCCGCCTCCGCCCTGGCCGCAAGTACTGCACCGTTGGCCGTCTGAGCCACGAGGTTGGCTGGAAGTACCAGGACGTTGTTTCCAGGTACGTTACATTTATATACTGTATTTCAAAAAAGAATGAAGGCTGATGATCACAGACTCGAGGAGCGGAGAAAGGTTAAGAGCAGCGCATACTACGAGCGCAAGAAGGCCGCCCGCCGCCAACTGGTCTCGTCCCAGAAGTCGGCGGCTGTTAACGACAAGACCAAGAGCCAGCTTGCTGAGTACGGATTCTAGATACCTCGTTGCTCGGCCGGTTGCTTTTGTCAATGAAATGGTTGGGTTGGGGATCGCAAACGGTTTTCTTTCAGCGAAGTTGAACGGGGCCACCAAAACACCGATCGACGTCTTTTTACTTTTTTCCATTGTCCTCCCTTATTTCTGCTTATGATGGGGTACCACAATGACCAAGTTGTGACGGGCAATGGGAAGAGGGCTGGAGAGACCGATATCTGTTTGAAAATGAGAAACAAAGACGAATATTAAAAAAATTTCATACGGAGTCGTTTGGGATGAACAAGGTTGTTTCAAAATAGTTGACCCATATTGTTTGTTTTCGCGCCGTGGCGGTTATAATCCGATTTCATGACTACGATTATTTTTTCTAGTAACCACTTTGTTCTGTAGTACATAGGTACGAGTAGGACTACATTGTAGAGTTATGAATGGTGATTTATTTCCGCCCGTCCGCTAGCTCCGCGGCTCCCCCAGATCTGAACCGACTTCCCCGCAACTTTACTCGGTAGTCGGTGGATACGCGAAGCTACGTACTCGCCGTACCTTTTAAAAGGCTGCGTGATTTGTACTCGGATCCTTCCACCATGGACTCTGGATTCCCATCCCTGTCCCTTACATTCCTCTCGGTAATCCTCCTCTGATCTCTGCGCACTTTTTTTTTTGTTTGTCAATTCACATCTTCCAATTTGTTATCATCATGTCAGACGCCAAATCCAGATTGTCAGGTTTGTTGGGCCACTTTGTTGGTTCCCAACCTGGTCCTAAGATCAACTTCCACACCCTCTCGCCAACATTTTTCTTGCCCCGGGCGGCTGCTATCGAGCCGGAAGTAAGCATTCCTCTCTTTATCTTGTCCGGTTCTTCTGGTTTCTTACAGGAGCTAATGGTTGCAGGCAACGGCTGTTCACCATGTCACCAGGGATGGCAAGGTACTTCGCAGGTCGTACGTTGAGGTTGCGGATCGGGCACGCGGACTTGCGTACTGGATCAAGAAGCATGGCTACAAGAGAGTTGGGATTTTGTGTCCTAATACGCCGGCTTTCTTGGAGTCTATCTTCGGTATTTCTGCTGCGGGAGCTATCAACATTGGTAAGCTGCACTTGAATCTCTACTTTTTCACTTCTAAAACATAATAACTAACTGGACACTCAGCGGTAAACTACCGTCTCAAAGAAGACGACATCGCCTACATCTTCACCCACTCCGAAGCCGAGGTAATAATTGCGGATAAAGAGTATCTTCCGCTCCTGCAATCCTACCGAGCCGCAAAGCCCGGTGTCCCGGTTATTGTGGATACGGACACGGACGCGGCAGCCGGTCAGATGACCGGCCCGTTCGACTCTGCCGTCTTTGAAGGTCTGAAGTACGATTTGGACAATGGCGGAAAAGGCTGGGAGGCGCTTGAGAGCCAGGCTGCTAGTGAGGACGATGTCATTGCGCTTGCTTATACTAGTGGCACGACTGCAAAGCCGAAGGGTGTGGAGTTTACACACCGGGGATGCTATCTTGCTGCGTTGGCTAATATTGTCGAGTCGGGGTTGAATTATCATGGGAGGAAGTGTCATTATTTGTGGACGTTGCCTATGTTTCATGCTATGGGTAGGTATCTCTTACTTTGCATCTATAAGAGTCTTCTAACACTTCTCAGGATGGACCTTCCCATGGGCGGTTACGGCAGTCCGCGGAACGCACTACTGCCTGCGGAAGATTGACTACCCCCAAATCTGGAAGCTCCTGAAGGAGGAGCAAATCAGCCATTTCAACGCTGCTCCGACTGTCAACACGCTGCTCTGCAACTCCGATGAAGCCGAAAAACTCCCTGAGCCAGTGAGCGTCACTGTGGCTGCCAGCCCACCTACACCCCATCTCTTCGAGCAGATGACCAACCTGAACCTGCACCCCGTCCACGTCTACGGTATGACCGAAACATACGGTCCGATCACCAAGGGATACTACATGCCCTCGTGGGATAACCTCCCAATCCACGAGAAGTACCAGAAGATGGCTCGCCAGGGCCACGGCTTCTTGACCAGTCTGCCGGCGCGGGTGATCAAGACCGATGTTCCCGAGGGAACCATTACCGATGTCGAGCGTAACGGCAAGGAAATTGGAGAGATCGTTTTCATTGGTAACATTTGTGCCCAGGGATACTACAAGGATGTTGAGGCGACGCGGAAGCTCTTCTTGGGTGGTGTCTTGCACTCGGGCGATTTGGCTGTTTGGCATGCAGACGGGGCTATCCAGATTCTGGACCGGGCCAAGGATATCATCATCAGCGGTAAGCCTCCCTCGTTTCTCATTTCCCTCATTCCTGGCAATACTAACAAAATCCAGGCGGCGAAAACATCTCTTCTGTAGCCCTCGAATCCATGCTCGTCACGCACCCCGACATCCTCGAAGCCGGCGTGGTATCGGTCCCCGACGCCCACTGGGGCGAACGACCCAAGGCGTATGTAACGGCCAAGCAGGGCAAGCCATTGGTCGGTCAAGATGTGATTAGCTGGGCACGCAACAAGAGCGATATTAGCAAGTTTATGATTCCTCGTGAGGTGGAGGTTGTGCCGGAGTTGCCTAAGACTAGCACAGGGAAGCTGAGGAAGAACGTGTTGAGGGATTGGGCAAAGGGTGCTGCTCGCACTTGAGTTGTCTTTCGGTTATATGGAATGATATGCGTATACATGATTATTGTTTGGTTGTATGAATACGGTAGTCATCTAGAAGAAAATGGGAAGAACTGTAACCTCCATTGTTTGATTAGTTGCAAGGTTCAAAAGGACTGCGCACGGGACATTGTCACGCAGAGTTCGTCTGACCATCTTCCTTTTTCATCTTCGCGCTATTCTTTTCTTCAACTATCCAAATTCATCGAATTCATTTTCCTTGTAATATCTCTCGCTCAGTTCTGCCTCAAATCGCATACAAAAAACGCCTCGCCTGTCTCCCCGCCTTCGTAGCCGCCGCCTTCTCTGACTTCCTCACTCGGTTCTTTCCCCTGTTCGCATGGTTTGTTTTCAACCGCTGTTTGCTCGGTTTCTCTTTCTATATATACATCTCTGCGGCTCTGACTGACTCGCATCGCAAGGCTCGATTATAGCCTCTCTGCGTCTCTCCCGGTCCTGCCTGCTTGTTTCCTTCAGCACAACCTCCAGTCCTCCTGCCGCGCCCTACATATACAGCAATACATACTTCGATACATACATACGTGCATAACGTACATAATCCAGCGACCTGAAGAATACTTTGTTCCCTCCCTTACCTTCCCTTTTGTGCTCCAGCTCCGGCAAAGCGGTCGATCAATTCTCGGGCGCGCTTCCTCCCGTTTTCCCTCCAAACGCTACTTCAATATTCGGCCCCATAAGCGATCCTATATCGGATCCAATTCTGAATTTTTGTCTCTTTTCCTGTGCCTCGCCGTTGGTCTCGATCAGGGGTAGCTGAAACGCTGTCCGAACACTCCGACATCACCGCCCCCGATTGGCACTCGTTGTGACGGTTTTCCTCTCGGATCGATCTCTCTTTTGTTCTTTCTCGACTTGACTCCGACTCTGGCTGAGGCCTCATGAAGACCCTGTTCTCGCCAGGAGTCTATTGCGCGAACGACAATAAATTCGAAGGAATATCACTGATCAAGGAAATTTAAAAAGGGAAGAAAAAGAATCTCATGCCCCGCTCACGACAACCCGCTCGATTCCCGAGCGAACTTCCCTCCGGGTCGTCATCGTCGACATCGCCGGAACGCGCCGCCGATGATGATACGGATTTCTTCACAGCCCAGGCGAACGATTCGCAATCCTCTGTCGGCATCTCTAATTACCGTGATCTCGATGGGCAAAGCGGGCAGGACATCATGCTCCCGCCCATCGGGCGCCTGCCCCCCGAGATCCTCATTGCGATCTTCACCCGCATCAGCTCCCCCTCCGACTTGTTGAATTGTATGCTCGTGTGCAGAGGTTGGGCAGCAAATTGCGTGGGGATACTATGGCACCGGCCGTCGTGCAACAACTGGGATAATCTGAAGAGCGTCGCGGCGACGGTGGGGAATCCGAGCAGCCTGTTTTCCTACTCGGATCTCATCAAGCGGTTGAATCTGTCTGCGCTGATCGACGTCAGCGACGGCACGGTGGTGCCATTTGCTCAATGCAATCGGATCGAACGGTTAACGTTGACCAACTGCTCGCACCTCTCGGATACGGGCGTGTCGGGTCTGGTCGATGGGAACCGGCATCTGCAGGCGCTGGATGTCTCAGATCTTACTTCCCTCACGGATCACACCTTACATATCGTTTCTCAGAATTGCCCTCGACTCCAAGGGCTGAATATCACCAATTGCGCCAAGGTGACTGATGAGTCGCTTATTGCTGTATCTGAGAATTGCCGGCAAATCAGAAGGGTGCGCATTCTTCATTTTGTTACAAATGTCCATAGCTAACTAGAACAGTTAAAACTGAACGGCGTCACGCAACTCACGGACCAGACCGTCATGTCCTTTGCCCAAAACTGCCGGGCCGTCCTCGAAGTCGATCTACATAATTGCAGGCTCGTCACTAGCGAATCCATTACCGCACTCATAAACGCACTCCGGAGTCTCCGAGAACTACGACTGCAAGACTGCAAGAATATCGACGATTCGGCGTTTTTGTCGATCCCCGATTATTTGATGCTCGATACCCTTCGCGTACTTGATTTGACGTCGTGTGATCTCATTACGGATGAGTCCGTGGAGCGCATAATCAATGCGGCCCCTCGTCTACGGAATTTGGTTCTTTCGAAATGTCGGCTCATCTCAGATCGCGCGGTTTTGTCGATTTGCAGACTCGGCAAGAACTTACATTATGTGCATTTGGGTCACTGCTCGAATATCACGGACTTTGCGGTGGTACATCTCGTCAAGTCGTGTAACCGGATCCGGTATATTGATCTGGCCTGCTGTAACAACCTGACAGACCGCAGTGTTCAGCATCTGGCGACATTGCCGAAGTTAAGAAGAATTGGCCTGGTCAAGTGCCAATCGATTACCGATAGGAGTCTCTTTGCCTTGTCTCAGCCAAGGGCGTCGACTCACCCGCTGGGTGTTAGTAGCTTGGAGCGGGTGCATTTGAGTTACTGTCTCGAGCTGACTTTGGAGGTGAGAGCTTTTTATCTACCCTGACAAGCTATGTACTAACAATATCTAGGGAATCCAAGCTCTGCTCAACCAATGCCCTCGTCTTACTCACCTCAGTTTGACCGGAGTGCACGCTTTTCTGCGACCAGACCTCACAGTGCACTGCCGCGCGGCACCACCAGACTTTACGCAACAACAACGACAGCTGTTTTGCGTTTTCAGCGGCGACGGCGTGGGTCGACTCCGGGATCGCTTGAATGAGATCCATCCGCCTCCAGTCGAGACCATGTTCGATGATGAAGATTTTGATGAAGATGAAGGCCAGGTGACTGGCCTTATGCATGCGGCCGTAATCAACGACGATGAATATATGGACGTCGGAAGTCCCACCCATGGTTGATACCCCTTCTTTTTCCTTTTTGTTAGCCGTCATTTTTGCACTTGTTCATTCTCATTGTGCCAGCATATTGGTCCATCCATCCCAGATAATATCACGGAGCGAGCTCTGCTGATAGATTAGGAGATTTTCTTCTCTCTTGTTTCTTTTTTGCATTGACAGCGGCTATTGTGATTACTGTCTTTTCCCTCCTGTTATTTTTGTTCTGTCTATCTGGGATTAAGCATTTAAGCATGTATATGATCTCGAATTTGTGGCCGGTGAGCATGGTTAGCAGTAGTATACAATCTTGACTATTCTACAGAGGTGATTTTTGCCTGAGGCATCTGGTCGATATCGTAATTACCGTACCGTATGATATCTGTCCCCGCCCGATAAGCTCCGCCCTTCCATCACATCACCAAAGATCCTCAGCTCTCTCCCAGTCATTGAATCTTCTCAATGACTCCCAAAATATTCCGCGCCAACCCATTGGCCTTCACCCCTTGGCCCGTCACCCTCCTCACAGCAGCCATTTACCTCGCCTTTGCAATCCCCTTACTCGTCATCCACCAAGTCGTGCCCCCAGCGCCGACCCCCAGCGCCACTCCGCATGGTCTAAACTTATCAGAAGCATGGACGGATCTACAATTGTTGACGGATGGGTTCCGGCCGTATAATTCGCACCAGAATGATTTGGTTAGGGGGTGGCTGTTGGAACGGATTGGGGAGATAACTGCGACTGCATCCACGGCAGAGGATGCAGAGGAAGAAGGCGATGGGAAGGGAACGCCTGAGGTGGTCGTGTTTGATGATTTACAGTCAAATCTCACGTTTGCGGGGAGTGTGCTTGGGTCCACGGGTGTGGGTGTTTATTTTGAAGGGACGAATATTATGGTTTATATCCGCGGATCTGAGGATGAAAAGGGTGATTTCTGGGAAGATAGTGATTATATTCCTGACAAGGGGGGCGTGCTCGTGAACGCGCACTATGATAGTGTGTCTACTGGATACGGAGCGACAGATGACGGAGTCGGCGTCGTGACTTGTTTACAATTATTGCGGTATTTCACGACACCGGGACATGCGCCGCGACATGGACTTGTGGTGCTGTTTAACAATGGTGAGGAGGATTTTCTTAACGGCGCGCGGGTGTATAGTCAACATCCGATTTCGAAGTTCACGAAAACATTCCTCAATCTCGAGGGTGCGGGTGCAGGTGGTCGCGCGACGCTGTTTCGCAGCTCGGATACGGAGATCACGCACTCGTATGCGCAGTCGGAACATCCGTTTGGATCGATTCTCAGCGCTAATGGATTCGAGACGGGGTTGATACGCAGTCAGACGGATTATGTGGTGTTTGAGGGGGATATGGGACTCCGTGGACTGGACGTGGCGTTTATGGAGCCCAGGGCGAGATATCACACTGATCAGGATGATTCGAAGCATACGACTGTGGATTCGCTGTGGCATATGCTTTCCGCGGCTGTTGCGACGACGGAGACGCTTGTTTCTGAGGACAGTGGACCAAAGTCTGGGTCTGGGTCTCGGGCTGTGTGGTTTGATATGTTCGGGAGCGCGTTTGTGGTGTTTCGATTGCATACGCTTTTCGCGCTGAGTGTGACGTTGCTCGTCGTTGCGCCGTTGACGCTGCTCGCTACGAGTATCGCGCTTGTGAATGTTGATCGGATGTATCTATTTCGATCGACGGCGCTGGGCAATGGTATCTCGCTTGGTGGTGCTCGGGGCTTCTTCCGGTTTCCGTTTCTCGTTGGTGTCCCGACGGCTGTGACTATTGGGTTGGCGTATCTGGTTACCAAGATCAATCCATATATCGTGCACAGCAGCCCGTATGCTGTGTGGGCTATGATGGGCTCTTCATGGATATTCCTGTCGTGGTTCGCTTCGCGGGTTGCTGATTTCGCGCGGCCGTCTGCTTTCCATCGCGTGCATACGCTTACCTGGTTGTTTATTGCTACGTGGGCGATGTTGGTTGCTGCGACGGTGTATGAGAACCAGAGAGGGTTGGCGGGGGGATACTTTATCTTCTTCTACTTTGCTGGTGTGTTTCTGGCTACTTGGATAAGCTATCTGGAGATGTTTTTCCTGCCGCGGAAAGCGGAGTATGTGAGTCGGTTTGTTGCGCCGTTGCCGCCGCAGTCGTCGTATAGCTACGGTACGAATAGTCGATTAGGTACGGCGGTTGCAGATGAGGATTATAACCATGTTGAGGAGACAGAGGGTGACGAGGCTGAAGAACCTCCTTCTGAAGCGACGTCTTTGCTGCGTGGTGGTCGTGGTAGCGGTGGACATGGACACGGACACGGCCACAGGACTACTTTCGCAAACTACACACGGGTAGCTTCGATCAGCCACAGTCTGTCTTCTGATGATACAAACGATTCGGGGGTATATGGCTTCGAACAGCTATGGAGCTCCTATCTTCCGAAATGGACCTGGATTCTGCAGTTCATCCTCATCGCGCCTATCGTCCTCATGATGACCGGTCCGCTAGCACTGTTGCTTACGACGGCACTCCAACAGACCGGTCAAGACGGTAGTCCTGCGCTATTCATCTACATCTGCATCGCGAGCTTAACAGCTCTTCTATTCTCACCACTGGTCCCATTCATCCATCGCTACACGCACCACATCCCGCTCTTCATGCTATCCATCTTCATCGGCACAATGATATACAACCTTGTCGCATTCCCCTTCTCAGAGTCAAACCGCTTGAAACTCTTCTTCATCCAGGACGTTGATCTAAACACTGGCGTCAACCACGCAAGTCTAACAGGAGTCATGCCCTTCGTCCACGATGTCGCCAGTGACCTTCCCAGCGTCAGTGCCGCAGGCGAAGATGTAACATGCGCTCCACTCGCAGACCGCGTGAAATGCACATACCCCGGTCTTTTCCCACACGTCACCACCACCAACAACAACAACACCGAATACCAAGACTGGCTCTCCTTCAACATCACCCGCTCATCCCAGAAACAAACGGTGCAATTCAGCATAACCGGCCAAAACACCCGCGCCTGCAAACTCGTTTTCGACGAAGATACCCCTATTCCTGATTACCACGTCCACAACTCCGCATACGACGAAGACCGTTTCCCGCATGTATCGGTTGACGAGGATGGTAATGCGCTCGGGACTAGGGAAATTCGGCTCTGGAGTCGGGCTTGGGATGGGGAGTGGGTTGTTGATGTTGATCTTCCTACTTCTTCCAAATCTGATACCGAGGAGGTGAAGGTAAAAGGAAGGGTGGTGTGTATGTGGAGCGATCAGAATGAGATCGGGAATATACCTGCGTTGGATGAGGTGAGACGGTATGCGCCTGCTTGGGTGGGGGTTAGTAAGTTGGCTGATGGGCTTGTGGAGGGGTATAAGGGGTTTGAGATCTGAGGGCCATGTTTCTATGATTTGTTATAAAAGGGTTGGCTTGATGGATTGTTATGGGATATGAGTTATGCATTTCGGGTTTTATATATATCGATTTCATTCAGGTCGATATCATCACTGTATGTAGGAAAAAGTATTTATTCTTTGCACACTTTGTACGAAAATAACTGCAGGTACACATTCCTATGTAACAACCAATATGTAGTAGTACTAAATCACAAGTCAATGACATATATCCAATGTTATTATTGCCAAACCAAGCCCTGAGCCTTGGCAATGTTGCACAATGCATGATTCGCCCAATCTCCCGAAATGATATCATAAATAAGGCCAAGATCAAGATAAAGGTGGTAGGTGGTGGTAGTACACCATATAATAAGATGCGGTATGAGATGAGTTGACATGATCTCGTGATCTGATCATTCGTCGTTCGTATCGTGAATCGTAAGTCGTCGAATTAAACAATAACAAGAAATAGAAAAGTCGGATAAGAAGGGTATAAGGATATTATGACGGCCATGCAGAACACTGCTTATCCAGCGACTCTGTAAAATCAACCGGATAGGTCGTGGTTGTGGCGCTGTTGTTCGTGACGGTGCGGGTGTCGCCGCTCCATTTTGAGAATTCAGAGGGGCTGGTTTCTAGGTCGTGGTCGTGATCGCTGTTGTTGGCATGGTGGGAATGACGAGGAGCTTCCAGATCCTCCGGCGCGATATCGGAACGAGAAGAGTTGAAGGTTCGCGATGGAGGTGAGTGTTCAAACATAGCGATCGATATAGCATCATAGTCCATCCCCGGCACCGAGCGACGACGTGTAGCGACGGCAGGAGGAAGCGTACTCGGTCGTCGAGTCTTAACAGTCGACGCAGTAGTAGTAACAGTTGGGGCATGTGTAAGATCCGTCGTGACGCGAGTGGTATCGACAAAATCCGGAAGATGATGCCCAGTTGGCGTATGGCGATGAAATCTCGGATGGTCGTGGTGATGCAGGACCACAGAATCTGTTTTCCAGATATGGCAGTGGACGAGACGGACTAGTTTCCCGAGCACTGCGAATTCGAGTTTTAGTTTTATGCTGTAGACCACGCCTTTGATCATTGTTTCCATGATGTATAGCCCGATGTACTCGATGATGAGCAGACCCAGGTCCATGAAGATGATGATGAGGTTGATGATGATGAGCTGGTACATGACCTTGTGTTTGCTGCGGTCTGGATCGAGGCGCAGCAGTTTTGTTGTTTCCCAGATGTACAGGCCGGAGATGATAAATTCCTGGATGCAGAAGCCGGTCATTTGGATTTTCTCCATGGCGTTGTAGCCGCGCATGTAGGGGTGTTGGTCTTCTTTGGGAGCGATGTTGGAGCCGTAGGTTAGGACTGTTGTTGGAATGTGTAGGATAAATACGTTGACGCAGATCATGATTAGGACGCGACGGAGGACACGCTGGTTGCGCATGACTAGGTGTAGACGGGAGTAAAGGACGACAGACTGCCCGGTGACCATGCAGTACCATCCTACTGTGATAAACGACGCAGACAGCCAAGCAGACCAGACCTCAAAGAACTTGAGCAGAAAGCCCAAGGAATAGGGCACGAGCCCGACCGATGCGGAAACCAAAAGACTCCAGAAGTAAAGGCCATGATACTCGCGAAAGGTGACAAAAACGAGCACTATCAGTTCGAGAGCATTATACCAAGCGACGGCGGCAAGAGTCGCGAGAACGGTTTTGATCTCCCAGGGGCCATCGGCGAGGCCGCCGGTGATGCCCTGCCCGGGATCAATGAAAGTGTCGTTGCTCATGACGGTATTATTGGGATGGACAGAGAGCGATAGCACATTGTGTACAGATTAACAGCAAGAGAACTGAATATCATGCTGGTGTGAAAGAGTAAAAGAGTAAAGCGCAGGTGAGAAAGACAGAGAAAGGCGATTGTGATGACCAGGGTCAGCCAAGAATCACACCAACACGAAGCGAGCGAGAATGACTGGTCGTCTTGGTAAACGAGCGGGGATAACTTTCTGTTTCTGTTTCCGTTTCCGTTTCTTATTCCTTATTTCTTTTTCTGGCACCGAAATAAACCGAGAGTCTGCGAGGCCTGTCTGTCTGTCTGTCTGTCTTGCCCGTGAGTGCCCGGGTTGAGCCTCCCCTGCACGATAAAATGACTCGTGTGCCGTATTTGGTTCTGGGGTGCTGATCACGACGGCGCCAAACCACAGCGCAAAGAACAACCAACACAGCCCGGGGCACCGGCCAATGCTGGTTTGGCTGTTGCTGCAGTACTCGTCATATCCCGATTCCCCGTATCTTTCAATTGGCAGTACCCCGTATACATATGTATGTAGATATCCCGATTTCCCCAGCCTTGTCAAAGTGCGGAGAAAGATTGAGGCTGCCATTGCTGACTCAACCTGTCATGAGAATCCGGGGTAACTATTCCTGATCTTACACTCTGCGTATTTTTCATCATGCCTCAGGCAACAATATACATACATATTACCAATACCCAAATACACCAATACCCAATACCCAATAACCAACATAACCCAAAATAAACACTACGCCTCTCTCATAACCCTCTCAACCTCCCCCCTACACTCCGGCATAGCACTCCTCATCTCCCTCGCCAGCACATCCCGAAAACTCGCAAACGCTTCTCTCTTCCCCTTGAGATCTTGATTGCCGCGCTGTACTAACTCGACGAATTCGCGCGTGTAGATGTCCGGATTACGCGCGGAGTCGACGTAGTCAATTATCTCGGGGGGGAGTTGGATGCTGCTGAGGGGGGGGTCTGGGTTTCCTTGTTGCGATTGTTGTTGGGGGTCGGAGGGTTGGGGTGGGTTGTCTTGGGTGTGTGAGGAAAGGGTTGAGAGGGCGAGGGTTAATGTTTTTCTATTGATGTTAAGTATGTGTATGTGTATGAGTATGAGTTGGTAGATTGGTAGGGTAGGCGTACATTTTCCGGACGAGTTCCTGCTGCGTCTCGTGGCCGAGATAGCCATGCACGGCGGATTGGATTTCGAAGAGTTGTTGGATGATGTCCTTGAGGTCGTCTGTTTTGTTAGCTTCATATCCAACCATAAGGGGATAGCACTCACTATCGACCGTGCTTAATGTAACTGGCGCCATGATGTCTGTTGAATTGAGAATTGAGCAGTGATAAGTCTAATGGCAGTATCGGGCAATATCTGGCAGTATCTGGCGGAGAGGATGGCGGTATGTCTCATTACCATTTCAGGAATCTACAGAGTACGGAGTACGAAGGCGTATTCAAAACAAATCGCTATATGCAACAAATTAGTTCACTAGTCTATAGCCATACACGGCAAATAACAAATCTCAACATAAATCCAAGTCTGGCGCTCTCGGCGTGAAAAATAGAACAAAAGATAGAAACACTGGCTAAAGTACATGCGATTACACCTCCTTGGTCCGCAGACTCGTCACTTTGGATATCTCAATCTCCGTCTCCACCATCTCCAGCCCCGAGAGGCTGGGGTAGCGCCGGCTGAAACTCGTCTCCCAGTCTTCACTTGGGGAGGTGGGTGTCTTGGCTACCGTTGGGCTGCGGTCCAGGCCGGACTGCGTTAGGTCGGAGTCGACGCGGAGACTCTTGGGTTTGGGAGGGGCTGCTGGGCGCGGTCCTGTGCGCTGTGCGCGCTGGGTGGGTGCGTATTCTGTCGAGGCGGTCGAGAGCTTAGGGATGGGGGTTTCCTTGATGGCGGGGGATGGTCCGCCTCCCGTGTAGGAGCCGTACACTGGGGTTGAATCCTGTGACAGCGGTTCCGAACGCAGCTCACTCGGCTTTGCCTGCAAAGCTGGTGGGTTTGATTGTTCCGTGAACCGGCCATATCCTGTAGCGGTCTTTTGCGGTGCGGTTTTACTGCTCTCGCCCATCAAGCTCTGCACCTTGTTTTGTATCGTGACCGACCGGCCATCTGCTCCAGGCCGCGATCCTCCTTTTTCTGCTACCCGTCGCCGGTATTCCTCGGCTGCGCTAGCCACTCGCTTTTCTTCCTGCGAAAGGCGTCTTCGCTCGAGCTCACGGCGCATCTCCGGAGAGATGTCGCCATCACCTTCTTCGTTGTCTACCTCTTCAGGAGGCTCGGTCACCTCTGAGGCCGTGACCATTAAGGGTTGCTTGGGGATATCCTCAGTGGAAGGAGACTGAGGCTTTTGGTCGTTTTGACCAACTTCAAATCGGCGGAACGCGTCGCCAAATCGAGATGCAAAGAGTGTCTTCGTGTTGGAGAGCGACAGATGGGAGAGACTTGACCGCTTGCTATGATGTTTCGAGCTTCCACTGGCCCGCTTCTCGCGCTTCCGGTTCACCTCCTCCTCTTCCTTGGCTCGCAGGTAGTCAATGTCGGACGTGATATTCGCCCGGTCGTAGTCCCGGTCCATATCAGCCCGCGCTTGCGACAGGACACCCTCATACGGATTCCGAGACAGCTCAAGGGAGGACCGCGCACTCTCTGACTCCCGCGGTAGGTCGTACTTCCCGGTATACATAGAAACCGGACGAGGCTTGGCGTTGGCCGACTTCGACCGCGTCAGAGGATCACCGACCTCCAGACTCGATGGTCGTGCTGTGTCCAGTGAGAGTCGCGACGAAGACGCCGTGAGCTCATTAACTCTGTCCGTGGAAGTCTTTGGGGGAGGCTCCGGCTTGTTAGGCGGAAGCCGTGGGGGTGACGGGCTCTTGCCCCGCCCAGACAGCTGGCGCTGATGATCCGAAGATGGGAAGCGAAAGATAGGACGGCTCGACTTCTTTTCGAGCAAGTCCGGTGTAGGAGCCGGCGAGGTCATCGTACCAGTTGACACCATTGTAGGTTTCTGGGGAACTGGTTGGTAAAGTGGTGTTTGCTGTCGGCTGGTAGGCGTAGCAGGAAGCTCCTTTCGCTGATAGGCAGACTTCTCGGATGGTCTGGTTTGCTCCACCGACGAAGGAACTTGGGAACGCCTATTGACCACTGACTCGCGGACCGGTTCCTCATCACGCTTAGCAAAAGCATCATCGGCCAGTGCATTGGTGAGCTTCTGCGACAGGTGTTCCTCCGAGTTCGCGGTTGTCGGTTCAAAATCGAATTTTCCTCCTTTTTCATGCAGGATATCAAACTGGTCCAAAGTCGGGAACCGGTTCGAAAGTTCATCAGCTGGGCCCCGAGATTTGCTTCCAGCTCGGTCCAAGACTGCAAAAGGATCTGCAGAGTCGCGGTAAGGGGAGGGGCTCGGTTTGGCAGAGCTTTGCTGGGAACTCGCGTTTGTTGGACGACCTCGCCGCATGGGGGCTATCTCCGGGATACTGATCGGTGTCTCTTGAACTGGTGGGGAGAAGACTGCACCGACTCGCGGTGGCTCTGTTGGCGAGGGCGGTAGTTCCTGGTACCGACGGGCTTCCGACTGGGAACGACCAGAATAGATCTGACGGAGTTAGACTAAGAATTATTTAGAATACAATCAAAGAGCACTCACGTCTTTGATGGGAACTTCTTTGCCTTGCATGAGGCATACTTCCCGTACGACCTCGTAAATGTTGGGACGCTTCTGGGGGTTCTCCTTCAACATGGAAGCTAATCAAGTTAGCACACGTCCATCACTCGCAAATTCTTCAAACACCTACCGATGAACATCTTCAAACGATCCGAAAACTGCGGATAGCTAGGAAACTTGTAGCTAGCGTTGAGAATGGCCATCTGGCCCACTTCTTCAAAAGGAGTGGTATAATAGCACAGCTTGTAAAGAAGGACACCCAGCGCCCAGATATCGCTCTTCTCGTCAATTGGTTGTTTCCGATAGACATCGATCATCTCCGGACTCCGATATTGTAGCGTCGTATGCCGTTGAACGTCATCCTCGATCAATCGGCCCTCTGCGGCCGAGGTAGCCGCGGGGCGAGGAGGCGCGGTCGAACCAAAATCACACAGTTTGTAGAAAGAGACACCACCGCGGCGCGAAATGAGGACGTTCTCAACCTTAAGATCCCTATGCAACAGAGGAGGTTTGAGATAGTGCATGCACGCCACACCTTCCGCCACGTCGGAGAAGATCTTGATGATCTCGGGCTCCGTCAACCGATTCTGCAGTCGCGTGTTCATGAAATCGATGAGACCCCCACCAGAGCAGAACTCCATGAGAAGAAAGACCTCATAACCACCTCCGCGCAGCTGAGACGCATGGGAGTCAATGTACTTAACAATGTACCGGTGACCCTTGAGCTTCTTCATTGTCTCGACCTCCGTCCGCATATTGGCTAGTGCGGCCTTGTCCGGGACAGCCACCCGCTTCAACACAGCAGATTCGGTACCATCGATGGGGACGGGGAGCCGCACGACGTAGACATGGGCGAAACCGCCTTCTGAGAGGTATTTCTCCACGACAACGCGATGACTGCCGACCTGAACCTTGGTCCCAGGCAGAAATGTCCCCGCGGGCGCGGAGATGGCTGCCATGGGGTTGTATGCGGGCATGGGCCGGTGTGAAGCCGGGTAGGCTTGGGGATAAGACATGTTGGGGTCCGTATGAGCCCCTCGAGGGGCGAGTCGTGGATGTTATCGGGGGGAGGGGGAGGTGGGAATTGTTCGGACTATCGTCGCCGCATAGAGGAGGGACCGGTTCGTAAAGGATAAGTCGGAAAGAGGAGGAGGAGAGGAGGAAAAGTCAAGCTGGCCTTCGGGGGGGGAGGTGAAATAGGCGGAAGTCGAACGTGGTTGAATGGTCGGGGGGCGGTGTTCCACACCCGGGGGGGAGAAGAAGGGACGCAGGAACAGGAGCAAGAAAGAAGAGGGAAATAGAAGGGAAACAAGCAGTCAATCGATCTCACTGACCAGCAGCGTGAGAAAGGTCTGAAAAGGGAGATGGTTGTTGAAGAGAGAATGGGAATACGGAGTAGTCCCGTACTCCGTAGAGCCTCCGTGTGGACTCGGCCAATCACGGGCGTCGATCTTGTCGGGTGGTGCTCTTGCAATTCCCCGACCGCCACTCCGGATGGACAGATTACAAGAGCAGTAGATGTAGTTACTCTGTAGATGTACTCCAGAGAGAAAAAGAGATACGCTGGAATTGCAGCTGCAGCACCTCGCATTCCTGCGTTGTCCATTCCGGGGTTCTCGTGACCCCAACAGCCAACTGCTGTTGAGGAACTATTGGTGCGAGGTTCAGTGCACAAACTATGTCACCTATTCCAGTTCATTTGAATTAATAGGGACACTTGAATCCTTCGGAGCTATGCTATATGTAGTCCCTACGAAGTATAATATGGACTTCTTATTCGGGAAAAGCGTTGCCAAAGTATGCATTGTTCTACTTAACATCAGGATACATGTATGTAGAAGTGAAGGGGAAGAGCATTCCGTCAATAACACCACCTAAAATCCACACTCGCAGGACCTTCCCGTAACCTCTCTGTCGGAATATCCTGTGCCTTAAGACTAACCCCCTGCCTCCTATCCCTCCGTCTATTATCAACCATCATCCATCCTCCCAATGCCAAGGTCAAACACAATCCAGTACCGCCAAAGGCGGCGGCTGTGATTAAAGCAGGCAGATACTTAGGTGCGTCTTGATTGCGGAAAATGTTGGAGCTGCATACACCCATCAGGTTTGCCATTGGGACGGCGATGCTGGTCAGGAGCATTCGACGGCTTTCGTTGGCGATGTTGTTGTTGTACCATGTGTCGAGCAGGACGGACGGTGCGGATGTGCCCCTTTTCTCGTTAGTACGTTGTATAGTGAAGAAAAGCTGAAGGATTATACTTACCATGTCATGATAAAAGATGCAAAATAAGCAACAGCAAGGTCAGCCTCCACATCAATGGCAGAGTAAATGACGAAGCCAATAAAAGTAAAGAGAAAGCCCAACGCGATGAATGGAAACCTCCATCTCGTCCAGTCACTGCCAAAGGCTAGAAGCAACAGTACAACAGCGCCAGAAACATTCGGTGCAACGGTATACAAATTCGTCTTGACAGTCCCATATCCCAGCCGTGAGATAATCTCTGGTAGAAAGAGCTGAACCGATTGCAGCGGGACACCAAGACAAATCTGAATGGCCAAAATAGCCCAACTGGTTGGCTGTTTGAACACTCGCAGAGCGTCTCGAATGTTGAATTCCTCATTCACAACAGAGGAACTGTCAAGTTGTAGACGGAGATATGCAAGTTCCTTTTCCTCGGGAGAAAGAAATTTGGCTTCAGAGGCTGATCTTGGTAGATACCATAGAGCAAATAATGCACAGAGGACTGTACCCCCTCCTTCAATGAGGAATAGGTATCGCCATGCTGCGAGCGATCCGGTTTTGGTTTGAAATACCCCAAAAGCAAGAAGACCTGAAAATGCAGAAGCAATGCTTTGCGCGGCATAGAAGATGGCGAGACGACGGGCGAGTTCTCCACGGCGGTAGAATCTATAGCCATCAGTATTGCCATAGTAGCCATGTATAGGGACGGACATACGTTGTTTGATAGTAAATAACCAAAGGAAAGAATGCACTTTCAGCCATACCCAGAAACCATCTTATAGCAAGAAGACCACTGAAGTTGAAGACTGCAACCACCAGAATGGTACATAGGCCGAAGGTGAACATCATACTTGGAAGTACTATGTTGGGACCGTACTTCTTTCCCATGATCCCGAGGCATGGGGAAGTCAGGACATATGGAATGAAGAAGATACTAAGTATCATGTTATACTGGTTGCTTTTCAAGTTGAGGGTATCTACCAAATTAGCATAATCCTCCGTGTAGTGTAAGGTATGCAAATGAATTGGATACCTTCCAGTCCTGCCGTCTTTGCATTTCCAAGATTTGACTTATCCAGACTGTTGAACAGGTACATCACTGCCAACATGGGCAAGATGCGCAAGTCAAATTTCCATACCAACTTGCTTTCAGCACGGGTGTCAATTGTGTTGTTGATGTTTTGACCATTGTCTTTCGAGACATCTTGTGTTGTTTCAGCAGGTATCGGTTTGTCGGCCATTGTGCTATATAGTAGAGTGGAAGGTATGGTTGCACTATGCTTCCATATACGTCTGGATATATAAGGCCCTAATTACATGGCTACGGAGTATGTCCCTGGATCTCCGATAGAACACTATCTTGATAGTAAACCAGATAAGCTATGAGTCATTCGCGAGTCAGTCCGAAGGATAACTTAAGATAAGGGACATAAAAAGTGAACGGCCTGAAAGTCTTGTATATTATATAAAAAGTGACCCTTATCTATGCCAAGACTGTCCCCCGCTTCGCGAATCTATGGGCTATTACAGTGAGTAAACATTGTAGTAAAATTTGACAGGAAACAGATAAAATATCCAATCTTTTCCTGTATGGAAAGGTGTAGTTGTGACTGCCAAATAACATTATTGGTGTTGAACAGCCAGCGTCTAATACCACTGGAATAGGATCTCCAAACCATCTGGTCCCTCCATTCTTCCCAGGTGGAAAGAGACCTGTACCTCTTGGTTAGAGTCCACAGATTCGGTTTCGTCGGGCTATATTCAAATACAAGCTATAGACGACGCGATCCTATATGAATTATTCCTCCGTGCGGATACTGTTTGTGATATCCGGGGAGGCGACACACTGGGGGACGGGCCCGACCTCTTCTCAGCGTTTACCTCGATGTTCGTTTTTATGGTAGAATGATTTCAGGTGGCAATTTTATCTTGATTTATTTTATATCATTTGGTCGAGTAGTCCAAAATCGAGAATAGGTGCGGCATCACCAAATACATATTTAGCACACTACATGATTCCATAGCAACGCTCAGCGTCTTAACGTCTCTGTAGTTTTTGTCAGTAACAGTATTTTTTTCGAACAAGTTTTTTTTTTTTTTTTTTTTTCCTCTCTCTCTCAAAACTGTCATTGACTCATTGGTATGAATCGCATCCAGACTTGGACATTAATACCGACTCGGTGATCGACCAGCCCTAACCTCCGCATCTCCAAATACCCTCCACCTCAGCAACGAATGTGATCCGCAATTATAGTAGAAGTAGTTTTTAGCTCGTGTATCATTAAATTTGTAGTTTGGTATGGGGTACTTACAAAAAAGGTGGTACTCGCGACTGTTCGCCACTACGGATTGAATCGCGAGTCCTTGTTGGTACTGCTGACCGTAGCAGTTATTCGAGACAAATCGTACTTCGTGCGATAAGGCACATATATCCCACCAATGCTTAGCAACCGTATTGATGCTCATGTTGTATTGGGTAACTTACGTTCCGATACTGTGTATGCCCTGATAGTCGTGACTTCCTAATCAGGTAACCGTGACCATGAGCTCGTAGTCTCCGTCCTAGAAGTTCAGGTTAGCTGGGAAGGCCGTAGAGAACAGCGAGAGCTTCTGATTATTGTCTATAGCTTCCCGTTTCTCTGTCCCTTCTTCTACTACTTTTCAAGTTTCCTTCTCTCGCTCTCCGGTCGTTTATCTTCTTCTTCCACTCCCCAGAGAGCTCGAAACTTTCAAGCGTTGCTTTCTGTTTGTCTTCATTTATTTCTAGTACCCAAGCTTTTGTCTATCAGTCGTTCGACCATCAAACCGTGACAGCATCACCTCTCAATTATCCGGTACGCAGGCTCATGGAGCACGAACGTCTTGTCGTCATCGAGGCATGGGCTTGTTACGATTCGAAGTCCCGACTGATAATGACGAGACTGGGTACGATGTTCTGGTTGATGGCCTTTCAGCAATGCTCCATGCGCGAGGTGCGTTCATCATCAAGGCAAGTCATGGCCGCTGGTATGATACTCAGCTTTGCTGATTTTTGGCCTTTCAGTACTGCAGATCTCATACGAGAGGTGCGTTCATCATCAAGATAAGTATCCCCTGTTACGGTTCCGTCCTGGCGAATGTGACAACGCCCAGGGTTTGAGGTCAGCTATGCTAACTTCGTTGTGTCTTTCAGGATCCCGAATCCCACGCGCTCCGAGAACCTCGACGGGACAATAATGGAACGGTGTTGGTATGGAGCTCGGCTCCGTCTTCCTTTCAGTATACCCGACGCCACAGGGCTCATCATCAAGGCAAGTGATTCTCTTGTTACGATCTGAGGGCCGTGTCCAAAAATGAGAAGTTCAACGGGCTTGATGCTCAGCTTTTGCTGATATTTTTTCTTTGCCTTTCAGTATACCCGACGGCATAGGGTTCATCACTAAGGCAAGTGATTCCTCTTGCTACGCTCTGAGGGCTGTGTCTAATGATGAAGTACTGGTTTGATGCTCGGCTCTCGCTGATTTTTTTTTCTCTTCGCCTTTCAGTACCCCGTCCAGGTTAATGGGGGAAGGATATTCATCATGAAGGCAAGTATTGCTGGCTCATTCAACGGTAGCTCGGAGCTAGACTGACTTGGGGCGTATGTCGTCCAGGATGATCAAACTGACCAGGGTCGTGGTACCAGAACGAGGAGAAGAGTAGGGAGAGGAAGAGAAAGGTCGTGAGGTTGTAGTCAAATACTTCTAGACGGTCAGCTTTCAAAATACATGGGGTCGTAAGGTGTATACTCGGAGTCTGTCTTCTGACACGAGAACCGTAGAATCTGTAGGCGTACTGTTGCTGTCTGTAGTTAATATGTTAGATGTGGTTAGTAAGTTAGATGGAGGGTAGTTGGAAAATCAGAGCAATGAGATAGAAGAGAAAAGTTCTGAGGCAACAGGGACTAGTCATGATATAAACAGGGGATGCCTCGCTGCCTAATTCACTCAAATGTACGTACAAGAGTAGGGTATGCATGGATCACTTCTATGTACTAGACTTATACACTTTAAGCAAGAGATTACATAAACACCGGCCGAGCTAGCTCAATTGGTCAGAGCGTCAGACTTTTATGAATCGGAATCGCGATCACGGAAATCTGAAAGTTGCGGGTTCGAGTCCCGCGTTTGGCTTTTTCATTGTCCATTTATTTATTTTTGTCAGAGACAGAAGATTGTACTTGTACATACTACTACGTCCTTGTACTATTGAAACGGAAACATAAATTTCCCGTGCCAGATAGCAGGATTGGATGTGATAGGAGTGCAGGACGTTATTCCTCTATAGACCCACACCGTTGGCGCAACGACCGGAAGAAGGAAAATCAAAACAAACATTGTCAGTATCGTACAGAATTGTTCTGAAGTATTCAACTTTTAATCAATACGAGAGATGCCAAAGTAATAGACTTATGATTCGATCGAAATAGAAGCACAGTATGTTATCAGATGGCGCATTCCAGCGATCTGGATCTATCTGGAATCCACATTCCTTTCATTTCATTTCCGATTCAGGCGGGTCCTATATGACTCCATAATACGTGTGCTATGATGTGGAGGATCGTACCGTGCAGCTGGCTCTGTAGGTCTAACAGTAATTCTAAATCGAGGACTCGGAGTAATAAACAAAGGAGCGTTGAGACATGCTTACTTTCGTTTCTTTTTCCGTTATTTCCGATGCATGATACATACTGAAAAATACTAGTGTAGTAGAGATTGTGTGTGGCTGGCGTGATAAATGTGATCTGCCTCGACTCAACTTTCTTAGCCGCCGCTTTTCTTCATCATTTTCATCACACCTTTCTCTTTGCCTCTCTACAAGTACGGACTGATTCTTCAGTACTGACTCGATTGTTATCCTTTGTTTGTGGTGGTATCGCGATCTAACCTTGTTGATCCTTTAGCCCGATTGAAGCGCTGAGAACAGTCTCAGTGCCGTTTCAATGTTGCTGTGAACATGAGATCGATTTCTTCGTTTGATACTCGAGTCCTACCTTTGCGACAATAGATTCAACACCTATCCCCGAATACACACCCCCCTCAAACCAAAATGACAGACTCCAACTCCCCTCCCCCTCACGACAAGAACTCGAAACCAAACACCAATGGCGAATACACCAAAAAATCCGACCTCCCCGACGGCAACTACGACATCTTCGTCATCCCCCAACACTCCGCCGGTTCCGGATTCTTATATCTCCCGTCTCTACAATGTCAACGGAATAGTTTCCTAGCCGGGTCTGCGAGTACACTCCTGTTCATGTTTCTGTGGTCGAATATTGCGCCGGTTGTGAGGGGGTGGTATGTTCTTACGGTTACGGGTGGTGGGATTGGGAGTTTGGGGAGTGCGATTGGGATTTTGATAGGGATGGTTGTGGTTGGTGTGATAGGATGGGTTGCTGGGTCATTACAGGCGGGTGGTACGGGTACGTGGCGGGAGAGGTGGGGAAGGGGGAAGTCTGGTGGAAATGGGTCGGGTGAGTCTGGGGATGGAGACGGTACCAAGGATCAATCCACGGAAGGTGAAAGCGATTCCAGGGGTCCGGAGTCTGGTGGCCAACGTGGGGACGAGAAACACCAACAGCAGAGTGACGGCGGAAACTCCGGTAAAGGCTCAAACAAGGGTAAACAACACGGTGCTGATGATGCAAACTCCCGATCGACCCCAAACGACAATGACGAAGGATCGAAATATGCCGAATGGGAAAGGGCACGCGACGAGGAACGAGAAAAACGCAGAGAGAAGCAGCGACGTGAGGAGGAAAAGCGCCAACACGAGGAAGAACAGCGTCGCGAGCAGCTAAAGCGCGAGGAGCAACGCAAAGAAGAGCTCCGGCGTGAGAAGGAGAAAAAGGAACAGGAGAAACGTCGCCGCGACGAACAAAGTCGGCGTGAGGAAGAGGAGCGACGTCGTCGTGATGAGCAGAACCAGCGTGAAAAAGAGAAAAAGGGACAGGAGCAACGTCGTCGTGACGAGCAGAACCGGAAGGAAGAAGCTCGTGAAGAGGCAAGTCGCAGAGAAAAACTCCGCCAGAATCAAGAAGAGGCTCGCCGTCGAGAGGAGAAGCAGCAGAAGGAACAGGAGCAGCGTCGTCGTGAGGAAGAGAAGCGGAAGGAGGAGGCTCGGCAGGAGTCAAGACGGAGGGAAGAGCTTCATAAGCGCGAGAAAGAGTCTCGCCGTCGCGAGGAAGAAGAGCGTAAAGAGAAGCTTCGACGTGAAGAGGAACAGAAAGAAAGTCAGCGTCTTCGTGAGGAAAAAAAGCAAAAGGAAGAGAAGCAGAAAGAAGAGATCCGCCAGCGTGAAGAAGAGAAACGCAAGGAAGAGATTCGTCGTCGCCAGGAAGAATGGCGCAAAGAAGCACTCCGGCGCAAAGAGGAGAGACAGAAGGAGGAAGCACGTCGCAAGGAGGAAAAACAACAAGAAGAGCTCCAACGTGAGGAGGAAAGAAGACAAGAAGAACTCCGCCGCGAAGAAGAAAGGAAAAAAGAGGAGGTCCGGCTTGAGGCGGAACGGCGCAGAGAGGAGATCCGGCGGAATATGGAAGAATATAAACGACAGAAAGAGGAAGCGGCGCGCGAGAAGCAGAGGCAACAAGAGCATGAGGCCAAGGAGAAAGAGCTCAGAGAACGAAAAGAACAGTTCGAGAAGGAAATGGCCGCAGCTCGGAAGGCCGCTGCTAAGGAGTCACGAGAGCGTGCTGAGCGAGAAGCTGCCGAAGCTCGCGCCAAAGCTGAAAGAGAGGCAGCTGAAGCTCGAGCCCGCTCTGAACGTGAATCTGCAGAGGCAAAGGCCAAAGTAGAGAAAGAAGCTGCTGAAGCACGAGAACGAGAAGAGAAAGCTGCTGCCGCTGCCAAAGCCAAGGCCGAAAAGGAGGCTGCTGAAAAGGAGGCCGCTGCAAGAGCAGCAGCGAAGAAAGAAGCTGATGCCAAATTCGCAGCTCTCAAGGAAGCGGCCGCCAAAAAGTACGCAGAAAAGAAGGCCAAAGACGCTGCAGAGAAGAAAGCCAAAGAAGAGGCTGCAGCAAGGGAGACCACGGCTAAGGAAGCTGCAGCTAAGGAAGAAGCAGCCAAAAAAGAGGCAGCGTCCAAAGCCAGTCCTTCGTCTTCCTGCTCGGCACCACCGGAACCTCCTCCCCACCGCACCCCATTACCAAAGAAGCCGGGCGAAGAAGATAATCCATACGAACGAGCCCGGCGACCTTATCAAGGGGGCGCTGCTGGATCCACTGCTTCTGAATCCTCCTATACTCCGTCGCACTCAACGGCCCGGACCTCTCCTCCGCCGTCGAACCGAGGCGGTTACTCCCGTGGTGGCTACTCTACGAAAGACCCAGACAAGATTGTCATCTCTGGGGTGTTCGCTTTTAACAACAACTTTGTCGACATTCCAGTGGCACAGCTAGTCTCCGGCCAAGGAATGGTGTCAGATGGCCTGGTTCTTAAGATCACCACAGAAGGACTGTTCATCGACGACGACATCCGAGGCGTGCCTCAACGAGAATGGGATGCCAAAGCATGGACCATGAAGTCCGTCGAAGTATGGTGTTCTCAATACGCGGCATCTCCTCAAGCCCGCCAGAACCCTACGAAATCATCAAACCCCTTCCGCACTGGGTCTACCTTGCCTCCCACGCCCGAAGAGTCGGATGCGTATCTTATGGATATGTTACGGGTGTGCAAGAATACCTGCCGTATTGGCACCCGCAGTGGTAACGACGATGATACTCTGAACTTCGCGAAGCGCGGTCACCACATGCTCCGGGCAAGTTTCCGCGAGCAAGATGGCAAGAACTACGTCTTTGTTCTTGACGAAAGTGAAGGGTGGAAGGTTGCTATTGGTCTGCAGCGTCTTAGACGGGGAACGCAGATCAGGTCGTTGGGTGTACTCAATATGACTGTTACTGATTGTCAGTCGGTCATGGAGAACTTGGGATATGCCTGAGTTGGACTACGTTGAGATGCTTTCTGCTTTTTGTTTGATATTATCCCTATTTCAATCTGTCTATGTTCCAATTATTTATGCCGTTTTATGCCTGTTTCTTTACTTCAGCACATTCGTTTCCGATACCAGAGATTCCCCCTGATGTTGATATGATTATTTATTCGGATATGGCTCACACCAATGAATCCCACAATTATTATCTTACACTCTCTACTGTACATAATTATACTCATTCATAATTTACTACACCACCATTTCTGCCTGACTGCCTGATGACGTAAATCATCACCAACACGTCGCCCAAAACAACCCAACTCCAAATATTCTCACCAGCCATCCTCATGATTTGCACAGCCACCAGCCGGAGGGATAATGCATCTTCTTGTAAGTTAGCCCCCTTGCATTCGATTCGCGTTCCTGCCCTGTTCCGGAAATCAATGCCAACTGAACCTGAACCTTGGTACGGGCCATGGGCTAACGGTTCGCGGGAAGTTACGAGTTGTACCATAGATGAACATGACCCGCTATGGTTGCGAATCGAAGCTATTTCAACAGAGATAAGTGCAAAGACGAATACAGTGCCGTTTCAGAGACAGGGTCCTCGAACGAATGAATTTGATCACAAGTTCTCGGTTTTTGAACCGGTGCCGGAACCGCATGGAGTGTTGCCTGGGATCGAAGAAGTGCTTTTCGCGGCGTTCGAGGGATCGAAAACGGAAGAGGTAGAAGGGCCACAGGATGAGGGAGATATACCCGGCATTGGAGAAGGACAATGTCAACAAGAGGACTCGCGGAAAGTACGTTTCTACAATCCCACAGAAGCCATTGCTATACTAACGGGCAGTTTTTCTGTTTGCAAAAGGTCTCTAAGGATGCTCCAATTGAGAACGGGACGGCAATAGATGATACCCGCGATTCGAGGAATCTCAATGACGCCCCCGGAGATGCCCACACCGAGAACGACCCGGAACGACATGATGACGAAACGAATGTCCCGAATGCAGCGGATAAGGACGGAGAGGTATCGAGTGAAACCGCACGAGATAATGAGGATAAATCAGATACCAGCGACGATACGCACGCCATCGCGGCTCCTGAACAGCAGACCAAGTCCATGGAGTTTTTACCGCAGAAGCGAGAAATCATCGTCGGCGCAACAAATGCTCCGATTGAAGCGGACAATGAGAAAGAGGCATCGAATGAAGCTGCACGAGACAACGAGAAAGACTTCGATACTAATGACGATGCGCCCGCTATCGCGGCTCCGAAACAGCAAACCGAGCCCACGGAGGTTTCACCCCAGAAGCGAGAAATCATCGTCGATAACGGCCATAAAGCTATAACGGGCAGATATCCATTATTCGAACTACTTTCTTTATCGACGACTTCCGGTGCTATTAGCGTGGCTGTTGTACCGCAGCCGGCTTACCCTATGAACCCCGATGAACCGGCTAGATTGCGGATTCGGTCACAGTCGGGGAGTATCTCCGTCTCTTTTACTGCACCAGCAGTTGCATCTGTACCAGAGTTGGAAAGGCAGATGGTTGAATGTGCAGAATATGGAAACGGGAAATATCAAAACCCGCATACTCTTCCCCTTCGTCCGTACGAGATCGAAATCGAGACGGATAGTGGCACCATCTCCGGACGCTTCATCGTCTCTACATCTGTGCACCTCTCCACCAAAAGCGGCAGTATCAATGCAAACCTCATCCCGATTGCGTCCGACCTAGAGCAAAGCGTGTCCATCCTCACTCAGACAACATCCGGAAGTCAACAGATCCACCTTACAAATCCCGTCTACCTGTACAGCTCCCAACGAGACGGATCAAGGTCGAGTGCAACACGAGCGCCCGCAGCTCATTTTAGTCATGGTGGAGGCAGTATGCAGATTAGGTATCCGTCTGATTGGACCGGGATTGTGCGTGCACCGCCAGGGTCTGGGAGTACTAGCCTGGTTGGACAGGGAATGAATGTTGTTCGGAGAGAAGATGGGTCTGTGGAGGGGTGTATAAACGGGAATGGGAGAGGAGATTGGTGGGGAGCATCGGGTATGGATGTTTCTCTGGGGTCAAGGGGGGCTGCGATGTTTCTTGTTGGGTGAGCTCAAATGGCCTGTTTACTCCAGAAAAGAATAATTTGAACAGTATATAATTCATCAGGTCACTACAACAAGAAATCTACACCAGCCAAAACAGACAAAAATCTCACCCCCAATATTTTTCAGCCATATCCAGGAATTCATCTTCCGTGATAACACACCCCTTCTCCCAATGCTTAATTCACATCAGCATCCCTCCTCAAAACCTTCGAGAAAGGCACTGTCATCGACCCAGACACCGACGCCCCATTATTGCTGTACGAGACCGTAACCTCCTGAGCCAACGACACTACATCCGTCTCATCTCGATCCCACTGCCGCACAGTCACAGTCGGCGTATTCATACTGTAAGCCAGCGTGACAGCAACGTTAACAGAAGACCCCTTAGCAGTAAGCCAACGTTCCGCGCTGAAATCGATAATTCTTGGGATTCCGCGAGACCAATCGCCAACACCAGCGTAGGCGTATTACCCGGACCACAAGATACACCCGGACGCTTAGAAAGACCCCCCATCATCAAAACAGCAGGCCGTAGCCCCTAGCACCCCATTTATTGAGGACTGCATTGTTGGTGTTTGGGTTGCTATTTTGTTGTGAAGAGGATGCTTTGAGGGACTAGTGGTAATGGTTGTAGTGAAAGCGTGGCTGTAGTAGGATATAAGCTTAAGCGTCATAGATGTCTGGAATAAATCACCAGGTTACAAAAGACGTCAAAATGTGTCCTGCATAGTTCTAGAAGCAAGCTAATCTCACTGCAAGCAATATCAAAGCAAAATGTTGCCCTAAATAGTTCCTGCCACTACAGTCTGGCGAGAATACCGTCTGACTTTGCGAGTCGAGAGATGATGACCCCTAGTTATATGCTTGATGGACCGACAACTTCAGGTCATCAATTTGGTCAGCCAGGTAATACAGCATGGTAGTGTGTCGGCAGCCTTACCCAGCTAATGCCATGGTTTTGATCAGCAAATAATAGCACTGCCAGTTCCCTCAACTTACGCCTACGTTTCTCAAAAATCTTCGGTCGACAATGAGAGGATTAAAAACCAACTAATTGCCTATCCAACTGCTAATACAAACAAACACTTCATATAAAACATAGTGCTCGTTTCGCTCGCAAGAATACAGCCTCGCTCATGAGCGTAGTGAGTGAGCGAGAGCAAAAACAAAAACATACAACAGCCGGGATTCGCTGGTGGTCACCCGCCCAACTACTAACCGGCCGGCGTGTGGCTTAACTTCAGTCAATAGTTCAGTGGGTGCCTCCCAGGTGAGTTAGAGGGTGATGCTGCTTTCTGGTCATGCAATCATGGGTGAGCCTGGGTGAGTGCACCATAGAGAGGGTGAGCCCCAATATCGCGCAGTGCCACGCGATTTCAATCCTTTGAAATCCTTATAATTCACTAGCATGCTACAGCCACTAATCATTGGCTGTCTGCTACAGACCTTATCCTGTCAGCCTCACGTGACGATGCGGGGAGTTAAGGCAGAATCATTGGGTATGCTCAGCGGGATGATCAGTGAGCTAAGCAGGGATTATGACCTGAGCATTAAGGAGGTACGATTTTGGTGTGTGGTGAATGGTTGATTGGTTTATGGCCTATCGGCTGAGCTAACTATATAAACTACCGGGCAGAAAGCGAGGGCGGTCAGACACGTGACCCGATGGGTACTAACACCCCCCCTCGCACGAGCTGGGAGCCCCGGAGAAAAGAAGCTCTAAATACACAGATAATCGCATATAAAATCAAGCAGATGAACAAAAAACAAATAGCAAACAAAATAGTCGCCAATGATTGGTTCACTGAATTAGCGTGCCAAGGAAAAATCGAGGGTACATAAAGGGCAATGCCTTCCCATCCTCAAGTACTTCAATCCTTCATCTATTCTCCATCCGAAGTAGGATGTAGATGATTG